>NC_135506.1:59095362-59395362 GCF_052857255.1 Amblyomma americanum
ATCGAATCGCCATTATTGGTCACGCATTGCCAACAACGGGCCACCATAGGACCACGGATCGCCAACGCGTTCACAGTATCTGGCCGATGCCATGTGCTGCCTGGGGGAGCAACACGCTCGGCCGGTTGCCTTGGCAATCGTAATGGCGGTAGTTTCTTTCCAGGCCGCCAGGCGCCGCCAGCATAATAGTGGCTCCGCGGGCATCTGACCTTTTCTGTTCGCCGCAAACAGCGGTGTCTCCAGGAAATCAAGAGTGTGCTCCCGTTGTTCCGGAGCTCACAGCGCTGAGTCCTATAACGCACAAGTTCTTAGCTAGTGTTATAACTGCAGCGGGCCCCACGACGCGTCGTCTAATGATTGCCCGCGTATTATTTAAAATAGCGTGCCGTCCTAAAGCAAACGGTTCAAGACAACTCCACGCACCGCGAAGCTGCTGCGACTGTTTGGAAAAGGCTTTCTCGCCGCAAAAAGAATTCCGGAAAGAATACTGCAAAAAGCAGTCATATCGACACGCCAATGGCACCTCCTTCCCAATTAACCCCCTCCCGTGCCAATCGTCGAGCTCAACAGTCGTTACAGACGGGCTCCCAGATCAATATCGCCAAGCCATCGTGATCCTTGCAGACGGTAGTCAACGCCATTCGCCCTCTGCTACAGGCCCTGCAATCCTCGACCGCTCGAATTGTCTTACTGCTGCCGGACTCCCTGATTCCAGCACTTCAAGATCTTTAGAACACAATGGCTGGCCAGCTTCCCACGTTTCTGGAGGAAGTCTCAGAGGCACTGCGCTCTTACAGTGAAACGCAGGAGGCCTGAAGTCACGAATCTCAACTTTCCGGCAATCATCATCATCATCATCATCATCAGCCTTACTACACCCACCGCAGGGCAAAGGCCTCTCCCATGTCTCTCCAATTAACCCTATCCTTTGCCAGCTGCATCCACCCTTTGCCTGCAAACTTCTTAATCTCATCCGCCCACCTAACTTTCGGCCGCCCCCTGCTACGCCTACTTTCTCTTAGAATCCACTCCGTTACCCTTAAAGACCAGCGGTTATCTTGCCTTCGCATTACATGCCCTGCCCAAGCCCATTTCTTTCTCTTGATTTCGATTAGGATGTCATTAACCCGTGTTTGTTCCCTCACCCACTCTGCCCGCTTCTGATCTCTTAACGCTACACCTATCATTTTTCTTTCCATGGCTTGCTGCGTTGTTCTTAACTTAAGCTGAACTCTTTTCGTTAGCCTCCACGTTTCTGCCCCGTAGGTGAGTACCGGTAAAATTATGCTGTTGTACACTTTCCTCTTGAGGGAAATTGGTAAACTGCCACTCATGATCAGCGAGAATTTGCCATATGCGCTCCACCCCATTCTTATCCTTCTAGTTATCTCCCTCTCATGATCCGGATCAGCTGTCACTACCTGCCCTAAGTAGACGTATTCCGTCACTATTTCTAGGCTCTCGCTGCCAATTGTAAACTGTTGTTCCCTTGCTAGGCTGTTGAACATTACCTTGGTTTTCTGCATGTTAATTTTTAGACCTATCGATCTGCTCTGCCTGTCTAACTCATTGATCATGATTTGCAGTTCACCTCCTGAGTGACTCAGCAAGGCAATGTCATCAGCAAATCGCAGATTATTTAGGTATTCTCCATTTATTCTTATTCCCAACTGTTCCCAATTCAGGCCTCAAAATACCTCCTGTAAACATGCGGTGAACAGCATTGGCGAGATCGTGTCTCCTTGCCTGACGCCCTTCCTTATTGGAATTTTATTGCTGATTTTATGGAGGACTATAGTAGCTGTGCAGTTGCTATATATATCTTCCAGTATTTGGGCATAAGGCTCTTCTACCCCCTGATTACGCAATGCCTGTATGACTGCTGAGGTTTCCACTGAGTCGAATGCTTTCTCGTAATCAATGAAAGCTATATATAGAGGTTGGTTATATTTTGCGCATTTCTCTATCACCTGATTGATAGTGTGAATATGATCTATTGTGGAATATCCTTTACGAAAGCCTGCCTGATCATTTGGTTGATTAAAGTCTAACGTTGCCCTGACTCTATTTAGCGATTACCTTAGTAAATACTTTGTAGGCAACGGATAGTAAGCTGATCGGCCTGTAATTTTTCAAGTCCTTGGCGTCTCCCTTCTTATGAATTAAGATAATGTTTGCATTCTTCCAAGCTTCTGGTACAGTCGAGGTCATAAGGCATTGCGTATACAGGGTGGCTAGTTTTTCAAGCACGATGTCCCCTCCATCCTTCAACAGATCTGCTGTTACCTGATCTTCCCCAGCTGCTTTTCCCCTTTTCATTGCTTCTAAGGCTTTCTTTACTTCATCTTTCGTTACTGGCGGGATGACGCATTGCTGTGCACTGCTGTCTTTCTCATTAGCGCTCTGATTACATTGGCTACTGTACAGGTCTGTGTAGAACTCTTCGGCTTCCAGCGCTTGTCCCCTTCTTTCTGTCTGTGTCTGCTTGTGCGCTGTTTTTTCACCAAGACGTTAACTATCTTATCCATATTGTTAATGACATTGCCCTGCTTGTCTCTTAATGCATACATCTGGTTTTTACCTATGCCTAGTTTCCTCTTCACTGTTTTTAGGCTACCTCCGTCCTTTATAGCATGCTCGATTCTCTCCATATTAAACTTCCTTATGTCGGCTACCTTGCGCTTATTTATTAACTTTGATATCTCCGTTAGTTCTATTCTATCGGTAGGGTTAGATGCCCTCATGTTTTGGCGCTTCTTAATAAGATCTTTCGTCACCTGAGATAGCTTCCCGGTATCCTTTCGAACTGTCCTACCGCCTACTTCTACTGCGCACTCCGTAATTATTGATGTCAGATTATCGTGCATTGAATGAACATCAAGATCATCTTCCTCAGCTAAAACGGAATATCGGTTTTGCAGCGCTATCCTAAACTCCTGTGCTTTCCCTCTTACGGCTAACTCGTTAATGGTCTTCCTCTTCACTAGCTTCTTCCGTTCCCTCTTCAAGTCTAAGCTAATTCTAGACCTTACCATTCTGTGGTCGCTACAACGCACCTTTCCGAGGACGGCCACATCCTGAATGATGCCAGGTTTAGCGCATATTATGAAGTCGATTTCATTTTTAATCTCACCATTGGGGCTCTTCCAGGTCCATTTCCTGTTTTCTCGTTTCCGGCAATATGTTTTTTTAACAACCACTCCCCGATATTGCTTATATGTGAGCCTAACTTATCTCAAGCAACCAGGCTTTCCTCGTACGAGTCCCTAATTATTCGCCCCCACATGCGGGGAGCGCAGCAAAGTTCTGGTCTAGATCCGCACCGACATGAAGTGCGTTTGCTACCCAGTTCAAACCCACAATGAGAATCAGTACGCGTGTTTCATAGTCAAAAAAGGAACCATAGAGTTCACACCGATTGCAGCGTAGGTCTCTCCTTCCTCTCAATTAAACTGCGGGAGGCTGAAGGCGCAGTTGGCAAAGGACAGGGTTAATTGGAGAGACATTGGAGATGCCTTTGCCCTGCAGAGGGTATAGTCAGGCTGATGATGATGATGATGATGATGATGATGATGATGATGATGATGATGATGATGATGATAGCACTCCCAGAGCATCTACCTAATAGTGTCCATTTTTCTATGTATGCCGACGATATCTGCATGCGGGCCTCCTCTGTGACGCATCTACAGGTGCGAGCAAGACTAGCGGGTAGCAACCATAACTTCCTTGCATCTCCGAGAACAAGTTCTGAGTGTTTCAGCCGAGAAGTGCGCGTTAGTGGCATTTACGCGCAAATGTATGTCTCAATATCCGCTCACAATCGACGGTTGTATACATTCGCCTATTGTCCTCATCGTTTCTTAGTCCTCATCATAGACCGGAATCTATCATGGAGCCGACATTGCATCTTTTTAAAGAGAAAAGATAACATATATATCGCTCACCAGTCAGATTTCTTGGAGGGAAATCATGGGGCTCATCGGTTCAGCCAATGCGGCAGCTGTACAGAGCAGTTTTCTTGGGATTTTTGCGGTATAATACACTGTTGGATGTGGCGCTTCTATCCCACCGCTGCCACCAGTTGTTGGATGGGGGCTCGGAGTCGCTCCTGACGGGACTACGGGTCAAGAACGACGCCTGCTCCGAACACCGCCACCACCAGCAGCACAGGACTGCCGATGAGTTAAAGAAGTTTGATGATGGGAGGAAAGATTACTAGTGGGTTTATTTACATAGAGGTCAAAAGGAACTGCTCTCCGAAGAGAGGATCTTAAAAGGAGGCTTAAGGAGCCTTAAAAAGGAGCATGATCCCTAAATGGAGCCCACAATGGGAGCACCCAAAAGGGAACTCGACTGAGCATTACATGGGAGCACAGAATAAACCCAAAAGAGGAGCACCCAAAAGAGGAGCACGACCTTCACTGTAGTAGTAGTAGTAAGTGGTTGAAAGGAGAAAAGGAAAGTGCACGGGCCTGTGACTGATGTTAACGCACCACCACCACTGCCGGCGTGCAGATAGAGAGGAGAAGGATAGGTAGAGTTTCAGAGGAAGGAGGAAAAGGGGGAGTATAAAGATGCAGGAGACGCAGTCGTATCATACAGTCAGTCAGCTGCTCTGGGCTAGCAAAATGCCGTCCAGGCACTCGCTGTCCAGTTTTATACAGTTCTTGTTTTCCAGATTCCCCAGGCTGGGGACGTTCCCGCCAGGGTGGGAGCGACCTATCTTGTATTATCACGCACAAACATGCACCAACGTAGTACGTCGTGAGCAAAAGTGGTACACTCCGCTGGGCGCGTGGCGGAGCGAGCGAAAACTGCATCGCAATGCCATCTACAGGCGACGTCTGTGGTCGAGACAGGCGATCAGGAACCTTTCCTAATCTGCAGGCATGTCGCTTGACTCGCTTGGTTGCAACGCCCTGCAGCTCGCCGAAATGCCAAGCATCGCCGCAGCAATAGCGATCCAGGGATCTTCCGATTAGTTTTCTCTTTGTTTTTGCTGCGCTTTCGATAGATATGTGCTGGCGCGCCGCTCCATGACTGCACAAAATTTTTGCGCCCGATTAGCCCGTCGTGGAAGTAACTGATATCTTGAACAGCATTCTCGACAGACCGCAATAACTTGTATGATTACAATCTTGGCTCGACGTTTTGGCTGGATGAATTTAACAATAAAAGCGGCGCATCAGTGTCCCTTCCGAGTTCGCTTTCGTACAGAATAAAATGGCTCCGGTGGTTCCAGTTAACGGGCGGAGGCGCATTGTCGACATGAGCATTCAAGGAATGCCTCAGCGGATGATTTCTCGCCTCATAGGTAGAAGTCGGAAGGTAGTGGGCCTGATAATAAGGGCATACAGGGACGGGCAAGGACGACTAATAAATGATGCAGAGTAGTGTGGACGACCCAGATGTAGCGACGACGAGACAGACCGGCTGGTTGTCGCTGCTGCTGTGGCGGATCCTTTCAGCTCCGCGGAAGATATTAGAAACTTCCTAGGTTTTAACATGTCCTGCTCGACATATTCGAAGGCTGCTGAGAGAGGCGGGGCTCAGCAGCTGCGTGGCTGCACAGAAGCCTCGTTTAACTGACAGACAAAGAAGTCAGACTAGAGTTCGCACGGACAGTCAAAGATTGGACTGTGCAGGATTGGAAATAAGTCGTCTTCACGGATGAATGCAGATTTTCAAGCAGATGGGACCAGCAGCAACGTTTGTGGCGCCCCTTTAGCTGCAGGTTTACAATGAATATTTTGTGTTATCGTACCAACTGCATGCAGGCACAATATATGGTCAGAAGTGGCCGCAATACCAATATTTTTCAGCTTGTGTAACACTGAGATGCATAGGTCACATCTTCTATCGCTGCCTGTGTCTTTTGATATTTGAGAGAGTTCTGATAAATCATAAATTATAATAGCCGCATTTTCGTGTTATATTTCTGCCAGATAGGTCTGTCATTAGGAGAATATTTAGAAGATATGTGTATCAAATCAAAATAGCCTGTTCTTGTGTTGGCAAACGCCTCGCGCCATAAATATTTTGGAGACTTACTGAAACTGCGCAGTACTGAAAACGTCTGAAAACTTTTGCTAATCCAACTGAAACAGCTTACGGTTACAACGTTTACAACGGGGTTCGACAAGACTTTGTAAAATGTTCAGAGCTTCGTATTCTTGTTTACTACAGCATTCTACGAATGCTCATAGCCTCCCTTCTTTTTAATTGTGATAACAGGTATCTGCCTCCGTGGATACGTGACGTCGTTTCAAGTTTATGGTTTATGGGGGTTTAACGTCCCAAACCGACTCAGGCTATGTGAGAGGCCGTAGTGAATGGCTCCGGAAATTTCGACCACCTGGGGTTCTTTAACGTACACTGACATCGCACAGTACACGGGCCTCTAGAATTTCGTCTGAAGTGGACGGTGCGCATTCAACGTGCGGGCGCAGTTACTAAAGATGGTTTGGGTGCAATCGTGCGCATTGAGGGGAGGTTTGTGGCCGAGGCGTATCGAGCGATACTACGTGATGAGCTGCTCCCTCATTTGCTGGATGAACCATTTCAAGACGGTTGTTTTCTGTGGCAACTTGACAGTAGCCCTGTGCACAGAGCGCGCTCGGTTACCTCCCTTGTGGAAGAACTGTGCATCCGGACTGTGGAATGGCCGCCAGTGGGTGCAGATCTCAATTCAATTGAGAATGTTTGGGGCCTTATGAAGAACCGTTTAGCGGCTCGCCGCCTAGGAAACTCCAGTGCCGATGTCCTCTGGTCTGCAATTAAGACAGAGTGGGAACAACTACGAGCGCAAACTGACCTTATCATCGCCCTCTACGACTCGATGCCGAGACGTGTAGCTGGAGTTGTCGATCTCTCGGGCAATTTCACGAAATACTGATTCTTAGACCATAACTAAGGTGGTAAACTTACGCGTTCATTTCAATGTAAATAAATTCATTTCTGTAATCTTAAAAGCTCACATAGGAATTAAAACAGCCTGGTTGCTTGAACAAACATGCTAAGGGTTTGAAAGCGCTTACTGCAGATTAGGAGGGACGCTACACATGACGAAGGGGGGAGGGAAAGGAAGGGTGTTGCGTCCCTCCTCGTCTGTGTTTAGAGCTTACCTACCCCTAGCATTATAATTTACCTACTAGTCCCAGTGGTTTCTCTTCTTTCTTGAACAAGCATAGCACTAAAATCGAAAAATTATCACCCACACCCACAGGCAGCTGAGCGTCTGCCTATTGTCGTAAGATGTTTCTTCTCAAGAATCGTACGCGAAATACACAAGTAATTTTGAACTATGTCAGTTGTATGACGAAAATTTTTGTGGGGAGAAAATTTACGGTGAAATAACTTTTGCAGAAGTCTCACATCCAAAAGAACGTTATACGAATGATTTTTGCGCAATGTCAGCCATACGCACACGATCGACAATCTTCTGACTTCTAAAAAAAAGGCAATAAGTATAAAATGTGACATAACCTCTTTATTAAGCTCTACAATCCATCTCGATTTCACTGGCACCATAAATACCATTTAATGAAGTGGGAAAGGGAGAGCAGTAGACTTCGGTAACGCTTTTAATACATTCGGCCAGGCGACAGCAATGCTAAATGTTATCAAGTTATTGCGGTATGTCGAGAACGCAGTTCAAAATATCAGTTACTTCAAGACGGGTTAATCGGGCGCAAAAATTATGTGCAGTCATGGAGCGGCTAGCCAGCACATATCTATCGAAAGCGCAGCGCAAACAAAAATAAAACAAACTAAGCGGAAGATCCCTGGATCGCTATTGCAGCGGCGATGCTCGGCATTTCGGCGTGCTGCAGGGCGTTGCAACCAAGCGAGTCAGGCGACGTGCCTGCAGTTTAGGGAGGGTTTCTGTTCGCCTGTCTCTACCTCAGACGTCACCTGTAGATGGCACTGCGATGCAGTTTTCGCTCGCTACGCCACGCGCCGAGCGGAGTATACCACTTTTGCTCACGACTGTGCATAGGGGCACGCCCTCGTCCCGAGTCGAGCCAGGGAGAGAGGAGGATGCCCTTGTGTCCACGTCGACAGCGGAGGGGGATGATGTCGTAGCCAGCCGAAAGATTGCACGCACCGCCGACACCCGTTCTTTAGATGTCAGTCGACGCTCGGACAAGAACGCGGGGTCGGGTCTAGTAGCCAAAAGGAGTCGCTTCGTCATTTGCCGTGCCTGCGAAGATTAGCGGACGACGACCGCCAGCTCGCTGCCGTATTCCGGGAATGAGGCCACATTATTCCCCCCAGCTTAGTCACGGCCATAGGGGATTAGCTGCCGCTCGATCCCTGCGGCGGCCTCTCTCCTTCCCCAAGAGTCCCTCCCGTGTAGCAGCACTCGGTGCTGTCAGGTGCTCGACGCTCGCTGCGGCGGCGTTCCGCGGGCCCTCGCTCCCCTTGCTTGGTTCCCGGAATCCACCTGGGCGACGCTCTCGGTACTTGGGTCTCGAACGTGGGAGCGATTCTTATCGCGTGGCTCGGAACCATAGGCACCGTGCAGGAGTAACTCCGGTGTGATGCGCGCGCCCCTAGCGGAGGAAAAGGCAGACCGGGTGGGAGACGCGCGCCGGCCCGTGCCGCTCAGATGCTGCAAAACTGCCCGGGAGCGCGTTGTATTCTTCCTTCGCTCGTTGCTTTTAGGGATATTCTGTGGTCAAAGATCAATTGCTGTGCAGCAGTCTACAATAGCACATACTCGAACTCACCAGGGACAATGTTTTTCACGTCCTCAAACAAGTTCTATGGTCCGAAGCGACGGGAACAGTGAATGGCTCTCGTCCCGACGCGCAGTGAGGCGGCAATCATGTCAGGATTCGCCGCATGACGTTGTTCCCAAAAGAGAAAAAGAAGGCACTCACAAACCCCTGCATTCCTAATTTTTCTCACCACCTGAAAAAATCGAGCTATTCGGCAATGTGGCCCTTGTATTTTGTGTTCCCATTTAGCCTAGCCGACAGAACGAAAGGGCGTGCTCTAGGAACCACAGAACGCGCGTGGTGGCGCGCGCCGACGCAGGTTGTTTTTACATAAAGCTCAATTAACCTGTGGTTTGGTCACGATATCAGCAAGTGTTAGTCAGTGCATTTGTTTCCTTTTTTTATTGTAATTTTTTTTCGGGAAGGGCCCCACAAACACTCGGCTCCGACACAGGCTAAATAAAATGTGTCCATTTTCCAATAATACAGTCTTTAAATCAAACGATACGAAATTTTATAGTTACAATGATTTCCTCAATCATCATACAGATGCGAAAACCAAAAATTTAAAGAAAAGTGTTTCTTGAAGGCAAATAAAAAATTAAATTAGTATGTTCCAATCGGAACATTTGTAATTAGGGGGTCAACCTAGTATACTGGATCAGCCACTCCTGTGCGCATACCAGTGCAGTGTGGCGAGAATGATCAAAGGGCGTCTTATTGAGATTCGCTGCGGAGACCACCGCTACATGCCGTACATCCTTTAAAAACTATTCTGTCATCAGAAGAAGATGATTCCGACCCACCGGAGAGATAATTGAAGCCTTTGGAAAAAATTCTCCAAATCTACTACGTCAGTTATCTCAATTATTCGCCCAGGCAGGGCGATGTCGCTTTCTGAGCCTAGCTGGCCGACGTACACGAGTTTTCAGGCCTTTCGTCAGCTTCTCGTATTTTTTCTCCGTTTCAGCTGCCCCTCCGTTCATTCCTCTTTTTCTTCCGTACCCTTTCCTTCCTTCTCCAGCGCCACTTCCTACGCAGTGTTCTTTTTCTTTTCCCTCTCGCAGCTTTTGACTAAGTACGTCCCCACCTCTCACAACAATCTGGCCGTCCCGCTTGATCGACTTGCTCGTTGCTGGCTTTGTGTCGCGTTGTACCACATGTGGGGGATGCCACAAATCTTGCTCTATATTTTTCTACTTCTTTCTTCACCGTATTTTTTATACCCTACCCTTCAGTTCGTTGCTGCGTGTTGCTTCTTGCCCTTGGGCACACTTCTCCTTGTGTCGTCTGCTCCGTTTCTCGTGCTTTGCTACTTGAAAACAGACGCCCAGCAAAAAGCCCGGGCTCGACCATGTCTCTCTGTGTGGTGTCTTCATGTTCCCGCACTGTTTATTTATGACTGTGTCACTCCAACTAGGCTAAATCGCCACCACTTCGCAGCAAAAATCCCGAAAACTTTCCGACGGCCGCCCCAAACTGGGCGCGCGCCCAACCTAGGCGGCCGCGACTCTCCCAACGCAACTGCTCCGGCGGCCACCGGCGGCGCTGCCTGTTCGCCGAAAGTGCTGCCCCCTGGGTTCCTGCACGGTACCCATACCCAAGAAGCTTAGTGCTGGTTTCCAGCAGATGCAGAATCCCTCACTTAAATTTGTACTTACGCAAATGCGGTTTCGCTGCGACAAACCTTTGTGTCTCATGTGGGAAAGTTGAAACATTAGATCATTTTCTCCTCACTTGCCGGCGGTTCGCAGTTCAAAGAAAGCAGTATGTGGAGGTCCCTCTTTCGAGGCTAGGACTCATTCTGTCTCTTCCAGTTCTTCTCTCGTTCGGCGCGAGCGCCAATTTAAGGAATTCCCGTTAAGCAGTGTTTGTGGCTACCTTCATGATTACATAAGCGCTACTGATCGGCTACCTTGTTAGCTGTATACAAAATTCTGTCTCATGTCGAAAATGCTTGATTCTATTCCTGGTAATTCATATTTCTTAAATTTAACTGAATTTCCCTATCTTTATCTTGATTCAGTCTTCTACGCCGCCGCCTCACGTCTTTTTTTTTTTCTCCCGTGCAAATACTTCATTCGCAATCTCCACTGTACCTTGGCCAATCACCCCGCGTGTGTATGTGCCATATTTACTGAGGTGAAGAAGAAGAGTGTGGACTACAAACACTATCTGTACTTGTGCTCTGTTTTTTTTTTCGTCTGTTTTCATTGTGAGCCAGTAATAGGTAGAAAGGCATGCACGTAATGGGCATACCCTGTGCACATGAATGCGGAAAGCCGATCATGATTGTCAAAACACTGCCAACAAAGCAACGTGTTCGTCAAGAAACAGGGTATGGTTGACCCCTCACATGCAATGATTTTCACACAATTTGAAAATGTGGCAAGTTACAGCAGTCCCGTGGTTATATTGCTGCAAAACAAGCTAGCTCATTTCTGCGGAAACATTTTTAGAGGCTGCCAAAAAGGAACATGTCAAAAAGTTACACATAGCATCCTGTTTCATTGATGATGTTTATATGTGTGGCAAACGATATGAACAAGCATCTCTGTGTTGGCTAACTGCTCTGCAATCCACGCACTGCCATGCAGTACATACACAATCACAGTCCAGTGACTGCAGAGCGGTCTGCAACCAGTAGCTTGCAACTACACTATGCAGCAAGCTTACTACTACTACTCCCGGGCACGACGGCATACCTAACTCCTTATTCCGTAACTTGGAAGGGAGTGCTTTGCAAACCCTACTTGATACTTTTAACGAAGTGTGGCTTTCTGGCGTCATGCCGGGAGACTGGAAGCATTCTAATGTGGTTCCAATACCCAAGTCAGGTCAGCCTCCAGTATCTCTCTCGGCCCTTCGTCCAATTTCCCTTACGCCTACCATCTGCAAGCTTTATGAAAACATTCTAGCCGCACGCTTGTTGTGGTGGCTGGAATCGCATGATTGTTACCCAGATTCCCAAATTGGTTTCCGCCCACAAATTGGAACTGAGGACGGCCTTGCTACTTTGGCTGCTGACGTGCTTGACCACTCTCCGCAGAGTCATTTTGTACGAACCGTAATCGCTACAGACATAACAAAGGCATATGATAACATCCTTCACTCTGACATCCTTGCCTCCCTTCAAACTCTTGGTCTCCCTCACCGGTTCCTCCTCTCTATTCACGACTTTTTAGCAAATCGAACCTTCAGCGTGCGTGTCCACGGAAAGCCCTTTGGTAACTTCACTTTCAATAGAGGAGTGCCGCAGGGCTCCGTTCTCGCCCCCACATTATTTAATGTGGCTTTAATTCCTCTTGTTCGAGCCCTAGAGACCATCCCTTCTATCCGCGTGCTTGCATATGCCGATGATATCACCTTGTGGTGCTGTCATCCAGATGCGTCTATTCATCAGTCGGTACTTCAACACGCGCTGGATGTATTGACATCTCGCCTCCCACCTCTGGGTCTAACACTCTCTCCTACTAAAACATGTTTCTTTCGAATTGGAAATAAAGCCGCCTTACGGAAAGCTCCCCCTTTAAATTTTACGGTACATAATTCTCTGATTCCTCAGGTAGAAACTGCTCGTATTCTTGGTCTTCTCCTCCATACATCTGGGACTGGCACCCCGTGGCTGACAGCCACCCGTAAATCGGCTCACGCTACTCTAGGTCTGATTCGTCGCATAGCTATGCGCTCTGGTGGCGCACGTGCTCATACGGCCCGCCAGCTTGTGCGCTCTATCCTTCAGCCACGGATAGTATATCAGGCTCAATTTCAACGTCTCACCCGCAGACAGTGGGACTCCCTTGAATCTATCAATCGTGAGGCTATGCGCGTCATAACATATCTGCCTCGTTTAACACCCATACCTGTGTTACAGGAGTTCGCCCAACTTAATACACTCAGTGAAATCATCGACCAAAGGGTGGCAAATAGAGTTCGAAAACAGTCTCTCAAACTTCATCGTTTAAAGACACTTCCACCGTGGTCCTATTGCCAGCTCACTGACAATCGCCCCACTGTTTCCCCGTCGGTATCAGCAGCGTATCTGCCTGAAGGGTGCATATTATGCACGGATGCATCACATTCTGCATAGAGGGGAGTTACTGCTGTGTATAGTCCATCTCATCCGCATCTCAACTCTCGCGCGACGTATACTGCGGATACGTGCACTCCCCTGGCATTGGAACTTCAAGCCATTTATAATGCCATTGCTTCCCTTCCGCTCGTTCCAACATTCAATACAGTTCATATTTACACCGACTCCCGCGCCGCCCTTAAACAGCTTAAGGCTGTTCGACGAACGTTCCAGATTTCCCAATCTATTCATGTGCTCTGCGCAAAGTATCCATGTCCTGTGCGCATACACTGGATTCGCGGCCATGCCCGGGATCCACATAACATTCAAGCGGATGCTATGACTCATCTTCATACATTAGACGATCCGCCACCTTCCCCTGTTCCCCCAGATCCGTTCCTGTCCCATGTTTCCGATTCCGAAGTTCTGCGCCAGCGAACACGCGCTCTAATTCCTCCGTGTTCGCACCCTCTCCCCCGTAGTCTTACTCGGCAGGAGGAGGTATCCGTGCGCCGGATTCGGGCAGGGGGCGGCTCTGACACCATCTGTCCGTCATCGGTGGCGTGCCAAAGATATGCCAGCACCTGACAGGTGCCCTCACTGTAACGCTTGCACCGGACATTTGTGATGTGCGGCACTTGTTGTGGACGTGCCCCAGCGACGGCTGCTATCAGAAAACTGCTCCTCAGGGAGGTGGAACCTGCGGTTGATCCTGCGGTGGAACCGCGAAAGTGACTACGTGAAGTGGACTATGGACAACCGTTTCATTAGCAACCTGTGCGACTACCTCAGCGCAACGGTTCTTCACTCCTTCTTTTAACTTTCAATCCCGTGCATTCCTTCCCCCTTTTCTTTTTCAACTTATGCCTATGGCACACTTCTCGAATAAAAAGAAATGCAGCAAGCTTCTTTTGCGCGGTATTTGTTACATTTATAGAACGATGAGATGGAATTGGCATGGCTATTTCTACACAGTGCATTTCCTAAAGACTCCTTTCTGTCATACTGTACTTTTTACCCAAAAAGTTCCTACAGAGTCATTTAAATTGCTACGTATAAAGATGTTTATGGTGTGTGAGCCCGAACAAAAAAAAATGTTTTTATTTTCCTTAATTCTTCGGTAATCCTGATTATCACGACATGCGCATTTATATGTTGGTACAACTTTTTTCAGGCATCACAACTGATGCACTGATGTGTTTGGTACACATTCATCTTCAGACATTTCATGTCTGTTGGGTCAAAAAAAAAACAACGAAATAATAGTTGGCTACATTAGTTTTGACTGAGATAACTAGCATCACACAGCCTGCTCTTGAAATTCCTCTAGCAGTCTGTAATTGGTTTCATTGTATAGCTTAATACTTGTTTAATTTAAACTCTGCACACTGCTCTTTTCACCGCACATGGCGACATGGCACGCGGAGCCCCGTGGGAATGGGCGAGGAGGATTCAGAGGTTGCTGCCACTTTCCTGGAATCCAAACACAGCTATAGGTACCTGTAAGTCACGGTTAATTTCGGAAAGGCGGCTTTTCCTCCTTCCTTTTGTCGTCTTGTCCATCGTGCGTCGCGAACTCGACAAAGGGGAGGCCATCAACCCCCCTTCCCCTCCCCCTCCCCTCCTGAAGCGGGGAAAGGTTCCGCAAATAGTTTCTTAGAGGTCCTTTTTTTTCTGTGGGGTCAATGAGGGGTCAACCGACAGGCCCAAGCAGAGTGAGGCAACGTTCTCTGTTCATTCTAGTGAGGCAAGCTTACACTGCAAAATATGGAATATACCAAAGATCGGTGTTTCAGGTGTAGAGTCGATTCGAAGCGGTCCTTAAATATGCAGTACGTATTAATAAATCTCTACAAGCAGGAGAAGAATGGTAAAACAACCTCAAAATGCGAAAAACATATATATGTTCAAAACGAATGATGTTATAGTTTCTAAAAGCAGTTTGCGTTGGAGAGGATAAGGAAGGTTTGCAATGTAGCGGATAATTTTCTTCTGCAGAACCTGTATTTTTATCATTTGTTTTTGTGGTGGTTGCCCAAACAGAGTTACAATAATTCAAAACAGAACCGAAAAGAGCATGATAAATTTGAATTTTCACGTGATTGGGAAGGAGCCATCGACACCATGATAGAACACCTGCTACTGAAGAGAGCTTTTTACAAATATTTTCCACATGCCGATCCTAGTTGAGATGCGACGAGAGAGTAACTCCAAGCATTTTGTGGTTGTCAGCAATTTGAATTTCTTGACCTGCGTATTTAGGAGCGCGTTGTAGTTCGACTGGCTTGTTCCTTGCACGGAAAATTATTACCTTAGTCTTTGTATTGTTTATTTGGAGGCAATTAGAAGAGGACCAGTTCTATAATTTCGTAAGGATTACGTTGCACTCTTTAATTAGCTCGTTTATGTCGTGACCAGAGATTAGTATACTGCTATCATCGGCATATCTAATAAATTTCGCTTTGTCATAAATATGCACAGTGTCAATTATGTTCCTCCTTTTGAATGATCACACAAAACTTGATAAGACTAGATATCTGTTTGAGCCTAACACACGTGTCACAAGAACAAAACATGAAAAAGACGTATCCGAATACAGATACCGTAGTGATACATAAAAATTTTCATTTTTCCCACATGTGATTCATGAGTGGAAAATGTTGCCTCCAGAAATTGTGAACCAGATGTCCCCTGAAGCATTTGTATCGAAGCTAACAAACCATCTTGAAAATTATTAACAACAGTGTCACCATGTGCGTTTACGTGTACCTTTGTGTAAAATGAAAAAGTTCCTTCTCTGCTGTTTCTCTTTTTCTTATTTTTCTTTTGCACTTTTTCACATGTATGTAAACCCGATCCTGTTACGGCCTCAAAATGAGGCCAACAGTATGTACTAAATAAATAAAATAGATAAATATAGATGTAAAAAGCATCGGGCCGAGAATGATGCCTTGAGGCACACCATTCATACCGCCAGAAAAGAAGACTGATGGTTGTGGATATAGACAGATTGTTTTCGATTTGGCAGGTATGATTTCACGAGGTCTAAAGGTGTTCCACTAACCCTGTTTTGAGAAAGTTTATGAGTTATAATTTGATGGTTTAGGGAATCGAAAGCCTTACTAAAATCAAGGAAGAGTCCGACAGTGAGAATACCTGCTTCAGTGTTTTGCAGGATACATTTTTTAAGTGATAACAAAGCTGTTTCCGTCGACTTGCTCCTTCGGAAGCCAAATTGAGCGTCAGACAGGATTTGTTTTGCATTAAAAAAGTTCACTAGACGGGAAAAGATTACGTTTTCCAAGCCGTTTGAAAAGGCTGGAATCACAGATATTGGTCTATAATTGGACACCACATCTTTATCTCCCCCTTTAAACACGACTGTCACTCTTGCTTTTTTTTCATTTCTTCCGGGTAAACTCCCGTTTCAATTACCAAATTGAAGATGTTTGCAAGCACAGGTGCAATAAAAGATAGTACATATTTGACTATTTTTATCTGAATATTGTCTGCATCTAAGGCTTTGATATTATTTAAATTCATAAAGGCTGTACATGCCTCGGTCTCATTGGTGGGCTCAAGGAAAAGGCTTTCGAAAGGGCTACAACATGGAGGAACTTCAGGTAGATGAATCATAGGTAAATGGGTAATTAAAAAATTGCTGTTGAAATGGCCAGCAAGAACCTGACCGGATAATTCAGAGCCCTAATAGGTTATTCGTTGAGTTGGCGCATTTTTCGTATTGCGACGTAACAAGTTATTTACAACTTTCCAGACAGCGTCCGAATTTTTCATTCTAACATCAGAGAACAGTTTTTGATGATACACAATCTTAGCACGCCTAAGCTCAGCATTTAGTTTATTTTTTGTTTTGAATAAGATTTGAGATTCTAGAGACCATTATTTAGAAAGGCGTGGTAAAACTTGTTGCGCTTTATCATTCTTTTGAGCTCTGGCGTGATCCATGGTTTTCTTATTCGTTTAGACTGCTTAATGTTCTTGAAGCGAAAGTGCGTTGAGTATATTTCTACAAAAACCTTGATAAACTCTGAATAAGCATTGTTTGAGTATTTTATATCAAATAACTAGGAGTCCTGTCCAAAACCATTTCAGCTTATCTTGGTACCCCCAACCTTTTTTCGTTTGTGTGTAACTCCAGTCCTTCAACTTTGTCATTGTAGCCGCTATTGTTTCTCAAGTACCATCTTGACATTAGCAGTTCCTAATTCAAGCCTTCTGCAGGGTTCGAAGGACCTATTTAATTGGAAATGAGGAGAACGCGTGCGCAGGGTGGAAAGCGTGCTATCTGCCAGGAAACACTGAGGCGGCCCCGAGACGGGCCTTTATTAAGGTTGACAGCCGTTTTGTGCCTCTTCACTTGGCAGCGACGACACAGCGTGTGCGCTCCCCCATGGTTTTGCCCCAGCTGTCGAAGCAATCCTCGGGCACGACCTTCGACATCTGATGTTTTTATTTAAAAAACAAAGAAACCAAAGTAGTGTTGTATGCAGTGCGATCGCCATGTGATTCCACTGACGGCGAACAATCATCCACCTAGCCCGGCTCTTTGGACAGATTCAGGAAACGACTGAAAAGAACAAAAGTAACGAGCAAACAAAGGTGTGCTCCATACAAGTTAGAACGCAAAGAAACGAAGGCGCGCTGCCCTGGAATAATGCTGTAGCGAGGTCCAATATGTAAATTTTCATGGCTGGCATCGATTTCTACAAAGCGCAAGTAGCCGCTACGGAGATAAACAAAGGCGCACTGGAGCTGGGTAAGTCTGCAGCTACAAGCACGAGTTCTTCGTCTCTACCGCCGATTTCCACAGCGCGCGTTCGTCTTAACTTTCCTTGGACTTGCTGCTGAAGCTGACAATAATTGGTGTTTTGGGGGAAAGGAAATGGCGCAGTATCTGTCTCATATATCATTGGACACCTGAACCGCGCCATAAGGGAAGGGGAAATGAGGGAGTGAAAGAAGAAAGGAAGAAAGAGGTGCCGTAGGGGAGGGCTCCGGAGATTATTTCGACCACCTGGGGATCTTTAACGTGCACTGACATCGAACAGCACACGGGCGCCTTAGCGTTTTTCCTCCATAAAAACGCAGCCGCCGCGGTCGGGTTCGAACCCGGGAACTCCGGATCAGTAGTCGAGCGCCCTAACCACTGAGCCACCGCGGCGACGATCATAAAATTAAGGGCGCCGACTGTAGTGGCAGAGGCTTGCCATTGAAAGGAACAAAGCCGCGCACTGTCAACCCGGCAACGAGGCCTAGCGCGAGGTGTGGAGCCGACTTGGACAAAGCGCGAGACGGCGCGCGCTTCGAACGCTTGCCAACGCATAGAAACAAAGGCGCGCTGCGCTGGGATAAAGCGGTAGCGATGTCTAATATGTAAATTTTCACTGCTGCCGTCGATTTCGACAAAGCGCGAGAAGTCTCTAAGGAATTAAGCAAAGCTGCACTGCACCGGCAGACGGCGGTTCAGCTGGCGGCGCCGGCATGTGGGTCGTCGTAATGGCGTGGCAAAACTTTGAACACCAGCATATA
The DNA here is from genome assembly GCF_052857255.1 of Amblyomma americanum. Classification (NCBI taxonomy): domain Eukaryota; kingdom Metazoa; phylum Arthropoda; class Arachnida; order Ixodida; family Ixodidae; genus Amblyomma; species Amblyomma americanum. Next base: position 59,113,711 of record NC_135506.1, read on the forward strand.
TATATATATATATATATATATATATATATATATATATATATATATATATATATATATATATATATATATATATATATATATATATATATATATATATATATATATGTGTGTGTGTGTGTGTGTGTGTGTGTGTGTGTGTGTGTGTGTGTGTGTGTGTGTGTGTGTGTGTGTGTGTGTGTGTGTGTGTGTGTGTGTGTGTGTGTGTGTGTGTGTGTGTCAACATTCTTTTGCTTGAAGTGCGTTTGTCCGGTACTGCCATTTCAGAGGCGCTTAGGCCCAGTCAAGCTGCTTTTTAGCAGCTTTTAGCCCTTGCATATCTCTAAGATGTAACTTACATTCTGTAAAAATGAAATGAAATTGCATTTGGAAGAGAAAGACAAGGTTTCATTTTGCATTGTAAGCTTGCCTTTCTAGAATGAAAAGAGAACGTTGCCTCGCACTGCTTGGGCTTGTCGTTTGACCCCTCGTTGAACCCACGGAAAAAAAAAGGACGTCTCTAGGAAACTGTTTGCCGTATCTTTCCTCTGCTTCAGGAGGGGAGGGAGAGGGGAAGGGGGATTGATGGCCTACCCTTTGTCGGGTTCGCCGCGAGACGCGACGCACGATGGACAAGACGACTAAAGGAAGCGGGCAAAGCTGCCTTTCCGAAATTAACCGTGACTAGCAGGTGCCTATGGGCACCGTGCAGGAATCCAGGTGGCAGCACTCTCGGCGAACAGGCAGCGCCGCCGGTGGCCGCCGGAGCAAATCCTTTGGGAGAGTCGCGGCCGCCTCGGTCGGGCGAGCGCCTAGTTTGGGGCGGCGCCGTCGGAAGGTTTCCGGATTGTTGCAGCAAGGTGGCGGCGATTGGGGCTAGTTGGAGTGACACAGCGATGGATAAACAGTGCGGGAACATGAATAAACCAGACAGAGAGACAAGGACGAGCCCTGGCTTTATGCTGGGCGTCCTGTTTCCAAGTAGCAAAGCACGAGAAACGGAGCAGACGACACAAGGAGAAGGGTGCCCAAGAGTAAGGAGAAAAGCACAACAAAACCAAGGGGAGGGGATAAGAAAACACGATAAATAAAGAAATAGAAAAATACAGAATAAGATTTGTGGCAGCCCCCACGTGTGGTACAGCGCGACACAAAGCCAGCCACGAGCACTTCGACCGAACGGGACGGCCGGAGGGAGATTGTTGTGAGAGGCGGGGACGTACTTAGGCAAAAGCTCAGAAAGCGAAAAGAAAAAGAACGCTGCCAAGAAGGTGCCCCTGGTGGAGGAAGGAAAAGGTGCGGAAGAAGAAGAAAAGGAATGAACGGACAGGGAGCTGAAACGGAGAAGTGGAAACAATATACGAGAAGCTGACGAAAGGTCTGAAAATTCGCGTACGTCGGCCGGCTAGGTTCACAGATAGAGACATCTCCCTGTCTGTGCGAATAATTGAGGTAACTCACGTCAGTATACAGGCAGAATTATTTTCAAAGGTTTCAATTACAAGTCCGGTGGGGCGCATTCTTCTCCTGATGACAGAACAGTCTAAAGGACGACATGTAGCGGCGGTCTCCGCAGCGAACATCAACAAGACGCCGTTTGATCATTCCCTCCACATCACACTGGCATGCGCACAGTAGGTCGCTGATCCAGCATACTAGGCAGACCCTTTACTTACAAATGTTCCGATTGGAACATACGAATTTTAATTTTTTTTTTACTTGCCTTCAAGGTACACCTGACTTAAAAATGTTTGTTTTCGCGTCTGTATGGTCACAGAGGAAATCATCGCAACTATAAAATTTATTATCGTTTTACTTAAAGTCTGAATTATTTTTGGAAAATGGACACATTTTAGCCTGCGTCGAAGCCGAGTGTTTGTGGGACACTTCCGCGGGGAAAAAAGTTAGAATGATCAAAAGAGAACAGAAGTACTGACAAAGACTTTCTTTACAATTAGAGGAGAGCAGTGCAACAAGGGAGGAAGAGGAAAGTGAAAAACGGGTAGAAAAAAAATGAGAAGAGGGAGGGGGAGGTTGTCAAACCACTCGAGAAGGGAAACGGCGGTGGAGCTGGAAGAAAGGGTGTAGGTGCGGAGAAAAAAAAAAGGAACAAGAAGTGTAAGGACGCACAAAAAAAAAAAAACTAAAGCAAGTGAACCTATTTTATGCAAAAGAGAAATAAAAAATAACGTATTGAAATACAATTCTAAGCAAGAGAGACATCAGAAAACAACGCATTGAAATACGGGAAGCTGATCAAAACCTTACATCGGCCCACTTGCCAGGTACGCAGAAGAAGCGGCATTTCTCGGTAGACGGAACAATGACGTAGTCTTGTGCAGTAATTTCAAAGGTTCATGTTGTATATTTTATTTGTTCAGAAATGACAGCAAAGATTGGTGCCTGACACCGGCGCCGGCTAATTCTTTTCACATATTGGAAGAAATCACTTAAATTGGCGACCTAAATGTCAAGCAAACACAATATACACACTATGAATATGGTGATGCGGTTTCCGTATTTCACGTTCACTGCAGCGAACGCCAATGTGCCAGTTCATTACTTTTTCTACATGGTGTCGGTGACCCGTTTGGAGAATGTAGACCAAACCACAGGTTAATTGAGCGTTATAGAATGACCGTTTACGTTACCGTTTATAGAATAACCGCGTTATAGCGTTATAGAATAACCGTTTACCGTTTACGCGTCTGGTGGTGCGCGCCACCGGACGCGTTCTGTGGTTTCTAGTGCAGGCCGTTTCCTTCGGTCGGGTAGGCTAATTGGAACAGAAAATACGAGGGCAACAGTGCGGAATAGCTCGATTCTTTTCAGATGGTGAGAAAAATTTCGAATGCAGGGGTTTGTAGACTGCCTTCTTTTAGTCTCTTTTGGGAACAACGTCATGCGGCGAATGCTGACATGATCATTGCCGGCTCACTGCCCGTCCGGACGAGAGCCATCCACTGTTCCTGTCGCTTTTCTTCGTAGAACTTGTTTGCGGACATGAAAAAACATTGGTCCTGGCGAGTTAAAGTGTGTGCTATTGCAGACTCTTGCGCAGCAATTCATCTGTGACCACAGAATATCCCCAAAACAACGAGCGAAGGAAGACTACGACGCGCTCCCGGGCAGTTTTGCCGTATCTGAGCGGCGCGCGCCGGCACACGTCTCCCACCCGGTCTGCCCATTCTGCCGCGAGGGGCGCGCGCATCGCGCCGGAGTTACTCCTGCACGGTGCCTATAGCTGTGTTTGGATTCCAGGAAAGTGGCAGCAACCTCTGAATCCTCCTCGCCCATTCCCACGGGGCTCCGCGTGCCATGTGCAGTGAAAAGAGCAGTGTGCAGAGTTTATATGAAACAAGTATGAAGCTATACAATGAAGCCAATTACAGACAGCTAGAGGAATTTAAAGAGTATGCTGTGTGATGCTAGCTATTCAGTCAAAACTAATGCGGCCAACTATTATTTCGTTTTTTTTTACCCAACAGACATGAAATGTCTGAAGATGAATGTGTACCAAACACATCAGTGCATCAGTTGTGATGCCTGAAAAAAGTTGTACCAACATATAAATGCCCATGTCGTGATAATCAGGATTACCGAAGAATTAAGGAAAATAAAAACATTTTTTTTTGTTCGGGCTCACACACCATAAACATCTTTATACGTAGCAATTTAAATGACTCTGTAGGAACTTTTTGGGTAAAAAGTACAGTATGACAGAAAGGAGTCTTTAGGAAATGCACTGTGTAGAAATAGCCATGCCAATTCCATCTCATCGTTCTATAAATGTAACAAATACCGTGCAAAGAAGCTTGCTGCATTTTTTTTCGAGAAGTGTGCCATAGGCATAAGTTGAAAAAGGAAAGGGGGAAGGAATGCACGGGATTGAAAGTTAAAAGAAGGAGTGAAGAACCGTTGCGCTGAGGTAGTCGCAGAGGTTAATGAAACAATTGTCCATAGTCCACTTCACGTAGTCACTTTCGCGGTTCCACCGCAGGCCCACCTCCCTGAGGAGCCGTTTTCTGATAGCAGCCGTCGCTGGGCACGTCCACAACAAGTGCCGCACATCACATATGTCCGGTGCAGCGCCACAGTGAGGGCACCTGTCAGGTAGTGGCAGATCTTTGGCACGCCACCGATGACGGACAGATGGTGTCAGAGCCGCCCCTGCCCGAATCCGGCGCACGGATACCTCCTCCTGCCGAGTAAGACTAAGGGGGAGAGGGTGCGAACACGGAGGAATTACAGCGCGTGTTCGCTGGCGCAGAAGTTCGGAATCGGAAACATGGGACAGGAACGGATCTGGGGGAAGAGGGGAAGGTGGCGGATCGTCTAATGTATGAAGATGAGTCATAGCATCCGCTTGAATGTTATGTGGATCCCGGGCATGGCCGCGAATCCAGTGTATGCGCACAGGACATGGATACTTTGCGCAGAGCACATGAATTGATTGTGAAATCTGGAACGTTCGTCGAACAGCCTTAAGCTGTTTAAGGGCGGCGCGGGAGTCGGTGTAAATATGAACTGTATTGAATGTTGGAACGAGCGGAAGGGAAGCAATGGCATTATAAATGGCTTGGAGTTCCAATGCCAGGGGAGTGCACGTATCCGCAGTATACGTCGCGCGAGAGTTGAGATGCGGATGATATGGACTATACACAGCAGTAACTCCCCTCTCTGCAGAATGTGATGCATCCGTGTATAATATGCACCCTTCAGGCAGATACGCTGCTGATATCGACGGGGAAACAGTGGGGCGATTGTCAGTGAGCTGGCAATAGGACCACGGTGGAAGTGTTTTTAAACGATGAAGTTTGAGAGACTGTTTTCGAACTCTATTTGCCACCCGTTGGTCGATGATTTCACTGAGTGTATTAAGTTGGGCGAACTCCTGTAGCACAGGTATGGGTGTTAAATGAGGCAGATATGTTATGACGCGCATAGCCTCACGATTGATAGCTTCAAGGGAGTCCCACTGTCTGCGGGTGAGAGGTTGAAATTGTGCCTGATATACTATCCGTGGCTGAAGGATATAGCGCACAAGCTGGCGGGCCGTATGAGCACGTGCGCCACCAGAGCGCATAGCTATGCGACGAATCAGACCTAGAGTAGCGTGAGCCGATTTACGGGTGGCTATCAGCCACGGGGTGCCAGTCCCAGATGTATGGAGGAGAAGACCAAGCATACGAACAGTTTCTACCTGAGGAATCAGAGCATTATGTACCGTAAAATTTAAAGGGGGAGCTTTCCGTAAGGCGGCTTTATTTCCAATTCGAATGAAACATGTTTTAGTAGGAGAGAGTGTTAGACCCAGAGGTGGGAGGCGAGATGTCAATACATCCAGCGCGTGTTGAAGTACCGACTGATGAATAGACGCATCTGGATGACAGCACCACAAGGTGATATCATCGGCATATGCAAGCACGCGGATAGAAGGGATGGTCTCTAGGGCTCGAACAAGAGGAATTAAAGCCACATTAAATAATGTGGGGGCGAGAACGGAGCCCTGCGGCACTACTCTATTGGAAAGTGAAATTACCAAAGGGCTTTCCGTGGACACGCACGCTGAAGGTTCGATTTGCTAAAAAGGCGTGAATAGAGAGGGGGAACCGGTGAGGGAGACCAAGAGCTTGAAGGGAGACAAGAATGGCAGAGTGAAGGATGTTATCATATGCCTTTGTTATGTCTGTAGCGATTACGGTTCGTACAAGGTGACTCTGCGGAGAGTGGTCAAGCACGTCAGCAGCCAAAGTAGCAAGGCCGTCCTCAGTTCCAATTTGTGGGCGGAAACCAATTTGGGAATCTGAGTAACAATCATGCGATTCCAGCCACCACAACAAGCGTGCGGCTGGAATGTTTTCATAAAGCTTGCAGATGGTAGGCGTAAGGGAAATTGGACGAAGGGCCGAGAGAGATACTGGAGGCTGACCTGACTGGGGTATTGGAACCACATTAGAATGCTTCCAGTCTCCCGGCATGACGCCAGAAAGCCACACTTCGTTAAAAGTATCAAGTAGGGTTTGCAAAGCACTCCCTTCCAAGTTACGGAATAAGGAGTTAGGTATGCCGTCGTGCCCGGGAGTAGTAGTAGTAAGCTTGGTGCGTAGTGTAGTTGCAAGCTACTGGTTGCAGACCGCTCTGCAGTCACTGTACTGTGATTGTGTATGTACTGCATGACAGTGCGTGGATTGCAGAGCAGTTAGCCAACACAGAGATGCTTGTTCCTATCGTTTACCACACATATAAACATCATCAATGAAACAGGATGATATGTGTAACTTTTTGACATGTTCCTTTTTGGCAGCTTCTAAAAATGTTTCCGCATAAATGAGCTAGCTTGGTTTGCAGCAATATAACCACGGGACTGCTGCAACTTGCCACATTTTCAAATTGTGTGAAAATCATTGCATGTGAGGGGTCACAACTATATCCTGTTTCTTGAAGGTCACGTTGCTTTTTTGGCAATGCTTTGACAACCATGGCCAGCTTTCCGCATTCATGTGCACAGGGTATGTCCATTGCGTGCATGCCTTTCTACCTATTAATGGCTTACAATGCAAACAGACAAAAAAAAAACAAAGAGCACAAGTACAGATAGTGTTTGTAGTCCACACTCTTCTTCTTCACCTCAGTAAATATTGCACATACCCACGCGGGGGGCTGGCCAAGGTACAGTGGAGATTGCCAATGAAGTATTAATTTGCACGGGGGAAACAAAAGACGTGAGGCGGCGGCGTAGAAGACTGAAGCAAAATAAAAATAGGAAAATTCAATTAAATTTAAGAAATATGAATTACCAGGAATAGAATCAAGCATTTTGGACATGAGACAGAATTTTGTATACAGCTAACAAGGTAGCCGATCAGTAGCACTTATGTAATCATGAAGGTAGCCACAAACACTGCTTAACGGGAATTCCTTATATTGGCCCTCGCACCGAACGAGAGAGCTGGAAGAGACAGAATGAGTCCTAACCTCGAAAGAGGTACCTCCATATACTGTTTTCTCTGAACTGCGAAGAGCCGGCAAGAGAGGAGAAAATGATCTAATGTTTCAACTTGCCCACATGAGACACAAAGGTTTGTCGAAGCGAACCCGCATTTGCGTAAGTACAAATTTTAAATTTAAATGATGGATTCTGCATCGCAGAAGCGTCATTGACACCTCAAAACGCCTTGATTTACACCACCGGACATCCCATGGGTTTTTTAAGTGGTGAAAATCCACGGTATTGAGCAACGGATCACTCAAGCTGGCTGAAATATGTTGGAACCACTGGAAACGTGAAGTTTCCAACAGAATGAGGTGAGGGAGTGGATAGATTACAGGAGCGCTGAGAGCTAACCTTGCCAATAAATCAGCCACCTCGTTAAAACAGACACCCGAATGCCTGCAGGTACCCGGGACAAAGCGGATCTCGCGCACTGTGCACGGAACAAAAACCTAAGCGACCGATGCAATAAAGATTTTCCGGAATTTTGGAGAGAGGACTAGAACTGAAAGGCAGTCTGCAAGAATAAGAACCCGTGCTACATGCTTGGGAAGCTTGAGAAAAGCCAAACCAATAGCCAAAAACTCTACGAAGAATATACGAGTATAACCAGGGATACGAACGGAATGGAATAGCTCCAAGCCAGATCTTGCGAATATATCCCAATCGCCGCCTTCTCACAGCTGCCGGGGCATCAGTGGAGAGAACAGTATGATGAGTAAAATTCTGTTGGTGTTCAGAAAGAAGACCGTTTAGGATATTTGCGGGCATATGTTTGCCATGGAACGGGTAAATATGGTCGTAATAGAAGACGGGGTCAGCCTGCGTATCAGCAACTCGTGGCAAGGAGATCAGATCAACCTGCAGCGGAGATTGCGTGAACCTAACTTGCGGAAGCTGTTAGCGTGGCCAGTGCCTCCCATGCCTACTGTCTTTTTCTTCCATGAATCATGACAGCATTCCGGCTCAACCCTTTCTCCATGCTTACACAGACATTTCTCACAATTACCCTGAAAGCCGGCCGTAGTATGGAATGAGTTTAGGGAAAATTACCTTTTTAGTCGTTTTATCTGCAAAGCTTAGAAGCATGTGAAAGGTACTTTGGCTGTGAGTTCAAGGTGCAAGGTTCGTTTATTACATGTTTATGGTACAATGTTAGAGAAAAACACTGGAATACAGGAGGAGGTCCCAAAGTCAGAGGCTGTATACTGAGACTGATTTGCCCTTTCTCTCTCATAGTCTTTTTGAAATCCAGGGTTCGACGGAAACCCGTCTGGTCGGGTATGTTCATGGCGGAAAATCTTCAAGCGCCGACCAATCGTTAAAAAGGATGACGTTTCGGCCCCGGCTTACGGGGGCCTTGTTCACAATGAAAGAAAGACAGGAGTGAAGGTGAGTTATATAGGTTTCATGGTATGACGCAAGCAGCGGGAGTATATCGGGGGTAGATTGCCTTCTTTGCGATTAAGCGTGTTTGCCGTCGTCTGAATATAAAAAGATTCTAGGTAAAGCCTTGTCGTCTTGCTCTTTTCTTTTCCGATTATCTTCGAGCCGTGCCAGCCGATGTCATGGCCCTCGGAGATAGCGTGATCAGCCAGTGCGTTTATTGCCACGCGCTTGTTCTTGACATCATTGTGGTGCTGCTGCAATCTTTTTCGAAAATCACCTGTCTCACCGATATAGACATGCTCGCAATCAGCGCAGGGAACCCTATACACGATGCCCGGGAACTTCTCCTTCTTTATCTTGTCTTTCACTGTAACCAACGCGTGCCGCAGCTTCTGCGTGGGTACATGTGCGGACGTCGACTTCGTACGACTGGAATATGCGGGATAAACTTTCACTTACTCCGGGGACGTAGGGTATCGGAATCCTTTTCTTCTTCTCTCGCTGGGGTTGCTGTGGCGGCGGGTGAGCTAGGCGATTCTCGGATTTTCGTATAAAAGAACTGGGATAGCCCGAAGCCATCAGGTCGCGGCGAACGGTGTCCAGATCTGTCGCTTTCTCTTCCAGCGTATACAGAGCAGAGGTTCTCCGATAGGCGGACAAGCGAGGCAACAACGGACTTCTTGTGACAGGTCGGGTGTACGGAACTGAAGTTGAGGTACATGCCAGTGTGCGTGTCCTTCCTGAATAGACTGAATGATATGCCAGGGCCGTCGCGTTTCACCAGAACGTCCAAAAAAGGCAGACGGCCATCTACTTCCTCTTCCGTGGTAAACTGTATGGCCGGTTCCATGCTGTTCAGGTGCAAAAGGAATGTACTCACAGCCGATTTCTTGATTATGCAGAAACAGTCGTCCACATAACGAAGAAAGACTTTCGGGCGCGGCGTGAAGCATGAAAGGGCAGACTTCTTCAGACCTCAGCACACTTCTTCAGTTCTGTTTGTCAAACACCTATTTCACGTTCCAGGAGAGCATATATAAACAAGTCCATGGTACGGCTATGGGAGCATCAATTTCTGTGACCGCTGCGAACTTGAAAATGGAGTCACTGGAGTCCCGCGCCCTTTCATGCTTCACGCCCGCGCCCGAAAGTCTTTCTTCGTTATGTGGACGACTATTTCTGCATAATCAAGAAATCGGCTGTGAGTACATTCCTTTTGCACCTGAACAGCATGGAACCGGCCATACAGTTTACCACGGAAGAGGAAGTAGATGGCCGTCTGCCTTTTTTGGACGTTCTGGTGAAACGCGACGGCCCTGGAATATCATTCAGTGTATTCAGGAAGGACACGCACACTGGCATGTACCTCAACTTCAGTTCCGTACACCCGACCTGTCACAAGAAGTCCGTTGTTGCCTCGCTTGTCCGCCGATCGGAGAACCTCTGCTCTACGCTGGAAGAGAAAAAGACAGATCTGGACACCATTCGCCGCGTTCGGGGCTATCCCAGTTCTTTTATACGAAAATCCGAGAATCGCCTAGCTCACCCGCCGCCACAGCAACCCCAGCGAGAGAAGAAGAAAAGGATTCCGATACCCTCGTCCCCGGAGTAAGTGAAAGTTTATCCCGCATATTCCAGTCGTACGAAGTCGACGTCGCACATGTACCCACGCAGAAGCTGCGGCACGCGTTGGTTACAGTGAAAGACAAGATAAAGAAGGAGAAGTTCCCGGGCATCGTGTATAGGGTTCCCTGCGCTGATTGCGAGCATGTCTGTATCGGTGAGACAGGTGATTTTCGAAAAAGATTGCAGCAGCACCACAATGATGTCAAGAACAAGCGCGTGGCAATAAACGCACTGGCTGATCACGCTATCTCCGAGGGCCATGACATCGGCTGGCACGGCTCGAAGATAATCGGAAAAGAGAAGAGCAAGACGACAAGGCTTTACCTAGAATCTTTTTATATTCAGACGACGGCAAACACGCTTAATCGCAAAGAAGGCAATCTACCCCCGATATACTCCCGCTGCTTGCGTCATACCATGAAACCTATATAACTCACCTTCACTCCTGTCTTTCTTTCATTGTGAACAAGGCCCCCGTAAGCCGGGGCCGAAACGTCATCCTTTTTAACGATTGGTCGGCGCTTGAAGATTTTCCGCCATAGTCTTTTTGCGAACTGAAGTGGTGAAATTTATATTAAGTTCTTCATTACATATTGTGCCATCATTGTCGCAATAACAAAAATTGGCCACATAGTAAAGAGCTGCAAGCATTGAGGATTTGTCTTTAAACTCTGACATCATTATCGATGGAATCAATACAAAGTAGAAGAAAAAGTATAGTGCAGCACATATATGATTTCAAGTGAAAGACGAATGTTGTCGATATTGTTAGCCTATCAAAAGATGGCACATACCCACACTGGGCGATCGGCCAAGAATCCGGTGGCTATTCATCTGTACTCAATTAATAAAAAAGAAAACCACGGGAAAACGCAACAGTGGCAGATGTGCTGAATTTCAGGAACAAATTAACCGTGCAACAAGTAACAAAAATATTCCTAAATCAGATTTTACATTGCATAATGAACCATGACTGTACCGAAGCAATGAGACATAAGTGAAGCATTTCATTCCTTTCGTGACAGAAATGAGTTATGAGGTTTGTTGAACAATTAAAAAAGTGATTTTTGATGGCAGACAGCATGGGTCGTTTAAAGTTATAGCTCAAGATTACAATCACATCTGATACAGATGACACGCATGCTATGAAAGCAAGGTAATCTTTTCGTTTTTTTTATGAGAAATGCACAGGCAGTTTCAAGGCTTGCTTCACAATTTAATTTCTGACGTATACACAAAGGCATGCGTTACACCAGAACCAAAACTACTTAAGTTGGTAAATCATGTTCATTACCTGGGTGTCATTAATAGCAAACATATGCTAATGCTGCTAATCTTATAGAAGAACAAACAGCGGTTTATGAAGACGTTAAGTAATACGTGATACTGTTGTGTCCTTCAGGTAATGAACTGTGCGGCAGTTTCAGTTTCTCTTCTCTTATTTTCAGATTCAGTTCTCTTACTTTCAGTTTCTCTTCTTCAGAGTTTCAGTTTCAGTCACATGCATGTTGCTTGACACCACGTATACGTGACGCAGGAAAAGTAGGGGGGGGGGGGGGGGAACTTGGCCTCAGCATGACATCGCTTGCTCCGGTGTGTCGTTCGATCTTGCATCTACAATACAACAACGTGCCGACGAAGTAAACCTTTACTATGAGTTTCACGGGATCTTACGCCCCCTCGTACATTCCTGGAAACCCCGGGCCATCCACCAATACCATGGAACCAGTGGAAGGCACTGTTTTCTACCTACTTAGAGGCGTCTGGCGCCTGAGTTTCCTGCATCACGGCGCAAAGCTATATATGCTTCTGCATTCGCGCGCCGTCGGAGGTCAGCGTCGTTCCGGAACGCCTCCCGCCACGAGCGCAAGTTTAAAACGAAGGAGACCTCAATTAAGTGAAGTTATGAAAGGCGAAGATGCGTCGAAGGTGCCTCCGCCCGCCTTCCGTCGCGGAGACAAAAAGAGGGCTCCTTCCTAAAAACTGAGAGAGAGGGGAGAGTAACAGAAAGAAAATGGGGAACGAAGGCGCGAAATCGCCCAAGTGTGCGTTATTGCATTGGGTTACTGCCCTATATGGAGCATCACGCTCTATTATCTGCAAAGCAGGAAAAAAGAAATGAATAAAATATATAAAAAATATAAAAAGTTGAGGGGGGGAATAGGCAATATGCTTTGCTGTCACAACTGTTTTCTCTGGTCATGACCATGAAAGAATGGCAGGGGGAGGAGAAGGGCGGCATGTGGAAGCAAGCACGCAAATTGGCATGACCTCAGGCGATGCAGTCGGGGTGCTGTGAATTTCAGTAGGGCTAGGGCTCTGACCTCTGAAGTGTGGAGAGAATACCAGGGTTTTCATTCATACCGGCCTGCACAGTATTAAACTTATATATAAAGTATGATTCTCTTTGCTCACGCTCACGGGTATTTTAGAAGCCGCTCTGTAGCAGCGTAACATTTAGTTTGTGAAACTCGTGACCTTCCTGGGAAAGGTGTTTCGACAGGGGGAGGAGAGGAAGAGATCTGGTGTGCGCGCGGTGGTTGTTGAATCTAATTCAGAAGGAATTCTCGGTTTGGCCAACGTATTGCATCTGACAATCGCCACACTCGAGCATGCATATTACGTTACTACTGTCACAGTTCAAGTTTTCACGGATGGAGTGTTTGAAGTTAGAGTGCGTGCTTTGAGCTAGTGTTGTTGTCCGCATGTGCTGGCAAACTTGACAGCGATTCTTCCTGTAGGTAGGCAAACCACAGGCTTTCCCTTATTGACAGTAGAGTGAACTACATAATTCTGTATGTTTTTTGGTAGTCTGTAGGTAACCCGTGGAACTGTTGGAAAATTTTTTGACAGTCGATCGTTTTGTTCGATTATGTTTAAATGTTTTTTTTAGAATTTTGTTGACATTAGGAAGGTTGTTTGCGAAGGTTAAGACGAGATTAGAGCGGTGTTCATTTGCGGTTGCTGGTGGGGGAACCCCAAACATTTCATTACGATCTTTTGTTTCCGCTTTCCTAATGGCATCATCAATAATAGAGGCCGGATAGCATTGGTCCCTCAGAACCTCCCGCATACGGCTAGGATTTTCTTCGAAGTCTTCTGGTCGCGAGCAGATCCGTTTGAATCTGATCGCTTGAGAATATGGAATTGAAGTTTTGCAGTGGCGTGGGTGGCAGCTCTTGTAATGAAGGTACTGTTGCCTATCCGTGGGCTTTCTATAGACACTGGTAATTAAGGTACCCTTCTTCATTCGAATTGAGACGTCCAAGAAATTAATTTGACTGGTGTAGTAAGTCTGTGTGAAACAGAGGTTTGGATGTATGTTGTTAAATGCTGAAATAAACTGGATGAGTTGTGTTAAGTTGGAAGCCCACGGCGCCGATGGGTCGTCCCCCCCCGCCCGCACCTGTTCCCAGGAGCGGTCGTGCCCTGGGGAAATAGAGGAATGTACGTCGAGGCGTGACGCCCCCCCCCCCCCCCCCCCCCTTAGGGTGCCTCGTTGCCAGCTACGGAACTAATACTTTTCTGTTCCGGCGCCGAGTCATCCCCTGCTGACCGACAGGGGGCCGGCGACCTTGTCCCGCTATCTTGGGGTGTGGATAAATAACAGTGTTGAGTATCTGACAGAGCATGAAAAATATGTAATGAATAAAGCTAGTAGGAATGCAGCTGTTATGAAAAATAGGGCACTGTGGAATTACAATAGGTATGAGGTGGTAAGAGGGATCTGGAAAGGGGTGATGGTCCCTAGCCTGACCTTCGGGAATGCGGTCCTGTGTATGAGGCCAGATGTTCAAGCAAGGCTGGAAATTAGGCAACGGGGAGTAGGGAGGTTAGCTTTGGGAGCACATGGCAATACACCAAATCAGGGGGTACAGGGTGATATGGGATGGGCGTCTTTCGAGAGCAGAGAGGCTAGCAGTAAGATAGCATTTGAGGAACGATTGAGAAGGATGGAGGAAAAGCGGTGGGCTAGGAAAGTTTTCAGATACCTGTATATAAAGAATGTTGACACGAAATGGAGAAAGCGAACTAGAAAATTGACAAAGAAATATCTGGACAGCAGTAAGGGGGCAAATCAGCAATTATCGGTTAAGAAAAACGTTAAAGGAACAGAGAGAGCTTTGTGGAAAACAGGGATGCTGACGAAATCGGCACTGGAAACATACCGAACCTTTAAACAGGAAATTGTCAAAGAAAATATCTATGATAATTGTAGGGGAAGTTCTTTGTTGTTTGAGGCCAGGACTGGAGTTTTGTGGACTAAGACGTATAGAGTCAGGTACCAGGAAATAGACACTTTGTGCATTGCGTGCGGAGAGGAGGAGGAAACGGCTGAACACTTGATACTTTTCTGTAAAGGGCTTCACCCTACAGTGGAAGGCAGCGGGGCTGACTTACCCAAGGCATTGGGGTTTAGGGATAGTGAAGGGAAAGTGGATTTTAAGAGGTTAGAAGTAACCAAGCGAAGGTTATCTGATTGGTGGCTAAAAGGAAGACAGGAGTAAAATTTCACAAGACATGGCTAGATGGCTTGAGCCACCGCCCGATGTAAAGGGTTCAGCCGTATCCATCCATCCATCCAAAATACACAAAGAGAACCATCCGGGGCGACCTATTGTTTCTGGTGTCGGCACACTGACAGAACCGATCTCCGATTACATCGATTCCCTCATCAAACATATACCTCCGAAACATCCATCTTACATACGAGATACTAACCACTTCCTGAGAGAATTATCCGATGTCACCTTCCCTCATGGCGCTTTCCTAGTTACCATGGACGTGGTGTCACTTTACACTAATATCCCCCATGACGACGGAATACAGGCCATGGTCGGAGCCTATAAAGAACACAGAATCCTAGACTCTCCCAGTCCAAGTGCCATCGAAACGCTTGCAAATTTGGTCCTTAAACTTAACACTTTCGAATTCAATAACTCATATTATCTTCAAAAGAGTGGTACGGCTATGGGAACAAAAATGGCACCAAATTACGCCAACATATTTATGAACAAAATTGAATCAGACTTCCTTTCCTCATATCCAACCAAACCGGATTTTTACAAACGTTTTCTTGATGACATATTCATAATTTGGGCAGAGACAGAGGAAAAACTAATTCAGTTCATCACCTCATTCAGCAACATACATCCAAATATCTCTTTCACACTCGCGTACTAAACTAATAGCATTACCTTCCTTGATGTGCTTGTTCGTGTTGACAGGGGTGCATTAATCACTAGCGTGTATAAAAAACCCACAGACAGGCAACAGTATCTTCATTTCAACAGTTGCCACCCACGCCATTGCAAAACTTCAATTCCGTACTCACAGGCTATCCGATTCAAACGCATTTGCTCTCGAGCAGAAGATTTTCAAACAAATGCTTAACACATGGGCGAAATTCTAAAGAAACAGCGCTACCCGCCTTCAATCATCGACGATGCCATTAAAAGGGCGGAAGTTACTAACCGTAATCACATCCCTGCGGAATCCCCGCCAACACCGCTCTCAAAATTTTTTCCATTGGTCCCCCGGGTAACATACAGAAGGCCAAAAAATTTACAAAATCACCTTGTGCACTCAACGGTTAATAAACCGAGGCCGGTGGGTTGCACACCTTGCGGAAAGAGCAGATGCTAAGTTTTCAAACACATGCAAACCACAGCACTGACTAAAAGTACCCATTCGGATTTCAAACATGTTATCCGAGAGGACTTAAACTGCGATTCCAGTAATGTTGTTTACATGCTCGAGGGTGGCGAATGTCAGATGCAGTACATTGGCCAAACAGACAATTCCTTCCGATTAAGATTTAATAACCACCGCTCACATACTCAATCTCGCCCTGGCCTCCCACTATCGAGACACCTCCGCGAAAAAGGCCACGAGTTTGACAAACTTAAAGTAACGATATTGCAGAGTAGCTTTAAAAACACCCGGGAGCGCGAACAACGCGAATCATACTTTATTTTCAAATTTAACACAGTGCAAAAGGGCATCAACGAAAACCATGGCACCCTATCGTCTCTTTTGATGGCAGAAACAAAAGAAAATTTCAACCCTAATAGACAAAGTACCACCACTGACTGAGTCGTCTGAGGTCATACCCCTGTTGCATGTCAGTTTCGGCTTGTTTCCATCTGCCGTTCAACTCATTCTTTGGTCCCGCGAGGGCCATATGTCCCCTTCTCTTTCTTCCTTTTTTTTTGTCATTATATATTTTATATATTTTTTATTTTTTTAAATTTCTCTGTGCTATATCTCTTGTATTTTTTTTTTTGCATTCCTGTCAACAAGCCTTTCCACCTGGTCCTCCTATGGGAAGCTCATCTGGTTTCTCGCGTGTCACCATGTGGAGCCACTTTGGGCGGTCTCAACCTGTTCCGCCTCTTCCGGGCCATCTTTCGGAGCCGCTCGGGGCCGCACATACGCGGACAGAGGCATACCGAAGACGCATCCCTTCTTTTGTTAAGCCCCACCACGCTTCTTCTTTGCTTTCCCCTTTTTCTCTGCTTTTACTTCTCTCTCTCTTTTTTTCTTTTTTTCTTGTCGCAGTAGCCGCGTGCGCACCCAGCCCGGCTTCCCTCTTTCGCTTCGTGTGTGTGCGTGTGTGTGCGTGCGTGCGTGTGTGTGTGTCTGTGTGTGCAGTGAATTCACGGATACGTGGCCTAAACGAGTAAACAAATAAACAATAAAACGCAGACAGGGCCGGGCACTTCCCTAGAGCCTCTTCGGCAGGAATAGTCAATGCGGAATCAGCGGCGCAGTTAGCTTAAGTAGAGATACGTGCACTGTGCATGCAAACACAAACACACAAAATAAAGAAGGCGACAGAACATCCGAGTTCGGGAAAGTGTCGTGAGGGGGGTAAACGTGAATGGCGGGGGCATTTAAACAAGGGTTCTTCAATTGCACCCCGCTCGGCAAAGTGGTCGAACTGGGTGGGGTGGAGGTAAAGATTCGGTTTGTTATCCCGCGCACGCTGTCAAAAACGAGGAGAATTCCGAGAAAAATCTAGGGAAAATATGTCCTCAACCAAACATGACGTCAATAAAAATCACGTGACCATGACGTTAAAAACGTGACGTCATTTTTTTTAACCAATCAGCGTTTCCAGTTTACCGACCCGCAAACGCTTGTGTTCGTCAAGGTTGGATCAGTGCCTCTGTGCCTGCTACATGTGTGTGTCGGCTTCGTTGAACCTGGCTTGAGCGACCGCGTGCTACCTTTCTCCATCGGAGGCTTCTCCTGTTTATGGGAGGGAATACGGCGTCCGCCATGCAGTCCCCAGTGATCGTGGCCGCCACTGCCAAACACACCGCTACTGTGAGTTAGGCTTATGCCGAAGACACTACATCAATATTATTTACCGTACCGGTTCATCACGGCTTGACCGTCGTCGCCGCTCGCTTGAGTTGGAAGTTCGACCTCAAGTGTCGTCACTGGTTACCCGCCCGCTTCGTTTGCCGCTTTGTGGAAATCGTTTCCGAGTGGTGTGATTATAGCCGGTGTTTGCGCGATCCTCGGCTTTAAAATTTCATTGAAACCTACTAAACAAACATTGCAGGACAGTTTCGCCGATCGTCGAAGATTGGCCTTTCGCGTTTGAAATGCAGCGATCGCCCACGAAACCATGTCACGTCACGCGTTACGTGGTGCGCTTTCAAGCACAGGAAACGCGTGTCGAAAATAGCATCCTGCCAAGATCGATATGAGACCGCATTTGTTGGCGGCGGGGAGTGTGTAGTCACAAACATCGAAGCGTAGGTCCATGCCGGCCAGCCGTTGTAGTTGGGCGACCGCGCTTGACTTAATTCACTTTGCACGCGCCCTCGTCACCATATATGTAGTTGGGGTCGGCTTGCGGAAACCACGATGTGGAAAGCTAAACCGATGTGTCTGGCACTACGTGTTTATTTCGGCCTGAAAACACCCGACAACTCGGAGTAATTAGCGTGCACTACTCGAAGAATATCGGTGCTCAGTACGGAGGGGAGCAAGCCTTTCTAGAGTGCTTGAGTGGTAGTGTGCGGAAGAAAGTCAGTAGTTAAAGCAGGTACTTAGTTTCAGAGAGAATGCTTGCTCTAGACTGGAGTCTAATAGGCGTGCGAACCGCGCAGGTACAAGCATCTTGGCCCTAGCAAAGCAGCTTCGTTACGATTGACCTCAACTATTTGACATGTTGAGGCTGTGATTACTTCCTAGACATTAAGTGGAAGCTGAAGGCTACGTTACTTCATCTTTTAACACAGGACTGTTATGTCACTAAGTTTCTGTTTGAATTAGACGGAAATGAGCTATTTATTAGACTCGCAGAAAAAATTACTGACCAGCAGTTCCTTTGGTAGAAGCAACCTGATAGTCAGTCAGTCTGCCAAATAACTGGAGTTGTACAGAAGAAGAGCATTAATGTTTACTCGTATCCTTGCAGAAATGTGTGTACAGCTAGTGTAGAGCTGTTAGAACAGTGCAGACTTCTGTTAAAGGTAATAAAATGATTTAACACTTATCAGACTGAATGTCTCTGATACGTACTACCTCGGTGGAAAGAAACTCTGAACAACCTGGCGCCAACACGCTCTGCTGTTTCAATTTCCTTTCACCGCACTTTTACTTCGGTGATAGCAAAAAGACCCTAGACTCGCCCATGATACATTCTAGGACGACTCTTAACGTCTTTTTCATACCATGCTAGTAAAACTGCGATGAAAATAAATTCCAACAGCGGGGCATGCTGGCGCCGGGTTGTTCGCGTTTCTTTCCATCGAAGTAGTACATAGCATGGACATTCCAGTACCTGCTGTGGGTCTATGCTGTGGGATGTACTTTCGGTCTATGAGCTCTCAGTGTTAAAATTTCACTGCCCATGAAACGCGGGCATTGAGCTGAAACAAAAACATTCTCATTTCAATCCTGGCACACATAATGGAATGGGTGTTCATGATCGATCAATTAGGCAGAAGTAAACAGAATACAATAACAGTAGTGATGTAAATGCTAATGCTCAAACATCAATACTTCTGTGCTGTTTCAGGTTATCTTTCTTCATGGCCTGGGAGATACAGGGTAAGAGGCATTACAGGCATCTCCTAATACTAATCATAAAGTTTAGGCATTCCTAATTTATCCCCAGGGGGGCATTGCCTTCACTGCTGTTTATATTCACCTAATCGACAAAGTGCTTTTCTTGCATAAAAAAGCATGCTGGAACCCAATTTATACTTTTTTTTTGCACCCATGTGCTTCTATAGTGACATCTTTAGAGCGTTTTAGTGAGTGCACTAATGCGTGTCTGTTTTCCAAACTATGCAGGTTGGGCTGGTCATCCGTATTCGAGGCAATACGTCAGCCACACGTCAAGTACATATGCCCCACAGCGTGAGTATCGCCAGAGTTTTCTTCTGCCCTTGTTGTAGCATTGTTTGCAAGTATTGACGAACTTCATTAGTTTTCTAGTTGCATGTTCAACGCCAAAATACAGGCTGTCAGAGTGTAGTGCATAGAACTGCAGTTAGCATTGGTTTTCATTTGTTACGAAGAATGTAGGTAATATTGTGTGGCCCACCATTTTGCAGGCCAGTCATTCCTGTCACGCTGAATGGAGGCATGAGAATGACTGCATGGTTCGACCTTTGCTCCCTGGACCCAAACGGCCGGGAGGATGAGAGCGGCATCAAATCTGCTGCCGAAGGAAGTAGGTTATCATGACTGCTTGTAAGGGTACGGACGCTTGGGAGCAGTCTGAACTAGTGGATGCTGAAGGCAGGAAAATACCTTCAAGTTGTAGTGCTTGCTGAATGTATTGCAGAGTTGTGCAAAAGACTTGAAAGGCATGTGTTAGTTTCTTGAGACAAAACAGTGTACAGCACGGTCTAGTACGATGGTGGACCTTGTTAGAACTTCAGCAGTGGTCAGCCTTTCAGTATTGATTTTGAATCATCAACCATGCCTTTTGGTGTCTTCTCAAAAGTCTTGGTGTCAAAACATGGAACACAGTTTGGGTGTTCCCTGTCCGTCTATGTTACTACACCTCGTAACTAAGTTGTTCTTTGCAACTGTGCATAGCTGCAGTCTGATGCACAGTTTCATTTTGATAGTGGCGGGAGGCATGACGGAAAGAATCTTTACACCAGCCGCGATCATGTAGTGTGATTATAACTCAGGTTGACAACAGCATTCAGTGACAGTCATTGAAGGATGACACAGCAAGCTTCTTCCAGGTTGCTGTTATGGGTACCTCTTGAGTACAGGGCACACCAGACACAAGGAGCATGCTGCAGCGCAGTGAAGTGATGCCCAACAGCTGCAGGGTGTCTGGCCATTTCCGGGGCCTATATACACCTGTTTGGCTGGTTTTGCTGGAGAGGAGTCACTCTGAAACCAATTCACTTTATTTTTTGCTTGTTGAGTGGCACCTAAAGTGGTCTAAACAAGTCTCATACACCCTGTACTGTGGCCCTTAAAACGTATAGACGCCTAACTTTTGGGTGCATGTTCTTTCCTTTGCAATGAAGTGTAAGGCATTATCATAAATGGATTACCGCATGGTAATCTCCCATGACTGCTAAATAATTTGTAATTGAATTTCTTTCTCACGCTATTTTGGTTTCTGTTTCAACAGCTAAATGATGACTTATAAGTCACGTGAGGCATGAAAAAAAAAAGCGATATAATTGCGCAGCTGGCAAAGGACAGGATTAATTGGAGAGGCCTTTGCCCTGCAGTGGGTATAGTCAGGCTTATGGTGATGATGATGATGCTAAAGCCAGTCTGCCTCAAAGGGCCAGAATGACAACGAATGTAGAAGCAACAATTTTATTGCAGTTTTTTCATGCCTCATATGACCTATAAGCACACGATGTCACAGTCATCGTTTGGGTGTTGAAACTAAAACTGAAACAGGATGACAGAAAAATGTGATTATGAATTATTTAATGGTCGTAGGCGAATACCACATGTTGGTTCATGCATGGTAGCGTCTTCTGCATCGTTATAGTGAAGAAAACTTGCCGCCGAAATTGGGTGTCTAAACTCCTTCAACACACTTTCTACCCTGAGAAGAGTCCTGAAATAGTCTTTGTCTGTGAGGGTGATAGCCAACCACAAAATTGTAGGGTGAACATCAATGAAGATCAAAACAAGTAGCAGACACATGCCACTGAATTCAAGAAGGAAATTGCATTTCTGTTACAGCTACATGCTTGGCATTCTTTTGGCAGTGTGATCAAAGACCTTGCTCTGGTGATAGCAGGAATTGATGTTGCTGGCAGCAGATGTCTTGTGACATTCGGGGTCTTGCTTAATTACTGGTTTAGCAGACGCTGCAAGGAAGCGCATGAAATGTGGTTTTGCTCTCTCTCTCTGCCTGTGGCATTGCCAGTCCACAGGCTGATAGCCGATGAGGAGAAGGCAGGCATTTCCTCGGACCGCATTGTGCTGGGCGGCTTCAGCATGGGTGGGGCCCTGGCGCTCTACTCGGGCCTGCGTTACCCCAAGCCCCTGGCTGGCATCCTGGGCCTGAGCTGCTGGCTGCCTCTGTTCAGACAGTTCCCGGTGGTAAGTCTAGTGTTCCCACACCTCTAGTTTCACTTGTCACCGATTCTCGCCGCTTAGGATCGCACTTAAATTCACTCCGTTGAAACATTTTGCTTGCTAATAAGCTCCACCGTATACGCTTCAAATGAAATTCATGTGGTGTTTTGCCACCTAAAATGAACACACAGGAATAGGAATGTCGTCATGCAGTGTTTTGTGGGAAAAAAAGCAGAATGCTCCCGATTCTGCATGTGCGCAAAAAGGTGTGACTTTGGAATAGCAGCAGAAGCATTACCAAAGCAGGGATCTCGGGTCAAAGCAGTTCACACAAAGTTGCATGGTGCTATATGCATTCCCCACTGTTGCTAGGACTGAACGCTTGGAGAATACTTCGTGAAGATATCGAACCTACCAGCTGAGCAGGCGGTAATACATGCATTCTCCCATTGCTAATGGCCTCGTTAATTTTAATCATGTTAGTGTGTAACATTTGGCACAGTGCATTTGTGGATTGTAGGTAAATATAATAATAATAATAATAATAATAATTGGTTTTTGGTGGAAAGGAAATGGCGCAGTATCTGTCTCATATATCGTTGGACACCTGAACCGCGCCGTAAGGGAAGGGATAAAGGAGGGAGTGAAAGAAGAGATAGGTAAAATTATTTTTTAATTTTTTTTTAAGTCAGTCGACTCTAAAACAATAAAACCCACATAGGTAAATATATGCAAAATTATTTTTTAATTTTTTTTTAAGTCAGTCGGGAACCAAGAGACCTGTTGGTTCACCCCCTCAAGGTGAAATCCATCTTGTAAATGGAGCCGCATGGTAGACTAGCAGCCACATGTCACATTTCAACGAGGCGTGAAATGCGAACGACGCCCATGCGTTATGCGATGTTGGCGTACATTGGTAAGCCTCAGGCAATTGAAATTATGCACAGTTAGCAAAGGCACACTCATGTTGCTGCCACAAATCTCGGGAAATTTTCCACAAAGTAGAGCCAAATCTTGGGCTACTTGAGTTTAGAGAGAAACATTGATTCAAAAGGCACAACACCGCCTCTCATCTATGCAGAAAGGCGCGCCACTCTTGGCTGAGGTCGTGCCGCGCAGGGCCAGGTCACCACCACATCAGTCGTCGATGGGGTCAGAGGTTAACTTAACCGACCTAGATCGTCCTGGCCACAGCCGAACGAGGGGACGTCAATTCATACCGCGCAAAGCGGCAGCACCCAAAAAGGGTGCGCCGGCAGAGGACTCGGAGCCGCCCGGTCCAGCTGAACGCGTGCACGGAGAGGAAGAGAATATGGAAGTCGCCCCTTCCGCTTCTTCCTCCTCCGAACCACCCTCCCCGTCGGGGTCTGAGAAAGATGGCCAGAAGGAGACGATGGTGAGGAGCCGTCCCTCCTCCAAAAATTGAGGCCCGAGCGAACAGTGGGCCTTGAAACACCCGAATGTAGCGTAACCACAATCGTAGTGCGATGGTCGCTTTCACGGATGCAAACAGGAAAAGCAACATAAAGGTGCACGAATGTAACGCAAAAAAAGGGGCCGCAGTATAGTACCGAAAATTGTGTAGAAATTTATGAACAACATTAGTACTTCTAAAGGTGGCTTTTCTGGCCTCGCCTCCAGAGAAAGGCAAGGCCGCCTTTGAGTTTTAACAAAGTACGGAATATGCTACCACCGTCATGACTTGAAGGTTTCACACACCCGCTTCTTTATCCAGAGAGCCGCTTTGAAAATAAGCACAGGAGTCTGACCGCGTTGCCTCCACGTCGACTGTGTGCTTTGGAAGCTACGGGCTACATCATAAAGATGAAACTTCTCCCAGTCATCCTGCCATGCGGCGAGTCATGCCAAACAAACATTGGTGATTGTTCTCAGCAGCATTTAAATGAACTGCTGCCTTATGGATGGAGCTGCTAAAAATTTGTACGACAGTGCACAAATTCGATGTAACCAAAGAATGCTTCAAATACCGTTACCGAGAAATGCAGCGAGTGCACCAATTCATGCGCACTAGCAACGCCGAGCTTTTCGTGCACCCAAAGCAGATGACTGCTGATCAATATTGGCGGCGCAGCGGACGTTGAGGGTGTCTGACGAACTTATTTAGAAAGGAAAAAAGGCCTTTGCATCTCACACATTTTATCACACCTTCTTCGTACAGAAGCATCGAATTGGCACTCTGTGCACAAGTACGCCGACTCTGGTGGCGAGATTTTCACTGCACCACCATTTCTTCTATGTGTAATGCTCTGTATGGCAGCCTTAGTTTAATGTTTGTGGCTTGTAGCTTCCGTTGGTCAACCAGTATGGCATTCCAATTTAAATTATTTTGTTGTTGTTTGCCGAAGTTTGGGGTCGACCAGTATGGCACATCAGCCAATACGCAAGTAAACACGGTATAGTCTGCCTCTGCATAATATTCTGTTGTATCCCCAGAGGTGAATTTGGACTCCTATTGTCGGTAAAAAAATAACTCTTGTTCCATTCGAACGAATACGGGAATTGCTTCTGTAGCGCCTCTGTGAGTGGCAAGTAGCTGGTGGGCAGTTGGAATAGGGTAGAGCAGGGAAGAAACTGCACGAACTTTGGCACGGTTGCATAGTCTCCATTTTAAGGCAGTAGCAGCATGAAATTGTTGTTGATCACAAAGCTTACGTGCAATTCTGTGATATTATTGGATGCCTTGATAAACACATCTGCCAGTCACATGACAGGCTGCTAGGCGTCCTCTGGTTTACAGAGTGTTGCAAATGCCCACAGGCATCACGCTGCTTGTTGAGTGATCCCATTTCACATAGAGTATACTTTCAAGTCGATTTCCTACCACTGTGTTAATCGGTCATTAATGTGTAGTTTTCAATAAAGTTATTGAAACAAAGCATCTGCACATGCCTAGAGATCGAACTACTCCAGCATCTTCATGTGCGGGATTTTCTATCAATGGCTTTTCATCTCTTGCTTTAGTAACCGGCAAAGAGGACTCATAGCATTGGCTATGCTTTTATTTTGAAAAGTGTGACTGCATCAGTCATTTAGTTCTACTGACCATACTGTAATTACTGATAACAGACAGTTTCACTACACTGCCATTCATTACGGAAGTAATTTTTTTTTAGGGTCTGTGCACTTGCAGGCTCTTTTCGGCGTGCATGTTAGGCAGGCCACCAGGTTGGCTCATGAAGGGATTGGCATGGCAGCAATAACTTCTTGATGGCATGTGGTGCTGGCCTAGTTATCATGTTGAGGCATCAGTTGCACATAGGTTCATCTTGTTACATGTCACAGAGCCATAGTAGTGTGTGTTTGGCCAGAGTAATCACCATGGTATCGCATCTCGTGCTGGCAAACCTTAAAGTCTTGGTTAAGTAACCTTCAGTCTCTTTCACCTGCAATGGATGATCACAGGACAGAGTTGACGTCTGTAAGGGACTAATGTTTGGGTGTGCAGGTCTTTATTTCTGAACAGTAATGATCTGGAGGACTTGTGGTTCATTAGTGGCGAAATTGCTTAGTGCATCATCTAACTTGCAATTGGTACGCCGCAGCCACTGTATAATTGAATTTGATTGCAATAAATTCATTGAAGTGTCTCCCCACTGAACCGAATTCCTCCAGAAACATGTGCTTATTGGTGCATAATCAATTTATGTTCCATGCACCCTGAATGAAGCACACCAAAATACATGCATAGGTCTTTCGGTGTGGATAGAAATGTACTGCCAATGCTCTATTTTAGTTTCTTTCTGTCTTACACATATTTTGTTCACATTCGTTTTTTTCTTGCATCGTAATATTCCATCTTATTGTGAAAAATGTATTGTTACTCTGGGGGTATACTAGTCTTTCGGACCATCACCAAGGGGCACTCGGGGGCTTTTTGAATAAACAAAAAAATAAGCTCCTTTCCTCCTAATCAGACCTGTCTGCATGAACAGAAATTCAAAGACTAGACCAGGCCAACTAGAACGCATACAGTCGCTCCGCACTTGATTCACTTCAGCTGGCCTTATTCTAGCTGCGCTGCAGCAGATTGGATATCGCTGCAGCTGTTAGTGCGGCCAGGAAAGCAGGTGTTCCTGGGTGACCCTGCAAAGTTATGGGAGAAAAATTCTGCTTTATGCCCCAGAAAATGGCATGCCGAGTTCGCTTTGAAACAGCTCTACTTACATCCGCAAAACCATGGTGCATTCACGCTTGCCCTTTTCCGCTTTATTTATTCTTTCTTAATCGTACCACAGTGGCTGCTCAGTGTACTTGCACAGGTTAATGCACAGCTGTGCACGCGCCTAGTCTCTAGACAGGCAGTTTCCACTGCTTTGCGAGCAGCGCTCGGCAGATGTGAGCCAGCTGTGTCGGAAAAGCGAGGGAGACTAAAGTGGCCAGTGCCTGCTTGGGGACCCATTTGTCACTGCCATGGAAAAATACGAGAAAAGAAAGGAAAAGGGAACATGATGGGGCCTAGTATAGAGACCCATTGGAAACCATAGTTTTATGTCTGCCATTGCCAGGGCAATTTTTTTTTTTTTAAGGAAAGAACAGCAGATAGCTGTCGGACATGTCAAAAGGACCGCAATTCTCAGTTCTTCCTGCTCAACTACTGCCAGATCTTTCTGTCCCTAACATATGCTTCAGTTACTGGTCGTGCCGTATGTTGGGGAAAACCTCGCTTTGTGGGGAACAGAGCTAAGCATAAAACATGCATAAGGGGTCTGTTGTCTGGCCTGGTCTACAGGCAGGTTCCAGCATCGCAGAACCCCAGGTTCAGGCTAAAGGGCACAGGCTCTGTGAAGCCTGTTCAAGGGCTTTCAGACCAAGTCCTCGGTGCACATGGAATGAGAGTTTGACTGTGTTGGCACCTTGCACAATCCTTGCAGGCGGCGGTGGGTAACCACGAGACGCCCATCCTGCTGTGCCATGGTGACAGCGATGACCTGGTGCCCGTCCACTGGGGCCAGCTCACCTCGGAGCTGCTGAAGAAGTTCGCCAGGGACGTCACCTTCCGGCAGTACAAGGGCATGGGGCACTCCTCATGCGAAGAGGTCAGTCACTCAGCTGCCCTGGCATGCGCCTTTCACGCAAGCTTGGAAGTGAACGCGCAGAGCTTAATGCTGTCCTAGGTATATTTGTTACACAGTCGGCAGCCGCGCTGCTTGAAGGCACTAGAAGATTTTTGCACACCAGTAGTACGACACGAGGATGGTTGGTACGTCACAGCACACAGATAAGTCCTAGCAATACCATACGTACACTTTGCCATATACTGCCCAGCGGTCGTTGCAAAAAAAAAAAGGCTTACTTGTATTCACATAATTGTTTTCCTATTTGAAACATGGCACCAGCGCAAGAAACAGGGACGAAGGGAGAGGAAAGATAACACGAACGCCTTTCTTCTCCCTTCGTCCTTGTGCTGGTACCATGTTCCATAATAATGCAAACCAACTAGCCCAGCTGTCTACCCTTAGTTCCTATTTGAGTTTGCTAGAGTTGTTTGAAAGGCTCGCTACAGAATAAAAGGTGGGTGGTCCATAATTTGAATTGCGTAGGAAGATGAAATGGGATGCTCAGAACTAGCTCATCTTGTCTGCTCAACAGTTTGTTTCCTGCTCGTGCTTGTTTCAAAATACTGGGAGTTTGTTGGATGTTCTCTGCACCTTAATGTGCTTACCATCTCTTTGTTCTGATGATTTTGTGCAGGAGACAAAAGACGTCGCCGTCTATCTACAGTCCAGACTCCCACCGCAGCCATAGTAGGTCAAGTCAAGCCAAAAAAAAAAAGCACAGAGCAGAGAAGACCCGTACGTGCACAGCGAAGCCCCGCAGAGAGACTTGCTTCCTCCTTGCGTCAGGACATCTGCCTCTGTTTTTGTTTGTCTGAGCACGATATTTTTATTTTCATTCATTTTGTTCATTCCAAGCTCTGTTCTCTTGTATGAATGCTTCGAGAAAGAAAAAAAGTGTAGATGCGCTGTCAAACGCACACTGCTCCTAGTGTTTTTGCCAGCTAGGCTTGGTGAGAGGAAAAATAAATGAGTTGGGACGAACGCTTAGTGTGCCGTTTTCATCGCCACAAGCAAATTACTTGGGGCTTTGGTGTCAAACATTCACCTACCACATGCACGCATAAAGAATCAATACATAAGAACTCTTTCTTATTTAACACAGCCTGCCACTTGCATCCAGTGGTTGCATTCACAAATTCTCCAAGTGCTTGAAACTTATAGCCACCAGGTGGTAGCAGTGCAGACACTGCCTCCACCTGGCAGCTATAGTTGCAAGCACTCGAACCATTTGTGAGCATAACCACCAGGTAGGTGCAAGTGGTTACACTTGTCACGATTCGCCACAAGCCATCTAAGCAGATGTTATAAAGCAATAGCCAAGTCTGGTAGGGTTTGCCGAGTCTACAGAGTCATCGTGGTAGCTATAGTCGCTGCAGTTCTACAGCTCACTCGCCAGCGAGATTCTGTAATTGGTGCATAAAGGCATAGTAAGGGGAGCTGGATTGGGTGGAATGCAGCAGAGCTTTGCCGTGACTTTTTCGCCACAGAGGCAGACAAGTAAATCTGCTGCACCGTTTTTAACACGATAGCGTTGAGGCCCCCATTGTGCAGAAAATCCGGCAGCGATGGCGTTGAGGCTGAAAAAGCGGGTGGCCCACCTGCCTGTCACCTCGGTCACATGACCTTGTGACATCATCCCAACCTATCCACTGTGACAGGTAGCAATAACTGGTCACGAGAAGTTGCTCAGGAATAGCAGCGTATGTCTCAAAAGCACCCCGAATAGCTGTTTGAAACGGCTACCTCCAGATCCAAAATAGTATGCTTTAACCTTACTGGAGCCAACCTATCCTCATCGGTCAAATTTATTTCGTTAGTTCTTAACTTTGTAGAAAAGTGAGTAAGCACAAGAATGAAATTGAGAGATTGCACACACGCAGACACAATTTTACCTTCCATTGAAGGAGTAGATGCCAAATTTTAGTTTTTTTTCTTTAGAATGATGCACAGCAAATTGGAAAACACACAAAGCCACATGAATGGTGCCAACAGAAGGCAAATAATTTATAAATTTTTCTTCCCGTCATGCTGTTTTGGTTTCAAGAGCCAAACAGCTCTGACATACAAGACACATTCATGTCATGAAAGGCATGCAAAAACTGCAGTATGGCCGCTGCTATTTTCGTTTTAATCCACATCAGCTCTTGCACCAGCCTGCTTGAGAGTTGGAAAGAATGATAAAAAAATGAACAAGCAGCCATTATATCTCGCAGATTTTGCACGCCTTGTGTGACTCGAATGTATCTTGCACGTCACAGCTGCCGTTTGGCTTTAGAAACCTAAACTGAAATGACACGAGAAAAAATTCTATTACATATAAATTATTCAGCTCATGTAAGTGTGACTCATGCATACCATTGTCCAGAGCATCACTCCAAAGGAAAAATATGCATCCAAAAATTTGGTGCACCTGCTTAAAGGTTACTGTGGATTAGTTGGTGCATATTGAATGGTGGACTGTTCGTGTCACTCTCCCATCTATATGTTTTATTTGCACTGTAATCCACCATTCAATTTATCTTCGCAATTGTAAAACATTCGACGTTGTACCCTCATCTGTAAAGGTTACAGTTTTGTGTGCGCAGCTACAACACAACCAGGTGAAAACCTGAAAGACCAACTTAAAAACCTTCGACATAACATCCATCTTCGTAATGTTTGGTGTGGACCATGGTACTCAAATCGGCACGCCATACACATTTGTAAGCCCACCTGCCAAGATGCTACGCATTAACTGAGAAAGGCAAGCAAAAGTGGATTTGAATGCAACAAAGAGCATGTTTCTTTTAAAGTCACTACAAATGCAACATAAAAACCGCTTGATTCCTTCAGGGTAACCACTAAGTGCCAAGCTTCTATGGCCAGCAAAGTTGCTGCGCTTCACTTCGGGCAGTGGAGCTGGGTTTGGATCTTGTTCTAAACTGATGTCTTGAACATACACACAACGTACATGGCGACCCGCAGTGCCGGACTTTCGCGCGAAGCCTATCATACGGGGATTATCACTGGTTCACCGCGCCAACTTTCAGACATCACACAGCTATGGAGACAGTGGCAACTCTGTGCAGTTGCAGCTAGCGGAGGTACCGGAAGGGCCGGCGGAGAAGCGGTATTGTTTTGGTGTGGAAAAATTGATGAGAGGCGAAGAAAATGCGCGAAGACGCATATAACTGGCTGAGTGGTTATGGCGCTCAGGTGCTGGCCCGAAAGATGCGCGTTCGATCCCGGCCGCGGCGGTCGAATTTCGATGGAGGCGAAAATTCTAGAGGCCCGTGTGCTGTGCGATGTCAGTGCACGTTAAAGAACCCCAGGTGGTCGAAATTTCCGGAGCCCTTCACTATGGCGTCTCTCATAGCTTGAGTCGCTTTGGGACATTACACCGCCATCTAATCATAAACAGCTTTGGTTTTAGTTAAATCCTACTTAGAAAACAGGTACCAGTGCGTGTGTATTAACAACCAAAGGTCATCATTCTTACCAATAGTATGTGGCATGCCACAAGGAAGTATATTGGAGCCCCTTTTATTTAATACTTTTATCAATGATATCGTAAATATCGACACCACAGTAAAATTCGTAATCTATGCTGATGATAGCACCTTACTTTTTTCTGGGAGTAATATTAGCGCACTAGAGTTAAAATGCAATGATATCCTTACTAAACTATCGGCATGGACTAGAGTAAATAAAATCAAAGTAAACCCAACTAAATCCAAAGCCGTTATTTTTGTTGCTCAGAATAAAACAGTTCCTCCGGTGAATTCATTCGTTTTTCAAGACCAGCATATAGAAATAGTCAGCGAGCATAAGGTTCTCGGTGTGTATTTTTCTGCCCATCTTAAATGGGACGCTCATATTGTTTATATCTCTAGAAAACTGTCTGCTGTTACTGGCGTAATCTCACGCTGCCGCACATTTCTTCCCACAAGCGCTAAACTACAAGTATATTACGCTCTATTTCTTTCTCATATTTACTACTGTACACTGGTATGGGCAGCAACAACTAAAGGAAATATTAACAAGCTTCTCGTTTTGCAGAGGAAAATTGTTCGTCTTATCGCAAACACCGAACCAACATCGTGTTAATCCCACAATAGCATCATTCAATATGATCCGTGTAGATAATATATATGAATTTCGTTTGTTACAAATAACATACTTTTCTTCCACAGGTATGAGTAATTTCTTGACACAACTTGCTTCCCTTGAATATCGTACACCAACAGTTAACACTCGTTGTACTGACACTTGGTCCTTACCACAGTTTCGAACTGATTACAAGCTGCAATCCTTGGCTCACAATCTGCCATTTTTTTCTTAATAAATATAAAGATACTGCTGGATTTAGGCCAAAACAACTGCGAATATACTTTGTGAAAATGTAATCTGTATTTATTCTTATGTCGTATGAGAAAATGTCTGTTATCACTGTACTCTTTTTTTTTTTTTGCATTCATTCATTATTGATAAACATTCTGTTATCTTATTTCTGCTGTGTTGCTCTCATGCATACGCTGTATAATTTCTTTTCTATTTATTGACGACTACTACTGTGTTGTTCATTAATTGTTATTTCGTTCTGTCTGCTGCTGCCATGTAATGGTTTCCTGGGCCTTCGTCAAGCTGTTCGTACAGCTTTTAGCCCAGGTGACCATCCAGATACTTGCTGGAAAATAAAATATGATTTGATTTGATAAACCAAACCATATAATTCACCTTCCACAAAACAAAAAAATTCTTGCTGGAGGATATCCATGAAGCGGCGCCCTTGAACATCCCAGACATACTGCAACTCTATTGAGAGCCCATTTCTGAGGCCCTTTAAGGAGACGCACACACTGCCAAATGACCATATAGTGTGCAAAATGACAAGATGCAAAATTAAATAGGAAACTTTATAATATGCTTTCTTTTGCTCCTTTTTAGGAGGACAATTGGTCAACTACTCAAATATTTGTGTACAAAAGCAAGCTTGTGCTGTACACCATTCATTGCCTTTGCAATGGAGGTGAATATCATCACTGTAAGAAAGTGTGTACAAAATGAGTAGAAAGAATCGCTGTATGCAATTTACATATACGCAATGCACTCGGTCAAGTTTTTGCAGGAACCACACACCCGCGTGGCAGAGTAACAGCTGTTGGCACATTCACGAAAAAGCAGCAAATGAAATAACATCCACATATAAAAAATAAGTGAGCCCTATCATTACAACCCATTTATGTACAAAACGCAGCCATGCTGAAGCTGCTGCCTGCCAAAGATGTTAGCATTCTTCTAGAATGCGCAATCTTGCATACCTGTACTGAACCGAGTGCTGATGCCTGAAAAGCACGAAAGGGCTGACCCCGGCCAAACAAGAAGTCTGTACAAGATGAACAAGTCCCTCGAGTGCACAGTAGCCCAGTCCCCTGCCACATGCAGACGAGAAACAGTAGTCCCCGCTCACTACGCCCCCCAACAGAAGCCTCGAACAGCTCTTGACAACCTCGTCCACATCTGGCTTTGCCAACAACTCTTCAACCGTTGGCCTTGGCACTTTCTTCTTCTTGGCTTTGACGTCCTCCGGTTTCTTCCGCAACCTCCGCAGACGTTCGCTGGGTGCTTGCGGCAAACCGCCAGAGTTGTGCTGCTTCAAGGCAGACATGTCTTCAGCTGTCGGCACAGAGATGGAGTCGAACCGCTTGGGAATGCCCCTCGAACAGCTGGTCAGCTCGACACAGACGAGAGCCTGAGACAGGTCCAGGCTTGCTGCGCGAGCTGTGGCACGGATGTCGTCCAGCGCTCTGGATGTGGTCGTCTCGGCTGCTGCTGCACCCTTCTTCTGCTTCTTATTTGCTTCCACAAACAAGGCTGCCAGCCTTCTGAGGACTTTGCGGTTCCTGAGAACATAGAACGGTGTCTCGTCGTGGGGCTCCCCTTTGGTGCTGTGTTGATTCAGTGCACGCCACTCCCGAACCAGCTGAGTCCATGGGAAGAAAAAGGGGCAAGAGATGCGAAGCTTCTTGAATGATGGCCGCTTGTCCGGAGGGTACCTGGGATGACAAACATGAACAAAATATTTCTTCTCAGCTTTGCCACAGCGAGCAACCAATGCAGCAGTTCACAAGCTTTTCGATAAAGAAGAGGTGCTCTACGACAAATTTCTCGATGTCGTGAGCTGCACACAGGTAATAAGCAGCATTGTTTGGCATTTTGTTGATGTTCGTGTGGTAGCGAAAAACACATTTACTGCTGACACATCTGCAGTTGAAACTTTTTTTCTGCTATTCTATTCAAACTCTCGACGCTGATGGTGTTGAGGTAATTGTGGCCTCCACAACTGCTTTGAAAGTGGATAGCTCTGCCGCCTAGACTCAAACATCCATGCACAAAAAAAAAATACTGCGTTAATGCAATAGCGTTAAAGTCCACATTCTGCAAAAATGGAGGCGCGTGTCACAAAATTCACTTAATGGTCAAGAGAGGCACATTGTGATGTCATCACAACCTGCCCACCGCGACAGATGGCAAACTGCCCACCAGATGGAGGGGTCCGTGACCTTGTGATGTCGTCACAACCCACCCATTTTTTTTCCCATCTTATCGGAGCTCAGTTTTTAGGCACCTTCGAATATTAGGTAATTTCGAATACTAAGTCGAATAGCAAAAGTACCCAAGTCAATTCGAATGTTTGGCATTTTGAAATCTCGAAGTATTCGTCTCGAGAGAATAATGTTTCTGGAACTCTTGCTGTGTGTGGTTTCAGTTCAGCATACCTCCTACAGGATGGCACCGCAGTGCATGCAGAACCAAAGCCCCAACTGTGCGCCGCATGCCTGTGCTCTCAAGCAAATGCCGCAGCCGGTGTGGTGTGCGCATGCTCGCGGCAACAGGCATGAGCAGGTGGAAACAGTGCACCGAGATCTGTACTTGCCAGGTGTCTGCGGTCACGCTACCTGCGGCGCCGTAACCGGCACGGCAGTACACATCAACAGATATTTAACATAGTGCTATTCATTTCCGGGCCAGCGTGCAAACACTGACTGGCATCGACGGGGCGAGCGTGCAAACAGCTGGCCGGCATACGGTGCCTTGCGGCGTGCTCAGGGAAATCTGCGCATGTGCAGACTCCCAGTGGAGGCGAATCGCGCCATGCCAAATCTCTCTAATCAGAGGACGCACAGCTACCCTGTCTTAGCACAATGAGTCTGAGCTGACTGCAGGTGCTCTTCTCCACATGAAATTCACTAAAAGTGCAATCACGCGAGCATGAAGGGGAGCTAACTAAAGTCATTGAATAAGTTTTTGGAGAACTGCATTCCGCATCCCAACGGGCTTGGAAGAAATACGGTTACTGCGGCCCAATGTTGCCATAACAGCAAACACTCCGATTTACAAGGGACTCCCGTACAGAGTTGCAAAAATACCGTATTTATGCGCATAATTTGTACCCTCGCATAATTTGCGCACCCTTAACTTATCACCCGGGTTAAAAAAAAACTTTTCCTCGCATATTTTACGCACCGCGCTGTGCTAGACCACCATCATGCACGCGGGCTCTACCCTGCGCCTCTACCCAGTAGCATTCAGCTATTCCGCGTGTTTGTTCGGAAGGCTTCTTGAATCTTTTGTGCACTGGGCGTTCATGGTGGTGTCAGGGGCCGCTGTTACAATCGCGGCGGCACCAGCGGCATCGCCACTCGGAACAGCCAGCAGCGCTTCCGGGGAGGATCGGCAGCTGATAGAACAGCCAACACCGCTGTTTGTTTGGCTGATGCATGCGACTCGACTGCCGGCTACACTTTCCTTGGTGGCTCTGACGGCTTGTGTTTGGTTATTCGGTCGGGTCTTGCGATGGGATATCACAACTACACGGCAAGTTTCAAACTGCTTGTCAGCGCCTTATCACGGCGCGGAGCGGCAAAGCCAGCGAGAATAACCGCGTACGCACAAGTTTGCCCATAGACAACAATCGTTGCGTCGGCAAACTTGTGCGCACGTGGCTGTTCTTGCTGGCTTCGCAGCTCAGCGCCATGATAAGGCGCGGACAAGCAGTTTGGCCGACGCTCGTGCGGTACTGTTAAAGCATTGTGTAGTGTGATAATTGATTGATTCGTGCTTGCTATCCCGGACGAAGTTGCGAAAGCAAACTTACGGAATCCGGAACTACCGAACAATTGGCTGGGCCGCAAGTGATGACGCTGTTTTAGCGTCTTATTCAGCTTCATGCATGCACCTTCATGCCATCCCGCAAGGGGGGAGGGTACGCGGATTTTCATTTCGAGTGAACTTTTTTTCGGGGGGCGGCCAACATGGGGTGCGGGTCCGGGTGCCGACGTATACGCAGCAACATACACTATACCTATATTGCGCGTTATGACCTTTGTGGAGTTTTTTAAGTCGCGCTCGCGAAATCCCCATGTAATTTGCGCACCCCCTTCTTCGAGCCCTAATTACTGAATAGAATGTGCGCAAATTATGCGCGTAAATACGGTAATTGTTTCCAGCTTATTCTGACTGTCTGCTCACAGCTGAGCCAACTGCGCAGAAATTTAAACTGTCACTTATGATAATGGCATTGCAAAGGTGGATACACGGAACATGGATGTGATTGCAGTGCTGAGGTGGCAGGGATAGGAGAATCGTGGTACTCTGGAAGCTTATCCAGTGACTACAGAGCTAACACCTGCCTGACGCGAGGTGGCAGTGGGCACACAGTGCATGCGCCCAGCAGGTGTCATGGAGTCACCGCTTAAAAGCGACAGCTGCGTAACAACACAATCGCAATTCAGAGCAGCAGTTGGAGGCCCCACATATACATGTCTCGGGCCCCACAAATATGTCGGCACCACATGCAGGTCGGCTCCTCCAACTTCCTAAGGCCATTTTTGCAGAAGCTCGACACAGCTACAATGGGTGTGACAAAGCTTCAATGCATTCTCTCTTTTTTGCATGTAAAGGCCTTGTGTGGTAGAAAACAGATATTATTCGAAGAAAACTACTGTTCACTTCGATCAAAACACTATTCGTGCATGCCTAGGTTTTTGTCCCTAGTGTCCCTTCAATGAGTGTGCTGGGCAATGAACCCAAGCCTTTTGTCGTCCAAAAAGTCTTCAAAGCTGCTTTGGCCAAGCTTAACAAATGTGACCTCTGATGAACACTGAAAATCATTCTCATTTGCCCGCAGGCTGGACAAGGAATTGGAAAAACAAGCACGAGCTCCTGACCACTGTGTCACTGATACTACGGTAGACATGCATTACCACTCAAATGGCAAGACGCCTTGTAGAAAGAAAAAATACCAGCCACACACCAATCAGCACCCAAAACGGTGCCTGAAACTGCTTGCTGATGCGCAGCCCATGGCCAATAAGTAAGAGCTCATTAATTCGACCCCCATTAATTCAGAAATCTGGAAAACTCAAGCTGACAGCTCAGTCCCCACCTATGTAACTCTATGGCATCTGACACTCTTGCACCAGTTGATTCGAACGGGCACCTGAAGCAAGGCTGAGTGCAGGTATGTAATCGTCAAAAGAGCCCTACTCAAAACCTGAGCTGCACGCTGCAGAGTTGCCCACGCACCTCTGATGTGCACACGACAGCAAGCATGACAAAGAGCGATGGGCCCCGTCTCCGAGAACAGCCCGACCGCTTAGTTAACAGTTTCGCTTTTCTGAGCTTTGCACCAGCCCACAGTAATGGTGGCTCTATCAGCCAGCATCTACCAGCCAACCCAACCCAGCTGAGCACCATTTAGGGCGCTGATTGGGGCGTCGCAGTTGTTTTCTTCCGCCCCCTTTTTTCTTTCCCGCCGCTTCGACACCATTTCGTTCGCTTGCGTTCGCAAAATTCCGTTACTGCACCAAAACTGTGCATTCGTCTCGTGCTGTTCGCCGTCTGTGTGGTGAAGCCACTTCACATAAAATACGACGGCACCACCTACACTAGGTGTGACGCGATTTTGAAGCAGTCTTCTTCAATGCTCCCGACAGTATGCATGCAATAGAGCATTGATGGAAACGTTAAAAAGTCGCAATGTCACGCTGTTCTGATCTGAAAATCAAGCAACTATTTCCAAGTCTTTCACCAATGAAATTTAACCTGACGCAAGCAGTTCTTGACTGCTTTTTCGGGGCCATCCGGTAATTCAAACATTTTGTTCCCATTCAATTGAAGTTCGAATTAATGAGCTTTTACTATCGCCACAGGCTGGTAGCGAAGTTCAGAAAACGAAACTACACTCCTCTGATCACTTCGGGTGCCGATCGACGTCGACAATGGCCCCCTTTGGACTGAGTTTCAGTTAACTGGTTGGAGGCCGAATTTACAGCTCATGCAGAGCCACAGACCTGACAAGTCCGACTTTGGTCGTCGCTCCTTCGCACGCTGTGGGCGCTGAAGCAACACCAAAATTTTGAACCAAGCAAAACCACCGTGCAACTTAAGCGGGTATCAAATGCATTGAAGATATACCTGGCCAACTGAAATTTTGAAATTTGTTTGAGTTAACAGAAAGTGCAACTTATCCGATTTTGAATTATCACGAGTCTACTGCATGGTGCCTTCACCACAGTCTCAACCATAGCCATAGATGTGATACTAAAAAGCAGACGGCTGTCACTAAATATGCAAAGAGCCAGCAATGATGGAGACACAGCACAAGAAACATGGTGAAAGTCTCTATTGACTTGACAAAGAGCAGAGCTGTCACTTTGAGTGGAGAATAATAATTTGTGCAGCAGTAAATGTACTCTAATATTTACCGTAGAAACCAAAACATACTTTAAGTGGTGTTAATGGCCTGAAGAAAAAAAAACCTCAATGACCGAACCGAATCGTCCAGCAAGACAACAGCTATCAAGGTCTTTGATCACTGCAGACTACCACGTGGCAGCAGTTCATCCGCACCAAGTTTGAGTGACACTCCTAACCAGACATCTAGACATCTCGTGTGACAGGGATAATATAGCCCGTCTCAAACTTGTCCCCAGCAGACTTCGAAAAAATGGTATCACGTCTGATTTCCCATTTAGGGAGCGGGAAGTGATGCAGTGGCAGGCCCTAACCGCAAGTGCTTGGCCATCAGCTCCCGGCGCTCCTGCTCTTCTGACTGTTGGGTGGCCGCTGTGTCCGGGTGGTCAAAGGGAAAGCAGGGCAGGCCCATCTCGAGCGAAAGGCTCCGCAGCTCCCTCAGGCCGGACGCGCGTGCACCTCGGTACACAAGCGCTATCCAGAATGGGCGAGCCCAGCCAGCTGGCAGGATCAAGTCCCAGCCACTGCCAAAGCCTGCGCCGTGGCCAGAAAGACACAAAGGGTACAGCATCAGTTGGGGGCAACAGCTACGACCGCACCAAGCACGGCCCGGTCACACGAAACAAATCCAACAAGCAAGAAAATAATGCGTGCCCTATTCAGCGACCATGAGCTCCATTGCTGGCTTTTCGCCAGGAGTACAGTACTCACGGATTGAAATAGGACATTCGAAGCGCAAGCCTTGCAGTGCCACGCAGGCATGTGGTAAACCACAGGCCGGCTCGTTGGCGACTGGAAGGAACAATTCTGCTTTGTAGATGTTCTCCCCCTCGCGCCATACCACAATGCACCACCTTGGTTCCATGAGCATCTACGGGCAGCGCTCCATGAAGCGACGGCCACGCGCTCCGAATGTCCTATTTCAATCCGTGAGTACTGTACATACTATGCTCTATGCAAGCTGCACAGTCAAATCTCCGCCCCAACAAAGTATCTCCAGTTCCCCATCAGCAAGGCATACAAAGCAATGCAATTGCCGTACAAACTTGCACCCGGACTGCAATACCATGGGGGAACTTTGCTCTTGGCAGAGCCCTTCTCTTAAAGTCAACGTAGGGTGGAAGCTTCCTTTCATCAGCGGTGATGCAACCTTCACCGTTCGGCGCCAGTAGTATGCGCAGAGACACTTTTTGCCCTTTTGGCTTCCACCACGCAATTTTCAGGGGCATCAAACCAGGCAGGGGTCTGATCAGCATTGCCTATCTACAAGAGGTCGTACTCATGCTCCCTCCGAAGTGCGCTAACAAAGTGATGAAACTTTATTATTTGGTCCTCGTATTCGGCTGGCAGTTTCTGGCACAACGTCGTTCGACAGCGGATGGAGAGTTGGTGCCGTTTCATGAAACGCCCAAGCCACCCTCGACTGTCTTTGATGTCCGCAGGCCGAATGTTCATGTGCTGAGCGATAGCGATTGCCTTCATGCGGATCATTTCCATAGACGTCGCGAAGCTGTTGCTCCTAGTAGTGCGAAAATACTCGATGAAGTCCTCTTCAAGTTTTAAGAACTTGCACTGTTTCCCACAGAAAGCCTTCTGGGTTCAAGTGGTCTCAGCGAGGTCTTGCATTTGCATACACCAGCAGCCAACACACTTTTCGTCGACGTCAAACTGCAAGTAAAGCAGTTACCGTAAAAACCGGAATATAGGTAGAACTTTTTTCAAAAAAACCACAGTGAAAAGTCGACCCCCATCTTATATACCGGTCATTGCCGGAGAAACTATGGAAGTCTTGCAACAATGGGCGGCTGAACTCAACAGCCTCCAACACCATCGCCATCAGCAGCAGTGCCGCCATTTTGTGTTTCCGTAGGTGCAAAGCGGAAGCCGATGGCAATTTACCGTTGCCTTCAAGAAAAACGCGAAAAACGCTGACGAGAACCTGATGGCACAGCGCGAATTTGGACTATCCGAAAAGAGCATTCAGTACCGGCGGAGGCAGAAGCTGCATATTACAACTTGCAACAACCAGAAGAAAACATCATTTCGTGGGCGGACCGCAGCATATCCAGAATTGAAAGGAAAGGTTGCACTGCGAGCAAGATCGCTGCCTGAGACTGTGGAATGCATCCGCATTAAAGCGGTAGAGATCGCGTGTGCCTCTAGACTCACGAGGGCGCAAATCAAAGGCCGATTCATGAAGAGGAAGGGCTTTGCTTTACGACACCGTACTTGCGTGTGCCAGAAAAAAACACGCGGGTCGATGGGTGCACAATAATGTTAAAAAATCTGTCGGGTGCACATACGAGCAGCATTTAAATGAAAATAAATACTGTCACCATTGTGCAACCTGTCGAGTCGCATTTGTTTCAAGGTAAAGGTGTCTTTCGGCACTTTTTCCATTGAAAAAGATTTTTTTCATTTTTAGAATTGGTTAGTAAGTGGGTCGACGTATATTCCAGTCCGACCTGTAGTCCGGTTTTAACGGTAGCTCAAAACCGATCCGGAAGTTGCGAAAGCTGAACATCCTCCGATTATATGTGTAGGCCAGCGTGCCGGATACAGCCCGTATAGCACGGGCGCCAAATATCTGGCAGATACAGATCTGGGTGCTGCGATTGCGCCTACTCTTGTCCTGCGCCACGAGCAAGCATAGACTGGTTCCGACATATGCGCGGGCACGCAGTTGCGCATGCTTCGGAAGTGTCCTTAGTCAGTGCTTTAGCGACTGTCGTTGTTGGGTGTACTGTCTTCCGAAAGGCCATTGTCAGAGTACCTTTCCACAAAAGCATGTCCTCCGTACCGTCGAGCGCATTTACTATCCCGCATTTCTTGAAATTACAACGGGTGAGCTCATCGGGAATGCTGGCCCAAGCGTCCGCCATCCAACTGCACAGCATGGCTGGAAAGGCCAGTGTCCAGCGGCAGCAACTGCGGGCTCTCCCTACCTCGTCCAGACCATGTAGCAGCACTTGATGTGGTACCGATGCTTTCGGCAGCTACAATTACTTTCCTTTTAAAAGCACCAAAAAACTGCTTTTGCGGTCCCTATACCATGAGAGGTGCGATCGTCCTGGGCATCAAAATCGAATCTACCCGATCTATGCCACCGCTCGACGCGTGGTGCCATAGCGAGGCGG
This sequence comes from Amblyomma americanum, assembly GCF_052857255.1. Lineage (NCBI taxonomy): Eukaryota > Metazoa > Arthropoda > Arachnida > Ixodida > Ixodidae > Amblyomma > Amblyomma americanum. The sequence goes on from NC_135506.1 coordinate 59,154,186, forward strand.
TAACGAAACTCGATATAATGAAACCGGAACTGCGAATTTTAGATGGAAATTCTTTGGGTCCACATATAATGCGAGGTGGAAATTTGACATGCTAAAGTCTGGAAAAAACCTCGTATTATATGCTCATTTTTACGGTAGTACGTAATCAACCTTGCGTGCTTTCAGTTCAGATAAAACCATTAATTCCAACACAAAGGAATGGAACTCGGCGCACGCTTTGTTCACCTCTGGAATCTTTGGCACTCAGATCTGCTGCACGGCAGCATCAGAATTTCGAACACAAATTCTGACAGTGTCATCCTCAAAAGTACCGTCAGTATTTTTGTCCCAGCCTTACCATTTCAGCCCGAATTTCTTTTATCTTCCCGACAAGGCTCACTAATGCTACGAAAAAAAAAAGGCACCCATAGTCTAACTATCAGTGCGGACCTCAAATTTATACATTTTAAACTCATACACTGTTCGCCAAGGTGCAAATGAAAAAGCCCCAAATTATATATACATACATACTTTAATGCCGCAACACTACACAAACGCTATGAACTGCACACTTCACGATAAAATCGTAACAACTGGGAGGCATCTAACTGCCACCTTTAGCCATGTGTTCAAAACCTTTGGCTGAATAACTGCGACCACACTATACTCAGTTTCATACATAGCAGGCAATATTGCAGAGACTGCAGAAGTAGTGCATCCGTGAAACCATGTTGTATCGTTCGTTCTTCTCGAAGCCTGGTGAGTGTTTGAATGAGTAGTATAAAATGAAGTGGTAGCACTGAAAATCACAGTCGAAGCTGTGAGGTGCTCAGTGTTCAGGTCCTCTGGCTATAATTTTCACTAAGTGTGAACTACTTTTTAGACGCGGATGAAGTCAGAGTGATTCGCCCTACTAGCCGTGTATCATACTGCCACATGCCATTCTTAATTCTCAAATTCTCGATGTGTCGCAGGACGACAATGTGCCAAGAGGTAAAACAAAGTGCAGGAGGTTAGCAGTGAAGATACTTGAGATGTGCCATAACGAAGTATGCCAGTGTTAACAGTGGTTGTATGGCGAACTGCTTTTCACTGCGGACTGAGCCTGAGCAAACAGGCACGCTAGCTTTGGTACCGTTGACTGCTATGCACGAAACGGAGTATAGTTCATGTTAAAGTGCCTCCGTCAACTACTGAGAGCAATGCCAACCTTTGAAGAATGCCGCCTACCTCTTTCCCAGCGCATTCCCTCTATTTTCAACCCTCCTATTGGCTGAACGCTGTCACACGTTTTCGCGTGATTTTTTTTATACCTTGTTTTGTTGCTTTCGCCTCCACCACGCTACAAAACAACGCAAGCGGCGCGTGCAAGCATCAATACGATACAACGTGATACACGGTGCGATCACTCCCGGGAGCATCTGCTGGCTCAGCACCGCGTATGGGGAGTCGCAGTCAAAATGAGAGTGAGCAGCGGCGCAGGAGGAGGAGAGAGGAGATGGCAATACCTTGAGATTATTGAGGGGCCTAAGTTCCTATGCCTTAGTGGAGTCAAACTAACAATGGCGAAACAGCGCCTGGCATGCATTTTTTCCTCCTTGTTTTCTGGTCAGCTAACTTTCTCCGGCTTACACGCACGCACGCACACACTCGGGCTTCTGACTAAGCCAAGCGTAGATAAGACACAAACCCAAGTTCGTTCTGGAGCCTTCCTTCCGAATGGCCACAACTGGTATCCGCGACTCAGCATCCTTGAGCTCCAGAAGGGTGCCTGCCCGAAAGAGACAAAGGGAGGCAGTGAATGCACAACGAACGAATAAATCAATGACGCAGGGGATGTTTTCTTCATGATCTCATGAAAGGTGATCCTGACAATGGTCGCAGGAGGCAAGGATGCTGAAAATGCACTTAGTCGAACCTCTATATAACAAAACACGGACCTTGAAAATTATTGGCAATATCGAACCCTTCCTAAATATGTCCAGCAAATTTCATGCAGCTATTACTTTATGTAGCAAACTAATTTGGCCATAAAACAGATGCCATAACGAATTCCCCAGCTTCAAGTGATACTCGATGACTGATGACTGATGTGACTGATGTGTGGTGAGCATTTGCACCAATGTTCGCGCTTTTATCTCACCCGAATAACAACATTCAACAACATGTATTTATTTATTTACATTACCCCTCAGGGCCGGTGGCATTACAGAGGTTGAGTGGTAAATATACAAAAAACAGAGAAAATACAGTTGGTTACAAGAATGTAGCACCTGAACATGCAATATTAGCTATTGCTACGCGGAACTGCTCATAATTTACAATGCCAGCAACTTCTGTGGGAAGGTGGTTACAGTCACGTGAGGTTCGTGGCAGGAATGACTGCGAGAAGCATCTGGTGTTGCATGACACAATTCCGACTTTGTAATTATGATCAATGCAGTGGGATGCATAAATTGGATGGGGAATGAGGTGATCATGTAAAGCAGGATGATGAAACAACTTGTGGAAAAGGGCGATACGAAACACTTTTCTACGTGATGTCAGTGTTGATTAGACTTCATGGAAGTTATACTCGCTGTGCGGTGATAGTTAGCAAGGATGACATGTACAGAGTTACCGTAAAAACTGGAATATAGGTCTAACTTTTTTTCAAAAAACCATGGTGAAAAGTCAACCCCCATCTTATATACCAGTCATCGGTGGAGAAACTGCAGAAATCTTGCAACAATGGGCGGCTAAGTCAACAGCCTCCATCACCATCGCCATCAGCAGCAGTGCCGCCATTTTGCGTTTTTGTAGCTGCAAAGCTATTTCGGTTGAAGGCTGCTTTTTGACATTTTGTTTCAAAATTAGCAAAGGCCGAAGGCAATTCACCGTCGCCTTCAAGAAAAACGCGATTGAGTACGCAGAAGCTCACGGCAACTTGGCGGCACAGCGTGAATTTGGAGTATCCGAAAAGAGCATTCAGTACTGGCGGAGGAAGAAGCTGCGTATTCCAACTTGCAGCAACCAGAAGAAAACATCATTTCGTGGGCGGACCACAGCGTACAGTAAACTCTCAGTTGTACGAACGTCGGTTTATCGAATATTTCAGAATAAAGAACTTTTTAAAATCACCGGCAGTTTTCTTATAGATTCTATGCAAAAAGGTTTCACTTAAACGAATTTCGGAACAGTAAATATTTCAGTTTAACGAACTCACTCAGAGGACCGAGGATTATTTTTCCGATCAGTTCAACAAAGTTTTGAGCCCTGCACTGCAGGCGCAACCGATGCCCGCCTTTATCAAACCGCCGCTCCAGTGACAGTGTAACGTCGCTGGCGCTACAGCGCCCTTGGGGCAAAGCGGCGGCGCAGAAGACGAACGGCAATGAGGCATGGCCTCCAAGATCACCCGCGCGAAACGAGCGTGCGTGTGAGCTCAAAGGCCATGAACAAAGTAACATCGCTGGCACTTACAGCGCCGCCAGAGCAAAGCAGCGATCTGCCACACCACAAACCACGTGATGTGTGTGTTTTTTTTTTCCGACCAGCTAGTGCTGGCACGGTCGTCGTCTCTTTCTTTCCAGTCTCGTCGGTTCCGCGTGTGCACACAAACAACCCACGTGGTGCGTTTCTCATCGGCTCCGTTCAGCCTTCCAGTTTTAAGTAACAACGGCAATTCGCGTGGCCACTTTCGAGATGAGTGCGACAAAACGGAAGCGGTTGTCTCTCTCGGGCAAGCTGGAAATGCTTCAGCGCCTGGACAACAGTCAAAGGCAAGTGGACGTTGCAAAGGACTATGGAATTGCACCATCGACGTTGTCAACGATTGTGAAACAAAAATAGAAGCTTGAAGGAGAAACTTCAATGAATCCCGCCAGGAAACGACTCTGCACGGGGTACTTCAAAGAAGTGGATGATGCCATTGCGGTATGGCTTCGCGACCTAAGATCCCAAAACATTCCAATGTCCGGACCGATGATAGAGGGCAAAGCGAAGGAATTTGCTCTTCTTCTGGACGTTTGCGGCTTCGAAGCAAGCAGTGGATGGCTTACACGATTTCGGGATAGGCATGGGATCACGTGGAAAACGATTTGCGGCGAAAGCAAGGATGCCGACCAAGAGGCAGCGAGAACCAGGAGGGATGAAAAACTTCGCGATGTCATTATCGGATATTCACATGACGACGTTTACAACGCGGATGAGACTGGTATGTTTTATCAGACTCTTCCAAACAAGACAATGGCTTTCAAGGACGACAGTTGCAAAGGTGGGAAGCAGTCAAAGGTTAGAGTTACTATGCTCTTGTGCTGCAACGCCAGTGGCACCCACAAGCTCAAGCCGCTAGTGATAAAAGCTCTCCCTTCACTGCCATGTACCTATAAAAGCAATCAGAAGGCATGTATGACCAGGAATATATTCAGCAAATGGCTCCTGACCCTGAACGAAGAAATAAGAAAGGCAAAGAGAAACATTCTTCTGATAGTGGACAATTGCTCAGCCCTCCTTGTTGACGTCCATTTCAGCAATGTGCGTGTCGAATACCTTCCGCCTAACTGCACGGCTGTGCTTCAACCGCTCGACCTAGACATCATTCAAAGCTTGAAGGTGGAGAACCGACGGCGGCTGGTTCAGTGGATTTTGATCAATCTGAGGGATGGCAGCAATGCCCCCATGAACGTCAGGCAGGCGGCCGAGATGGTGACAGGCTCCTGGTGGTCAGTAACTCCAGCTACCATTAGAAGCTGCTGGATAGCAATAGTACTTCATTTGAAGACTATGCACAGTGTGACAGTGCACTGATTACCTGTGCTGGACAGACGGATCTGGAGATTGTTTCCAGTGTTCGTCCTGAGGAAGAAGAGTGCAATGAAGAAGAGGCAACTGCAGAGCCAGTTTCAAGCCCTATAACTGTTGCCGAGTTTGTCGGGTACATTGGAAAGTTGAGAGACTTTGTGTCTCAACAGCAAGCTGTGCCAGAAGAAGTATACAAAAACATTGACTCTTTGGACAGTTTTGTTACTTCCTGTGCTTTAAAAGAACAAGTGCAGAGGAAGATTACAGATTTTTTTTTTTTCAAAGTGAGAAAGGCAGCATTATAACTGTTATGCACCTTTACTTGTTGATATGTATAAATTCCATTTCACACATATTTAGCACTATGGATGCCATGTCTTATGCTCCATGAATTGCACTTCAAACTTTTGAGTGTATGCCATGTCTTATGTTGGTCTAGTAAATATTCAGGTTAGTGAACTTTCAGTTAAGTGAACTATTTCCTTCGGTCCCTTGAAGTTCACTCAAGTGAGAGTTCACTGTATCCAGGATTGGAAGGAAAGGTTGCGCTGCATGCAAGATCGCTGCCTCTGACTGCCGAATGCTTCCGCGTGAAAGCGGTAGAGATCGCGCTTGCTTCTAGACTCACGAGGGCGCAATTCAAGGGCTCGCCATCCTGGGTGCGGCAAATCATGAATAGGAAGGGCTTTGCTCTATGGCGCCATACTTCCGTGTGCCAGAAACAAACACGCGGGTCGATGGGCGCGTGATACTGTTAAAAAATTGGCCGGGTGTACATACGAGCAGCATTTAAATGAAAATAAATCCTGTCACCATTGTGCAACCTGTCGAGTCGCATTTGTTTCAAGGCAATTCATGAAGAGGAAGGGTTTTGCTCTATGGCGCCGTACTTCTGTGTGGCAGAAACAAACACGCGAGTCGATGGGCAGGGTTGACCTATATTCCGGTCCGACCTATAGACCGGTTTTTACGGTATTTTGCACCATCTCAAGGTCATTAATTAAGTTGCCATGAGCAGGGTCCCGTACAGGTGTTGCATACTCGAGTTTAGATCGTATAAGCTCACATTCAGATCATCCTGCAGTATCTCACCAACAATGAAAATGCAGCGGCATAGAGGGCTGTTAGCTAGGCGGTTGGCACGCGTTCATGCCTCTCGCACCCGCCGGGTGCAACAGCGCCCTGCAAGCAGCGGCGTGAACAGTTGTTGTCTTGCAGTGACCATTTTGTGCTTATGTTGATTGTCGCGGAGCTGGTGAAAATTTTGTCTGACATATCATTTTTTACGCTGTGATGTGGGGAAACCACCGTAGCTGGCACGTGGCCTGCAATCATTGAGTGCTGGTGGTGCTGTGTGGGGAAGCCAACCTAACTAGCACTCCTGATTTTGCAGCCTCCTGAATCACCGCCAGAACCTATAAAAGGGTGCTAAGACTTCGTTCCGAAGAGGTCTCCCCGTTTCTCTAGTAAGGGTCACCTGAGTTGCCATCCCAGCACTGTAGAAACTGCACTGCACTCACGTGCATTTCTGGCACGATTTTATATTACGAATTTCGCCTATATTGGAACTAGTTTACGATTTTTTACCTATTCTCTATGACAAGGTTTGACTGTGTACTCGTCTCCCACATTTATGTCTTGACAAGTGAAGCTGTTTTTTTCTGTTTTCTATACGGCAAAAATAGGAAACACAGGCACACGAGAATAGAACAAACACAGCAACGCTCTGTACCCGTGTGCTTGACCCCCAAAGTCCACGTGTAGGAACTGTGACGGTTGAATATCACGGGTCGTGTTTTCTTTTGCTGCCCAGGTGGGGACAAGGGCCAGCACAGAGCACCATCATCCCGAAGCTACTAGGACAGCATCACAGTCATGTCTGGCAACAAACAGTCACGTCTATAGAACATTACACATCAGTGCCACCCTTTCAACTGCACAAAGCACTGGAAATGCGACAGAATGCAAGCCCAGAGACACACAAACCAAATGGCACTTTACTCAATTAGAAACTGTCCCTTCGAACCTCTTTCCAACAAAAACGGCTAAAACGCCCATACAGTAGAATGTCGATAAAAGGAAATCGGTTAAACGGAATCAACGTTTAAATGAAACAAACACCTCGCAGTAGGTTGGTTTTGTATAAAGGCAATGTAAAAAAAATCTCGTTAATCGGAACTTAAATTTTCCGACCACCGTATAAACAGAACCGAAAATAGACCCGAAACCGCAACTTGGCGTGCACACGCAGCCCCATCGCCGTATGCATCACTGCCCCCCCCATTCCCGGTTTCCGTCTTTGGCATTTCCGGTTTTCTCGCACACTGCAACTGCATCGCCTGCTTTAAGTCATGGAGTGCTCGCAGTTGTGTTCAGCTAGGCTTAAGCCTTACATCCGCTGTTCAGCGTCGTCTGCTATATTTCGTCGCGAAGTCAGGATACGATGGCAGTGCAGGAGTGACCTCACAATGACCTTACGTTGGACAGGAAGATTGAGATAATCAGCAACTTTGAGAGTGGTCGCTTCACAAAAACAGCGCTTGCGACGAAGTACGCCATCCCTAAGAGCAGCCTCACGAGGATACTTCAGGACAAAGATAAGCTGCGGCAGGCTTTCGGGACGTCACGCTTTGGCCCTCAAAGAAAACGACTGCGGGTGGCCAACCACGAAGGTCTGAAGAAGTGCCTGGTGGTTTGGCTGCGGAGAGCCCGCAGAGAAAACATTCCGATCAGCGGGCCACTCATTAGCGCGAAAGCAGAAGAATTAGTCCTGCAGCTCAGCATCAAAGGTTTCTCGTGCAGCGAAGAGTGCTTGACGAGATTTAAAGATCGGAATGGCGTAGTGTGTCGTGCCGTTTCAGGGGAGACTGCTGCTGCAGACACGACGGCATGCGGGGACTGGCGAGCAAGGCGGCTCCTCAAAATTCTGCAGGAGTACGACCCAGAGAACATCTACAATGTAGACGAGACAGCACTGTTCTTCAAATTACTACCCTCAAAATTCTTGTCATTCAAAGAAGAGAAATGCACCGGGGGGAAGCTGAGTAAGGACAGGTTGACTGTCCTGATCGGGGCCAACATGACGGGAAGCGACAAATTAAAGCCGCTAGTGATCGGGAAATCGAAGCACCCTTGCTGCTTCAAAAATGTCGCAACCTTGCCCGTTTCTTAACAGGCCAACGGCAAGGCGTGGATGACACTCCATTTTTAGAAAATGGATTTATCGCGAGGATGCGCGCTTTTCGTGAGAGTAGAGGAATGTTTTATTCCTCGTCGATAACTACCCTGGACATGGAACTGTGCCGGGTCTGTTCTGAAGTCCATACAGTTGGAATTTCTGCCAGCAAACACCACAGCGCTGCTGCAGCCTATGGATCAGGGTGTCGCGCTTCTGCAAAAACCTTCTCCGGAGGATGCTGTTATGCATGGACAAGGGGAAGGACAACAGGGTCGATGTACTGCGTGCCGTTTACTTCCTTGATGTTGCTTGGCGGCAGGTGAGTGCAACGACCATTGCCAGCTGCTTCAGACATGCAGGGTTCGCCTCAGCTACAGAAGAACACTGCACACAGGATGAGCTTGATGTCCAAGATGCATCCGAAGAAGAGCTGCTACTGGAGAATTGTGCTGCGATGGGCATACAATTTGATGAGTATGTTCAACTTGACAGTGACGTGGCAACATGCCCAGAAAACACCGTGGAGAGCATTGCAGCCGATGTCTGTCCCCCCGATGAAAGCGAAGACGAGGAGGAAGAAATCAAAAAACGAGACTGCCAATCCTGATCCTGTGGTGACACCTGCGCAGGCGGAATCTGCAGTCCAAATGCTGAAGAGTTTGTTTTTGAGCAGCCTTTCTAGTATGGGTGGCGCCATTCAAAGAAAACGGTTGCGAGAGCTAAAACAAGCAAACATAAAGTCCTTTTTCACAAGCCAATAAATTGCAGTTCTCACTGATTTCCGTGGAATAAGTGGACTATTGACATTTTTTTTTAAATTTCAGTATTGCTTTGAAAAAAGAAAAAAAAATTCACTGCTTACTGCTTTTGTGCAATAAAGTTTGTGCCCATAGTGTACCGTTCTCTTTATTACCTAGATTTTACATTTCAGATCCGTTTCCGCGGAGACTGCCATCTGCGTGCACGACTTCCTCGTCGGGACCAAGCAGCATGGAACGGATTGCGAAATCCTTAACCTTCTCTCTCTAAATGAGACTCCTGATAAACAGACTCCTGTGCAGAAAGAAAAGGCTTGCTCAAATCAGTGTGAACAAGGTGCATAAAGCTAAAACGCCTAGCTCTCAAAGAGCTCTGCAGCTAAGAGAAATGCTACCACCAAAGTGTGAAAACCTGAACCTGGAAGCCTCTTTTTTTTTTTTCAACTTAAACTCACAACTTAAACAACCTCTCAGCTCCCCAAACTCTCTATTCAGCTCATGTTCTATGACATTCCTGCGAAATGAAATCAATACACTAGCAACACCATTTTCCTTAGTTCACCTTGCATTCATGCACGTCCAGGTTGTCGAGACCTCCTATTCAGCTCACACCACACATGCCGCCAACTGGCTTGCCACTTGCCCAGTGGTATAGTGCAAGTAGGGCAACAGATGGCGCTACAAATCACTCTAGCACTTAGGAGAAGCAAGAGAGAGGAAACCCACAAGCAAAAGCCTGCAACGGAAAAGGAAAGAAGTGGAGCTAGGAAGCTCAGCAATGTGAGGCCCACACGACTAGAGCAGAGGAACACATGTCCAAGTTTTTCATGCTCACTGGAATTCCTCACCGGGCAAGGGGTTCTGCGATCTCAGTCGATTCAATTCAGACTCCGACATCTTCTCGGACGATACAGCATCGCGGAGTGATGGCTCCCACAGTGCAGAGTCGCTCGCTCTAGAAGGCAGAGGCACTGGGGTGCTGCTCTCTTCAGAATCTGCAAGGAGTGACATTGCGACATTAGAGGTCTTAGCTGTCTGGAGATCACAAGAAGATAAGAGTTTAGACTTGATACAATGACACAGAGTCCTTTAACTTCGGATGTTGCCAAAGAGGAACTAAAAACTGGTTTCCCATGGATAGCCAAGGTGCTTACTTCAGTGAACACTTTTGCTGAGTTCCCCATGCCTCAAAGTACTCAGCTACTCTCGAGCATTCAAGCTGCAGTCTCTGGGCAAGACTTTATAACTGTTAGCTTTAGCCTCTACATGAAGTGCTCCTATGGTCAAGCTTTCTACGCTCGTACTATATTAGGTTCACTGCAGGCAACAGCAATATTCAAACAAAGTTTGGCAAGCAAGCCAGAACTGGCCCCATATCCTGTTCAATCTAGACATAACGAAACTAAGAAAAGTGTGCTATTTTTCGTTATACATGCAGTTTTCACATGACTTGAAAGGCCCATGCATAATGAAAACCAAAATGAAAAATAAATGGAGGTGAAATCACCTTGCAAATTTCACAGTAAACCCTTGCTACTCGGAAGTTATAAACGTGGAGAAACATTTCACGATGATGCCACTACATGTGGGATAAGGAGAGTGAAGGAGGCAGGCTAGTTAGAGGCATCGCGCACATGTTCCCTCTCGCCACCTGGCCTTGTCAAGTGACAATGACTCCATCTTGCATCATCAAAGCTCTCTGCCATTCCCGCTCCTGGAGCATGGCAGCTGGAGGCGCCAGGATCACACGAACAAACGAGTGACAACGATGGGCGCGCAATGCTTATCCTGTGCATTCTTCGCTCTGTCCTATTGTTTTGCGCTGCTTCAGAGAAAGAACAGTTGCAGCGCCATGTGGTGCGACATTACAAAAGTGAAAGCTGCGAAGACTATCCCGTTTGTCATCTAGAGGTGCCCACGTATCTGAAGCACGGCACGCTGTCAACGCGTTCGCTCGTTGTGATCATCGACATTCCTCTTATGGCAGTTCGTCTTTTGTCATCACGAAGCTTTCACGTGGTTCGGCCAAATTTCAAATAACGCAGCACTGGCTAATAGATAGCTGACTTGGAGAGTTCGTTATACCCCTTCACTGCACAGACTTCACAAATACATGCGCTTCAACGGGCGTGGCATTGCAGAACTGAGAAACTTCACAATATCAAGGAAAGCACTACATAGAGGCTCATTACATCCTGGTTGCACAGTACAAGAAATCTGAGTTAATTAGAGGTACGGATGATCCAACCTTGGATTACTACAAGCTGGTAAACTGGTATTCAAGTATTCTTCCACTCTTTCATTTTATAAGGCTTGTGATTATCAGCCAATATGTAGAACAGAGCTTTCCTCATAAATATCAGGCCTTGCAGAGCATCCCCAAGTTTGAACCAGGGGTAGAAAATGAGTCCAGGGGCTGTATTCTGTAAGGTTTCATTTTGTTCGTGTTTCATTTGGACATGATGTCAATCATGGCAAAAGCAAAAGGAGGCAGGGCAGCAATCGACCAATCACAGGCACGACTGGTTTTAACTCCATGCCAGCATTAGCCACACTACTCCCACCACGCCCAGTACGGCGATTCATCACACAACCAACTCAGTTTCTTTACCCGAGACGGAAGCGGCTTCAGAAAACTTGCCAAGCATGCCAAAACAGGTTGTGCTCCCTCAATTGTCAGCACTGGCGCCATTGCACCATTCCACCAGCGCGGCATCATGTGTGATTCCGTCACAACCGGCACGACCGTCATACACCGTAGCCAACACAATCGAGAAGTGACCAATCACAGTGAAATAAATGAAACAACACGGACCGTTACAAACAACGACCCCAGTACTTCAAGCCACCTAGATGGTCACTGTCAAACTGATCCACTCTGTACAGTCACATCTAGTTCTGAATGCGCTCTGCAGCAAAAAAGGATAGAGGCAGATGCCAAATGCTCACAATGCCCAGCAGCAGTCACCTTGGTCTTGCAGGCTGGCAAGAGGATGCGAGGGTCCCTGACCATCCGCCCCAAGACCCGAGGCTCAGCCTCTGCATTTCCGTATTGCAACATTTCCCAGCCTGCCTCCTGTGCCTCCCGCTCCGCAGTCCGCTGGTTCCACCACACCCGACTCTCGGCAGACACGGCTTCCAAAGACGGAGTGAGAGTGTCAAGTACAACTCCCTTCGCAAGCGGACCGCTCAACGAAAACCTCACCATCTGGTCCTTCAGATGCACCATCGTCACTGAACCGTTCGTGTACACAGGCAGCTGAAGCACTTCGGCGGCTGAAGGCACTTTGTTTTCCTCCTGCTCCATTTGGTCACCAGACGTGGCTGGTTGCTTTTTTTCTTTCTTTTTCCTTTTTTTCGAGCACTGTGTAGCATCTTTCGCAGATGCCTTTCTTTCCCGTTTCGCTGGCTTTTCTGATTCGGTTGTTTGAATTTCTTTCTTTGAATTTGCCGTACCCGCAGTTATAGTCGATTGATCCAATGTTGTTGCTCCAGAGCCGGTCTTCCCCTCGGCCGCTGAACGCTCGGCTTCGCCCTTTCTTGACGCATCACTGGTTGCGCCCTCAACCTGCGCCTCCTCATGGGGCACCACCACCGGTTTTGCCTGAACCCTCTGAAGCCCAAAGAGTGCCACCAATTCCTCGGAAACCTCGACATGAATGGCCGGGTGCACCCACAGCCACAGCTGACGGCCGTCAGCACATGCACCGCTGGCACCGGTCTCGTCGCCAGCCACACGCCACAGAAACTTCACCGGTCCGATGGCGTTGAAGGGGTAACAGCCACGGTGGTAGAGTACGGTCGAGCCTTCTCGGGTTCCGGGCAAGTACGATTTGGCTCCAAATGTGAGGCCTGCACCAGAGCGGACGTCACATCTTCAGTAATTGACTTTAAATAAAGCGGTACAAAACAGTTGTGCATCTTGAACAAAAGCAGCAAGAATAAACTGCTCTTGATAGAAAAACAAAAAATACAGTCTGTCAAATACCCCAAAGCGGGTCTACAGTACAACACACACACTTCTATGCGTGCACTGTTGCTATTAAAATGCGGACCAACGCATCAAGCTATCAACATTACCGAGGCTTTGTAACCAGATGATTTAAGTTGGACGAATGATGCGTTATTTAATCACATAACAAGCTATACCACTGTAGATGCAGAAGGAGAAAGACTAACCTGTGTCGCCACTTGTGATGAGGGCCAGTTTGGCAGTGAGTTCTTCAACACCCCCAATCAGTTCAATGCAGTTATAGTACGACAGGTCCTGCAACAGCAAACAAGGGAGTACCGGTTGGCAAGCACACTTCTTCACCTTACACAGGTAGAACCAAACGCAACGGGAGTTAAAGCAATGCTTTCCTTCCCCTGCAACCATGTTTCTTCAATGCAAATTCCTTGGAAGACGTTTTCACGGTCCTCAGGGATCTTGCGTTTCATTGATGCCGACTCATCACGGCTGAATGACAAGGCCAGATGGCGGCACGCGAGCTTTTTTTAGACAATGCAAACACTCAATCCTGAATTTTCAGAAGCTTGTACACATCTTTCGAGTAGTAGTAGCAATCAAGCAGCACAGCACATGGGTAAGCCAGCAAAATAACCCAGCGAAACATTTCCTGGATAGTTGAACCTCTTTATAACAGACAAGTACCAAAGAGGAGTATTTGTCAGTCATAAGCAGGGGTTGGACTTTCCTGTTCAAACCGGAAAAAGAAAGAAAACTATGAGAGCACGCTAAATTCAATTTTCGAAATTCAGTTTTAGGGGTGGAGCTGAGTCTTCAGAAAGAAATTTTTATTAACGTAGTCACAGTTATGACATCTTGAGGTAACATGTATTTGTGTGTGTGCTGGTTATAGATATGTAATTCTGTAAAACAATTCGTTGAGAACTTATGTAATTGGTTAGTTTCTTGCAATCACCTTTCAACAAATTTTGCTGCAGGGAACTGGCTAAAATATACGCTACTGGTTTCTCTTGACATCAAGGAATGCAATAAGGACAAAATTTTCATTCTGCCTACCATAGAAGTTTAGTCACAGGCTTTTGAAGTTGCCACTTCAGAAACAGAAATAAAAAGAGGAATACAGAAAGAGGAATTGCGGCCAGGCATTCAAAAGCTTGACCGAACCACCCAAAAATGCGTCCACACGAACAACCACATTTCTCACAACACAGAAAAACTTGATTTTAACCTCACGAAAATTTTTACCAACTCCGTCCTAGGAGCCAAACTTCATAGCATGCCTATCTGGACCTCTCAACAGCACCGCTTCAGACCTCCACACAGTGATTGATGGACGCACAATTTCACACTGTGCATTGCAAGCATCCACATCCATCTTGCTTCAACCTAGGCCACTTTTCTCCTAGCTTAGTCCCTCTAAGCTCCAAGACAAGAGGTCGAAATGTTGTCCGTCAAGTGAATGGAGCCCCAACATGCTACATGCTACATGCCATGCACATATGGTATACTTCTAGCACAGAAGACCCTATGACAAGTGCTTTTGCACAGTTGTTGACGCTAACTGCCTAAGTGGGAAGCAAGCAGTCTGCAAGACTGCACCACCAGGGATGTCTTACAAATCAACCACGGTTGATTTGCAAGAGGCTACGCTACCATGCAAAAAAAAAAAAAAAGAAATGCAACCAGAGCCGAGAGTAAATTTCCTAGACGAAAAAATTTAAGCAGCATGCACTCTAAACAAGACAATGCCTGTATGGGAGTGAAAAAGAAGTACAGAAGTACGCTGTCCTCTGGCAGGCACACAAGCTAGAGGACAACTAACTCCCTTTTTACTCCTTTTTGTTTAGAGTGCGCCAAATTCTGGCATACACAGCTGCGTGTGCCAGTGTCCTTGACCCCCACTGTCCAAGGACAAAGACTGAGAGGGTTGAATTACACAGGCCAGGTTCGCTTTAGCTGCCCACTTGGGGTCAACGACCAGACATGGGTATCGTCACCCCACTGTTAGGGCAGCAGCAAGGCTGAATGAGATTACAGCTACACCACAGCAGAAGGAGAGTGGTGCAAGTCACAAGGTTGCTGTTACCATCATCATCAGCCAGACTATGCACACTGCAGAACAAAGGCATCTCCACTATCTTTCGCAAGGTCAGCACATTTTTTTCCTAGCATTAAGTGCAATCAACTAACTATATCCTACACACTACATAAATGTCCCCAAAGGTAGAAGATTGGACAGGCGCAACCATAGCTCAGTAGGTACAGCACAGGACGGGAAATTTGGAGGTCACGGAATTGGATCCCAAGAGTGGCATGTGGCCGTTTTTCTCTTATACTCATTAAGCATATTTCAGCCATAAAGTAATTACACTATTAATTTTACAGTTGTCAACACCACAAGTTAAAAGGAGAAAGAAATACAAACACTGCCCTATGCTTTCCTATGTTTTCGTGACTGAAGGCTACCTTCATTTATATACTCACTGTAAAATTGCATAAGGTAGTTAAAAACAAAGGTGCCACATTTGATGCGGCGAATTCAATCACAACAATATGAACTGCTAAAAATGCACTTGGTGGTAAACTGCCAGCTCCTGGGCTGGGGGTTCTCGAACTAGGTTCTGCAGAACCCTTGGGTTCCTTGGATCGGTATTAGGTTGCCCAAGGCCCTAAATCCGTGCATGCGTCAACTCCCACCTTTCCTTTACCTACTCCATTTTGGCACCAATCAAGCCGTAAATGCTCACAGCAGACAGTTTCACTGCACAGCCAGTCAGGATCAACTGAGCTTGGGCATTTTTTAAGGGCCTGCCCATCATCACGCTCCCTTCTGCATCCATGTTAGGCAGGAAGTGACGGAAGCCAAGAGAGACAGGGTCCCAAGACAGCTAAGAGCCGAGTCACTGAAAACTTTGGTCTATGTGAAGAGGCCATTTACTGATGGTGAAGAGACCACAAGCACACGGAGCAGCTAAGGCAGGTTGGGGGAAGGAACAGCCAACAGATGGGGACAGCTCAAGAAGATGTCTCTTGCAGGCAAGGGCGATTGGCAATGATGAAAAAACTGGCGGTGGCTTAACTTGGCTAACCCTGGAGTGTTCAGCGAAAAGCAAGGATGCTTGCTAAGCGTCTGAGACTCGTTCATGGCAAATCGGCTACACACTCGCGACAGCCGCTCTATATAGACCCACACAACAACGTGGCTATGACGTAGTATCACATTGTCTCACGACATGCCCATCGGATGTCATCATGTGGCTTCACATCACCCCACTGGATGTTCTTAAGGTCAAAGGTCAAACCAAAGGTCATAGGTCAAGTGTTCAACAACATAACTGTACCACATATGGGTATACACGGCTAACGTGGTTGGGCTGAAGGTCAATAAAGGTCAATCTCCGGCCTACGTGACGACTGCTTTACCTAGCGTAGTGAAGCTTTTTGCTTCAAAATCTTGGCCGGCGCTTCAACACCTACCTTACAATATCCACTGCGAACGACACTACAGACACCGATGTCAACAACAGCGTGAAATTGAGGAATGAGCTAAAAAGACATAATTCTCTAAAATGGTCGAGATACCCTGTCCCAGGCTAAAAACAGCACCTTCAAGTGCCAAGCAAACGGTGAGATAACTGCAAAGAGCCCCAATACTATTTCATTGCATTAAAAAAAATGCTGAGGGGGTCGAGCGTATAGATCACTTGATAATTCCAACTCAACAGGGACTGATAACCTGCTAAAATTATGCATGGTTAAAAACTATTAACCATAGCCTTTCTAAAAATACACTTGCTGTAGGCAATAGCAAAGCACCAGTCTGAATCAACTAGACACTTGACTTCAGCTTATCTGAATCGGGGCCAACTGCACTTGTTTTAACACTAAATTTGAATCTTTCTAGAAGGGACACTGAGGAAAACTTCGTCCGACATTTGTTCTTAGTAAAAATCAATTCTGAAACTCTTTTGTGTACGCCAACCTTTGTTCGGTAATAACACTCATTTATTGCTCAAAAATTGCATTTGAAAATTTTCTCACCGCTCAGAACTTATGATGTCAGCACTATCTTGGAGTATGTAGGTTTAGAGTGGCTCCACTCAAAAAAAAAAAAAAATGTCAACAAACACATTTTACTTGGGAATTCAGCCAGCGATGCTGACACCGTGCTTCAGTTCTCGGCCTTTGTGCAGCTTATAACAGCTCTGTTTTCAGTGAAAGTAACATCGCTGTCGCCACAACCCAGTAATCAATCAATACTGTAGTAGAACGTTTTGGCGAGTTGGTACAACATTTCAAAAAAGCACTAAAAAGACAAATGCAGGAAAAAACACATTTTTTTCAAAATCTATCAACACAAGCAAACTTCAAGTGGTCCCCAGTTCTCCCTCCTGCCTCTCCGAGGGTGCAACTCACGTGGAGCAAGGCATGCTTGGCACTGCCCCGGTAGGCTGCCCGGATGCCCTTGTCGGTCGGGTGGATTGGTACGCGGTAACCCCACATGTCGGCCATCTTGAATCGCTTGGCATGCCAGATGTGTGTCTCCAGCCAGACGTGGCGCCGCTGACGACGCGCATACTCTGCCAGCAGGTTGCGCGGTCGACGCCGATGCTTCCGGCTTGGACGCTTGCCTTTCGGAGGATCGGGCTGCGGTAAGGCGGCAATGTTTATGAGCACTGAAAACGGGCATTCACAGAAAACACTGGGATTCATCAAAGAGGCTTAGGAAATGAGCAAATGTGGCGATTACATTCTTTGCATGGACCACACACCAATCAGTTGGTGGCCGAAAGAGGTTTGATTTGGTTTTGTACTGCTTTCCTTCTATCAGAAGCACATATATTGCATTGTTCTGTAAGTAAAAGTTTCCGGGGATAGTCAATGTCTGTGGTGTGCCTTTCTGCCTCTCGTCTGTCCTTCTGCACTGCGTATACATTAAGCTATTTTTTGACAATCGCAACAATGCGACAAATACTACTGCGTTCTTTTCGTGTACACGCAGCCAGCTGTGCACAATGCAATCTTTAGCATCAACATCAAGGCGGTCACCAATACTGGCCTTGTTTTATTGCTTATTCACAACCAACTATGGCAACAATGCTCCTAACATATAAGGCAGCCCCAACTGTCAATTGCACTGCATTTATACAGCTCTGTACAAGGGGCCACATTCACCTACCATAGCAGAATACTAAAACTTTCGGGCTGCACTCAGCTGCAAGTTTGAGGTAGCTGCAGTTCTTCAAGAGACCAACACCTTTCTTTTATGCTGCGTTCTAAACGGCACACTGAGACTAGCTGCTGCAGAAAAAATGTGCTCCAAGAATGTAGACTAGTACATCTAGGTCGGGGTGGGACCACTTTAAACACTTAAACAAGCCGAGGTCATTTCCAAAACAAGGCCTTCAGCCCAGTTACACCACAACGTAACAGGGCAAGAGGGCAAGCTTCCTGTTTAAATTTCTAAAGAATACTCCAAGAGTGCAAGTTCATTGCACAGTGCTACGTGCCTCATGTGCAAGCTTGTCCCGAAGACGTTTGGGCAGCCGCCGCTTGTCGTGGCTGACAGCCCGCCTGCGCATATGCCGCGGCACTTGCTGCGAGATGAGTTTGGGGTATTTGCGTTCAACTTCCCGCGCCAACGACGCAATCTCGTCCGCTCGGCTTCCCAGGAAATGAAAGAGTTGCACCTCTGAAATTTAAAGGAATCTCGATTAAATGGCCAGCCACCGTACATTCAGTTTTGACAGCCGGCAATTTGAAAAGACAACGTATTCCTCTTAAGCTCATTCAGCAGTATCAACCACACGAAGCAGCTAAGCACTTTCATGCAAAGTGTATAAGCTGGTTGGCCGGTTCACCGATACAAGAGACATGGCTAGACTACTTACAAGTTCAGCCCTGGTTTCACCGCAAAGAAAAATCTACCCATTGGCAGCATTTAACACCAACACACAGTCCACTCAATTTCTAGGAGACCTTGTATAAGGCATGAAGAAATATGTAGTGAGACCAAGACACAGATAGGACAGACACATTCAGTACTGTGCGTGTGTGTGTCCTGTCTGTTTATGTCTTGGTTGCACCACATATTTCTTCATGTCATGCACCAACAAGGATCTTCACTGCTTGAGTAGTAGTGGCAGTAAAGCACGTTATATTGAAGGGATCCATCTTTATGTGACTGTACAAGGTTTCACATACAGAAATGCCATATCTAGGTCAAGAGTGTATATGCAGAGGTATGGTTCACTTTTGGAAAGCATGGCGGGTGGCTTGGTGGTCACTGCACATGACAATACTGGTGGGTCGGGAGAAGATGAGCGAATTCCTGAAAAACATGCACAACCAAGAGGACCTCCAAGGTGGTACTGCTAGTTGGGCGTGGTGGGGCGACAGTGTATGCTACAGGGCGGCTGTGTAGACAAGTTATGGGCAGCTTGGACCTTCCTGCGTCCCGAGTGAAGGATCAGGGTGATGTTGTGGGGTACGGACACGCTACGGAGGTTACGGACACGCTACGGAGGTTACAGACACGTGGGAGGCCAGGGACATGACGAGCATAAGGACAACTGAAAATAAATTCTCTAAATTCTCAGTATTAGCCGCGAGCCACCTTTCTAAAATGGTAACCATCATCTTAAGCACAGGCTTGTTCACAGCAGGACGAAGGCTTCTACTGCTAATCTCCCTGTCCGGCGTCAGCTGTCGGCACCTTATCCATGCAAATCTCATCTGGCCACTTTATCTATCCAAACGGATCTTTTACTTGAATAAAAAACAGCGTTCATACCACGTGGAAACTTCATGTCTTCCAGATCCGGCGAGTCTTCAAGACGCGGCTTCTTGGGCATCCCGCAAGCCTCATCGTCGTCAGCGGCGTGCTGAAACGACGTCGTAGACATTACGTGAACACTAGCTCATGCGGACTAATTTTCGAACACGATGCACACAGCTGAACATAAAACTCCTACGAGGCTACTCAACGCCACACTGATTTGGACAAGGCGTAAAGTATGCAAACAAAAAATGTGGGATCAGATTTTCGATGAGTGCCTGCGATTTCACTCACCTTTCCAGACTGTCCTGAAGAAACCTCGCCCGTATCTTTAGCGACAGCATGCCCTAGCTCGGTCTTTTCGCCGTTGACGGTGCCTGGCGAATACGCGACATTTTTGTAATAATCTGCCGGCTGTTCCATTCCTGCCGGCATTTTAGGAGACCGCTCCGTAGATTATACGAATTCAGGCCCTAAACGATTATACCTAAATTACAACTTCTAGGCTATTAAAAATGCATATCATATTAGCCTGCATTACAGGTTAATTTCTGCGCTCATCTGTAAATACCAAAACGGGCTCCGTCATGAACTGTCTAAATAAATAAGCTGTGCAACAGCAAACACGTGCACGACACTCGGATAAGCTGCCGCCATTTTTAGTGCGTGTGAGAGAGGAAGACTGAATTTTGAGCAAGTTTCGGTTTCGAAATAAAGCATGGCGTGAGGTCCGAAGTGCAGTCCGCCTTTTCCTTCTTTTTTTTATGTTGTTTTCATAAACCGATACTTATAACTATGATACGATGTGCTTTTCACGTACTATGCGGCGTTGAACGTGATGAAGGACGCGGTGATCCGCCTACGATTGTCGCGGTTACTGTTCTAGGAAAGGATACATACAGTATTGTGCGTTTTTATCGCTGACACTTTCAAAAATTTCCCCGCCTCAACCGCTGCCTCGTTTGCGGTGAAACTGCACACAGAGCTTGCGTATTATGGTAACTTTTGTATCGTAGCAAGTTTGACAATGGTACTTACTTAGTTCAGGCGCACATGATGCGAAAACGTAAGCGTCTACGAGAGATCGGCGAGCCAAAACCCGCAGACGACGCTTTTTCGCTGAGAACCGGCAATGGCGCCATCTGTTTTCGGCAGCGGAAAGCGTCACGGCTAGCCGCCGAGGCGAGCGTTGCAAGGAGCGCGGGCCCTTTGAATATGCCGTTCGGCATTTGCGTCTGCTTCAACTGAAGCGCTTACAACATTTTCGGCTAATTGAGCGGAAAAATATCAAAACAACTGATTTAAAGAGGCGAGCCCGCGCTCCTTGCAACGCTCGCTTCGGCGGCCTAGTCGTGACGCTTTCCGCTGCCGAAAACAGATGGCGCCACTGCAGGTTCTCAGCGAAAAAGCGTCATCTGCGGGTTTTGGCTCGCCGATCTCTCGTAGACGCTTACGTTTTCGCATCATGTGCGCCTGAACTAAGTAAGTACCATTGTCAAACTTGCTACGATACAAAAGTTACCATAATACGCAAGCTCTGTGTGCAGTTTCACCGCAAACGAGCCAGCGGTTGAGGCGGGGAAATTTTTGAAAATGTAAGCGATAAAAACGCACAATACTGTATATAATGGGCCTTGGTCAACAGTGACCGAAAGGCGTTGCAGCTGGGACAGCAAACTTCCTATGATCCTCCTGCAACGTTTCCCCTATCCCTGAAGTGATGCACTAGCTGAACATCTTAGTACTGTAAAACCAGTGATGATTTGGTAATACACTGGCGCAAGAGCAAGAGCGCCATGATGCAAAGGTATTTTGGTCTACTCAAGGGGGTTAGACGCCAACTTTCCAAGCATTTCACCACCACAGAGAAGCCAAGCACCAGGCAGGGGTAAACGTTGGGCAACCAGCGGCACTACGGATCGAACGCCGCACCTCCTGCATACGAGGTCGGTTGGAAGTTGGAGCCACGCGAAAACTACGATGTAACAACGCTAGCCCTACTTCACTCGCTGTCGTTCAGGTTTCCCGAGGCAAACGTATTTGTTCGAGTTAATTATGACGATGAAACAGCATTTTATCTCAACTCGTTGTGACGTCACAGCCATCGTTTGGGTCCTGAATTCGAAACTAAGAAAAACTGGAGGGGACACTTAAGCTGCATTCGATTCAGCTCTGGTTCACTGTACCAAAGCCCTCGATTCCCAGCGGTCTCTGCACCGCCGTCAGCGATTGATTTGGGTGCAGCCTTAATTTGGTGCCGCTTTGGTGCAAAAAAGGAAGTGCACGTGCAGACGGCTTTCAGCAGACAACGCATGCTAGCTCGTAAGTATTGAACATGAATTGAGGGACGTTTTCGCTGTCGTCAATGGGTTCGATGTCATTCCGCGAGAAAATGGCGCTGAAACCTACGCGACAGCAGGCAACTTTCTGTGTTTTGTGCTGTAGCTGCCATAGCTTTTATTCGATTCAGAGCTGGTTCACGGCTCCAGTCCTGAAAGGTGTCGCTGGTGGCAGCGCAGTGAATAATAATAATAATAATAATAATATTAATAATAATAATAATAATTGGTTTTTGGCGAAAGAAAATGGCGCAGTATCTGTCTCATATATCTTTGGACACCTGAACCGCGCCGTAAGGGAAGGGATAAAGGAGGGAGTGAAAGAAAGGAAGAATAGGTGCCGTAGTGGAGGGCTCCGGAATAATTTCGACCACCTGGGGATCTTTAACGTGCACTGACATCGCACAGCACACGGGCGCCTTAGCGTTTTTCCTCCATAAAAACGCAGCCGCCGCGGTGGCAGCGCAGTGCAGAACCAGTTCTGTGGTGCAGGTGCAGCGCGTCAGCAGCGCCGCACCTTATGTGCGACAATTTTCAATCGAGCGCGTGCAGGCAGCTCTTGTCGTCTGCTCGCCGTGACCGTGTTAAAGGGACACTGAGGAGAAATTGAAGTTGGCTTGTATCGATAGAATACCAGCTCCTGATCACAAAAACGCCGCTCTTACTGAAAACAAAGCTCTTGTAAGATAGAAAATAGCTAGAACCAAAATACAGGTATCGCCGCCACAGGCCAAACTCGCAAGTACAAGCGTGGTGACGTCGTAGGACAAGAGACGCCACCTTGGAGGAATTTTCCTTCCTACATGAGTCGCGAATCTCTGAGGCTGACAAAGGAAGATTGCGCGGTTCAATATTATAGTAAGTTTTGTTTTAAAACCGATAGTGCACTTTTTTCACACAAAGAAGGCAGACAAAAGGCAACCTGAATGTTGGAAGCAAAGAAAACCGATGCTTGGCCAGGAGAGTTCGATTTGTTATGGCGCTTCACGTCTATGAGCTTTGCTTGCCCCGTGGTTTCGTTTTTGACGTGCTTCGATTTACAAGCGCCGAACAGCAGAGGAACTCCAAGTGCCGCTTCAAGTGCTAGTTAACCTTTGAAGGAGCCTGTTAAGGATTGTCAGATGATCGCCACGGTCGATGAAAAACTATGATGGCACGATGGTCGGTAATCGTACAAGGCAACACTTGTGTCTTCGCACGCTCGCCCGGCGAAACATTCCCGGCTGTGCCAGTCAACTTCAAACTACTTAACGGAAATCCTTTATTAGGGACGGGAGACAAGGTACAAGGCTGTTCAGAAAAATTGCTGATGGCCTAGCTCTGTTAGGCCAGGATATACGTGGCGAAAGCGCGGAGAGTCCTGCATCTGAAGAGTGCATTCACTAGATGCGCCTTTATTGACAATTGCTACTTGAGCCGTCGTGGTGGAGTGGTAGCGTCTCCGCCTCAAGTGCCTTCCGAACTTCGGCGCTGGTTTTTTTTTTTATTATTCAGTGAGTGGGCGGGGGTTATCAGTGGCTCCTATAGATGCCGCCACCGAATACGTTGGTTAGCGGTTAAGCGCAGGCTCTGTTAAGGCGCGTTTATGCTCCGGCGTAACACGCGCGCGCGCGCTGCACGGCGTCGTCACGTCGGCCAAAGCGAGACCCTCTATACTCCAACTGCGCTTGACCGCCGACGCGTTCGGCGGCTTCGGCGCACTCTGACCGCACTGGCGGGGAGACTTGGAGCATGTCTCTATTTCGCGCCGAGTGCGCCAGCCGCCGCCGGCCCGGCCAGACTGATTTGGCTCCGCGGCGAGGTGCACGTTGTGACGTAGTTCAATAACTTCGGCAGTTGGGCGGAGCTGTTCTTTTCGAGCTCTCGGCTAAATTGATCCATTCACGGTACACATATGAAGGTGCATTCAAGTGGGCGAGAGAGCCCGATCTAGTGGACCCGTTGGATCTAGCGGAAGCCGTTGAAGCGTCGTGCGTCGGCTTTAGTTTCAAGGCGCCCACTTTAAACGCGACCGCCCTTGAGCACCTATCAGTTTTTTGTGGCAATAAAATAAATAAATAACTTGGCCCTTGCAACCGTGGGAGACCTCGACGCCGCCTGCCGCCCCGTGCAACCGCGCCGTTCAAGGAATCCCAATCCGTTGGCCCCAAAGCCCCGGCCAGCCTCCGATGGGCGCAACGCGCCGACCTTGTCCTGGCGCCTCGCGACTCCCCGCACTGGGGTTATGATATTTAGTTTGCAACGGCTGCTCACTGAGGAAGTGGGAAACGACCCGCCGGCGCCTAACCTAACCGTGCTCCTTCAAAAGCATCGCACGCTTTGTGGGGCTGAGGTCGCTGAAATGCAGGCCGGAGATTTGGCGAGAACTACGTCGTCGGGTTCGGGAACGGGATCCATCGCAACGATGGCAAGACGCCGGTGCAAACGTAAACAGAGCGACCCCCGATAGATGTCTTCAACGTGCGGCGGCGGTAGCTTTCATTTCGGCAACTGCTAGACCGCACTGCTAGCTGCCAGAAATCACGGAGTTTCCGTTTACGTCACGTTTCACGTCACTCTGTCTTGTGACGTCTTAAGAGTTGTCCGTGTCGTCATAAGTTATCGAGTTTGAATCAGAGCGGCGGGAAAAACTTTTTCAACTTCGAATCCAAATTTCTTTGAAATAAACGCATCTTTCGCTGCCGGACAAGCGGCAACAAAGCCATGAAATGCCGAACTATCAGATTTTGCTAACCAAAAAATTTGATAGGGTTCTCCTCAGTGTCCCTTTAAGTGGTGCAGTTCTCACGTTTTTTTTTTTTTTTTGTGAGGTCGCTTTCGTGCATAACGAGACTTGCGTCGTCTATGGAGTTGACCATGGTCGACGGTGGGGACATTACATAGTTCCTTGTTATGGAATAGGGCGAATCCGAGCGTACAACCGGCGCCGGTACCTGTGCCTGCTGCGTTAAGCATGCTGGCTGATGCTGCTGATTCGACGCTGCAGGACTAGCGCTAAGAAGCCCTCTGGTGCTGCCGAAGGACTTTTTCTTTTTATCTCCGCTTATAAAGAGCTAAATTAGCGAGGCGGGTTCTCGGCAGTGATTTCCGGGCGCCCTCTCATAGGCGTCGGAAAATATACAGAGGCCTGGAGTTCAAGCGCGCCGAAAGTTCCTCGAACGTCTCTCTGAGCCTCATGAATTTGTAATTCAAATAGCTTGCGACGATGCTTTTATAGCACTTCGGAATTCGATTGCCGCCGGTCCACCGTCCAAGCAAGTGAACAGCGGCATGACAGCACCGCGGGGTCGGTTTCCTCGCATTCACTATGGGAAGATAACTACTCTATAACAAGAACTATGCCGTGTCGTCCATCATGGCCAACTCGTCTCGTTAGGCACGGGAGCGAACGCACACAAAAAACACGCGCGAGAACTCACCTCCACGGCGAGCAGACGACAAAACCTGCCTGCACGCGCTCGATTGAAAATTGTCGCGCATACGTGGTGTGGCGCTGCACCACGGAACTGGTTCTGCACCGCACTGGCACTTTTTCAGAATTGGCGCCGTGAACCAGCACTGAATCGAATGCAGCTTTAACCTCAGCCTTAACAGTGTGATGCGATAGCGTAATGGGATAACTCCCATATTCGCTCACAACGCGAACCCCCGATTTTCTGGAGAACAGGGCCTTTCACACTACCGCGTCAAAGCTACTTACTGGTTGTAGATGAATTCCACATGCCGTCTGCTAACTGCCTCTGATAACTCATACATAGATGCGTCCAGGAAGTGCCCCAAGCTACACATACCTGGCAAAAGAATGAGACGCACAGACTACCTAAAAAGCTTAACCAGAAAGCGGCCAAAAAAATGCGTACAGAACTGGTTATCAAGAAAGGCACAGCAATTGTCTCACCACCAGGGTAACGAATCGCGAAGCGGACTAATTTATACCATTTAGGGATTCTTTAACATGCGGCAACATAGCACAACACACAGCTGTTTCTTTCGTTCCACCTTCATTAAAACATGGCCGGGACTGTATTCATGTACCAGGGTTCAACACCTAACCATCGCACCAGGCTTTCTACATATAGCCAGCTCAGGGAACTGTCATATAACCAGCGTTCAAATATCTCTGGTCATGCGATTAGTGGGGCATGGCGTCCTGCTACTCACCATGAAATTGCAGGTCACATTTTACAAGCAAAATGCAGAAACATTCACATCAAGTGTACATTCCCGTGCAGTAGTAACTAAATGGGAGCGCTACACCTATGGCATACTTATTTATTAAAGCCTTACCACACCAAGCTCACCAAAAATAAATTATTGTTCAACCAAGACTCAAGTTCCATATAGTATGCATGGAGCTCTTTGCCACTGTGGTGAAGGCGAAAGCAGTTGTCATTTTTTGACAAAATGAACAAATCGCCTCAGAACCAACACAAAGCAGCTGTCGCACCCTTTTTTATTCACATGTCCTAGGCCCTTTAAAAGGGGGGCTCGCGGAATTCAAAAGTCACTTCCTTGCCCGTGAGTTTCTTGTACACAGCCGCAAAAGTGTCCGTCTGAAAAGAGGCAAACAAAAATCTTAAAGCAGGTTAAACAGACACTGAACACACAACGAGCAAACATGGACACCTGTGGCCGTCAGAAAAAAATTAGAGTGACTTGGAAAAGAATCACAGAGGTTCACTTTCCAAAGTAGTTTTTCATCACAGTGGACCACTCATGTGCTAACAGCCTGCTGCGTCAGTGTAACCTTCAGCTGCAGATGCTCATCTGATGCCTTTAGAGACCACTTTGCGTAGTGTACACAGGGTCCTTCGTTGCTGGGTGAAACTTAATTTTACCCGATTATTGCGCCCCAAAAATTTAAAACAGAAAAAACAAACCTACTAAACCAAGCCGTAGTGCTACAGGCTACAGTGGGAGTTCACTAAATGCTGTTCCAATGTATGACAGAACAACCCGTAACTTGTAGTCACTTAAACGCTTCTCTAGAGCTCTTGAGCGCACATCAGGGCTCTTCAATTTGACTGCACTGTCTACACTAGTTCCGCCAAGTTCCGTGGTGGTGCTGCAAGCGTGCAGCCTCAGTTCAAGTGCAGCTTGTCACTGGCAGCTTCCAAAACGAATAGTCGAACGCAGGCCTAGTCGCCTACTAGCCTGCATATAACAACCAGCTGCATGCTGCCAACATGCGACGAATTTCCCAAGCAGCAAAGATCAATAAGTGCTGCCATGAACAACCCCCAGGAAATCGCTGTTTCAATAATAAAAAGAAGTTGTTGCATGTATATGCACAGATGTTTAACTAATATTCACTAAAATATGCTGCTCATGGGACTCGAGCAGCCCACTTAGGTCTACAATTCTGATGTCCTGAAGTCCTCCACCTCCCCCTCTCAAGAACGAAGTCTTCATTTCATTTAAACTAATACGTTCAAATCTTCACCGACCGACACATGCAGGCCGCCATACTGCTGCACTATACCTGCACTTCCAATTGTGAGAGTGCAAGTCAGTCAAGAACTAGTGCTACACTAGGCTGGTACTCTTGCAAAACGAATACCTAGGTGCAGTAGGTGTACGCTGCACTGGCAAAATGAAGGCGAAAGTGCTGCGCTCCTTGAAGTGGCGCAGAAAGTGTAGCCAAATCAAAGAGACCCACTATGTTGTGCATTTATGACTACAGCCGCTGCCTGGACGGCCCGATACAGCTTTTAAAGATATAAGCAATTAAGCACGATTCACGGGGATATGCATCCACGACAAGGCCAAGTTTCGAGCCATAGGCCACTCGTAGATGACAAGTGCACTCCCCAGCGCGGTTTCAAGCATTATAGACAGCTGTGTGGATGACTACACAACCTTGAAAATTACCTTCACCTATCTATACTAAAACTAACAAGAACCTCATAGATAAGGACCCACAGATTATTGGTAAGATTAATAAAGGGCAACAGAATGATCACACTGGTGACAATGGCACCAGACAACACTCCATCCGAGGAGTTTTCCTTGCAGCACTGCGGAAGGCAGAGACTTCCTCAGCCAATCAGGGGAGCTCATTAAACATGTTCCTCGGCATCTGCTTGCGGCATACACAGATATATTTAGAAAAGAGCCTAAATCGATGCAGTCTTCGAACCACAAGCATATGCATGCTTTGATATGCTAACGCAAGCACTCTGTGGTATTACGCCAGCTGTCACATTCCTATCTTCACTTCAGCGTATGCAAACGGAGAAGCTATGGTAAGCTCAGCCCAGTGGTGCCATCTGGTCGTTAGAATGGGAACCATTTTGGTGACTCTCCCCTTAGGACTAGAAGCGACAAAATTGTCACTCTAAATAAAATAAAGCGAATTTATTGCTCATATGTTTTGTTATAGGCAAGATGAGACGAAGCAAAGGCCCAACGGCCCACTTACAGCCAGTGAATGTACTGAAAACGGCAGTAGCAACAACTTCAGTCCCGAGGTGAGGGGTCCTGTTTCAAAGGTTGCAGCCATTTTGGAAACGATGCTTTAACATATGCAAGAGTTGCGCACGCTAAACTAGCGAAATTGCATAAGTAACGTAAGTGTATGTAAGGCTAGATGTGAAAAAGCATTTGGCGCAAGTGCACGCAACCCCATATACCCCCATATGCCTCTTTTATACTAATACCCCTGTCACACGGACACTGTAAAGGTACTTTGAACTAATGCTCCATTACTCTAAGGACGAAAGCGCGCTGCCACACGGACGCAAAAAAGGACGCCTAGCTCAAAGGAGCTTCGAAACAAGGCAGCTCGAGTTCGTCCTTTGAGGCTTCAAGGGAGTACTCTCTCTCCCAGCGAGTTAACAGCATAAATTGAGAAAAGAAACGTTCAATTTTCATTTTATAAATTCACTTCATAAGATTAGTGGTGTTTTAAAATATAAGATCATTTGTTTTGTGGCAGGCTCACCACGCCATACTCTCGTTCCAGATATACGAGCGTCACGGTAGCCACGGTAAATATGCCGCCATGTTGTTTGTTGCTTTAACATAATACGGTTATAAAATTAATTTACCAAAAGAAATGTGACATTTCTGTGTTTACGTGTGCAGTGAGATTTGCAATTTTAATAACGCTTTTCGCCGATGAGGGCGCTAAAAACTTCTTGCGAAGGTCGTTCCGCGACCGTGTAGCACGGACAAACTCCCTTGAAGTAGTGCTCCTTTGGGAGAGTAAAGGAGCATTAGTTCAAAGTGCCTTTAGCGTGGCCGTGTGACAGGGGTATAACACTACATTCTGCAGAGTCGGAGTGAAGCCTTAGCACCCAGTGCAGCTTTGGTAGTGCTGCAAGGAACTAATGAGGTAGAGGTGGCTCCTCGAAACTTTTTTTTATTATTTGTACCAGAGATTTCAAAATTTAGCCAATTAGATTTTTTTTGCAGATTTCAAATATGCAATTAGTTTTTGTGTAGCTGCTATAGTTCTCGAGTTATATTATGCTGAATGACAAATTATAGCGATCTTTACGGGCACTTTTTTATGCAATACTTTCACAAAAGGTATAGTTCTATAGCTCATTTAGCTCTTTGTAGATCACAGAGTGCCAATATCTAGTCAAAAAACATGTTTAGTTATTGGAAGTGGGACAAAAAAATTTTGACACTTCAACCATTGTTTTTTTCAGTTCCCTGAAACAGCTATGTACTATTGTTATAACTGACGACCGATAATGAAATTTCAAGTAGATATCGGCATTCTACATACCTTCAAGAATATGTATGCCAAATTTCGTTAGTATACACCAATTCTAAGAGTACAAAAGGCTTCCCGGAAAACACGAAAATATCAAAAAATTTAAAGATGAGAAAAATAGGTTTGAAAGTTTCAAAACATTCTATTCTTCAAAATGCAATTGTTTTCACATGATT
The DNA here is from genome assembly GCF_052857255.1 of Amblyomma americanum. Taxonomy (NCBI): domain Eukaryota; kingdom Metazoa; phylum Arthropoda; class Arachnida; order Ixodida; family Ixodidae; genus Amblyomma; species Amblyomma americanum. The sequence continues at coordinate 59,183,872 of NC_135506.1, forward strand.
CTTGGTCACACTTAAGAGCAGCTTTACAGAAAGTACACAAAGTTTCTAGAATGCTCCTGCGCTGTAGCTTGGGCCTTCCCGGCTCCTACGGTTGGTCTCCTCGGTGCGAGCCCTTTTCACTACGCTCCGACGGTGCGCCCTTGCTTCTGCGGTTCACTCCATGTTCATCTTCTTTATGCGCATATAATCAGAATGGTCGCTGCGTGTGACCAACTCTTCTGGGGGAAGTACCCCAATCTCTTGTAGGGCTTCTTCAAAGCCGGCATGGCCTTTATTATACCACAACATGGCAATAGCCGTGGCTGTCTCCACAGATGTCCGGGAAGCAAATTTTGTTTTTGGACACAGCAGCCATATCTTGCTGTTAAATGACTCCGCTGCGTTTTGCGTCTTGCCATGAAGGCACCGAGCCAGGAGCTTCTCATCAGTAAGGCGCTTGTATATAGGCAAAATTTCCAAGCCCTGAGCTTTTGTCAACAAGGGGGTGTGGCGTGGTGTAGGCTCCCCCAGTGCTTCAGCACGCCTATGTTTGCACCAGGAATCTGGTTCAGCAGGGCAAAATTTGTGGCTGCTGGCCCCATCACTGGAGCAACAATGAAAATAGGAAGCCCATATAGCAGTGTACATGCTGCGCACGCTGCCCTTGTTATTCATTATGGCTATTTGGTAATATGTCTGCAGTTTTTGGATGGCTGTGACTTTTAGCTTTTGACCCCGTGGCAGTGGCGTTGTCATATTTCGCAGAGCAGTGCCTAGGCGTTTTGCAACGTGGTTGGTGCACTCTTCTTCTTCGATGACAGTGTCACCGTACACCTCAGCCCCACAGACGTCAGTATAGGCTTTGCTGTCACCGTCACTCAAGAAACTTGTGAAGCGCAGTGGGGTCTCGTATGACAAAGTCCTCTGCCATATGCGCACTGCTGCTTCAGGTTCCATTGCATGGGATGAACATTCGGTGTTTTTTTCGCATACAGGGCGATGAAAGGCTTGCCATAACTCATCATCACCACCCATGGGCTTGTGGATACTGCAAGCAAGACAGTAATTTGAAAGGACTTCAAAGTCCAAGCAAAGACCTGTGTCCAGGGACACAGCTGTGCCCACTCCGTTGTGGCTTTTATGGCCCCCTTTTTGCCATGTGCTGTCAAACATGACCGGCACATCGGTGCCGCCAACGGCGTCCTTCGTCACCTTTCGTGCCTGTTCCAAGTTTTGGCGAACAGCTTTCATTGCAGCACCATGGAGCTTCTTAAAAATAGCATGGAATGTCTTGTGACGCAGCGGTTTTGAAAGGCCAATGATTGCACAAAATCGCGAAAGCTGGTCATATCCAGCACCTATAGCACGCGCTGCCAAAACAGCCTTCACGTTTACGGCGAGCTCCCGCTGTCGTAGCGAATGTTCGCCCCGGGGTCACCGCACTCGCCGGCCGAAATGATCCGCTTCGACAAGTGCGTGAACGAAAGCACAGATTCAGGGCAGTCGGGATTTGCACAGCGTAGCTCCAAGTACGACGACAGTCCTTTGCGCTTCTCAGCTGCTTCTCGGACGGAGAGTTTCCGTTCGCGGCAAGTGGGGCATGCCGAACCTGCCACCAGTGCAGTCAATGCGCTGATCTCGCACAACACCGTGCTAGCAGCAGGGGCACTGACCGACCTTGGTTCACTTTTGAAGAATTCCATCTTTTTCTGCGATGCACTGACGAAATCCACAGCAGCGTCGATTTCACAACTGTCACGGTGACCGGTGTCGGCGGTAGGCCTAACCGATGACGGAGCGTCGCGGGCGTCGTTTTCTTAACCGTCTTGCGCAGTTTCCCTCGGTACTTGTGCCGAGTTCGATATTTCCGGGCGTCGAAACTGCACTTTTTCGGGCTAGGCATCTCAAGAAAACGCGGCGAGGACACGGGAAACTGTGCGGCTAGCGAGAACGCTCAGCAGCGGTGGTTCGGCTTCTCTGCACAAAGCGAGCACCGGCGTCCAATGGCGCGCAATTCAAAACACGCGACAGTCTCGTCTTCTTTCTCGTTTTTCTTTTATTCTCCGTGAACATACGAGACTGACAGCCATTGAACCTTGGAGGAAAGGGCTGACACTGCACGCCCCGATGATTGCAAATGGGAGGCGGTGAGGCTCGACTGCGTGAGAACGATGCAAACGGCGCAGACTTTCTAAACTGTCGGTGGATTATAGAGTTGCCGCCGCGCACTTAGGAGCATTTTTTGGTGACTTCTCGTGCGAATTTCGGCTTGATATTTACAGAAATAAAAGCTTATAGACCAAAGATGACAATGCAGCTTAAAACAAGTGATTTTTCTTAGGAAACCTAGACTTTTCGACCCGCGTCTCCCCTTAAAGTGACATTGATAACTGAAGTTGGCCTGCATCGGTAGACTATGGCATTCCGACTACAAAGAGACCACTCTCACCAAAAACGGAGCTCTTATAAGCTACAGACGACCAAAAATAAATATATGCAGGTGTCACCATCTCCGGCCGATTTGGCAAGTAAAATGCATCCGACAACATTGAAGTTTTGACAAAAGTCCTTCGCAATGTGGAGGTCAAAAGTTTACATCAAGCAGCATGAAAATTTATTAATGCAGCGATAAATGATTTTGCTTTGGCAGCCGCCTGGATGGCCCGATACGGCTTTCAAAGATATAAGCAATTAAACACGATTCACGGGGATGTGCATGCACAACAAGGCCAAGTTTCAAGCCATAGGCCACTCGTAGATGACAGAAGTGCACTCCCCAGCGCGGTGTTCAAGCACTACAGAAAGCTGTGTGGATAACTAGGGAAATTGCATACGTAATATAAGTGTATGTAAGGCTAAATGTGAAATAGCGTTTGGCACAAGCGCACGCAATCCCATATACCGATATGCCTATTTTGTACTGGCACTACATTCTGCAGGTAAGAGGTTTAAGCTGCAAATTTTAAGCTTGAGAATTTTGAGTACGCAGTAATAAAAGCACATGAAAACCAAGTCAAACGGGCAGATGCTACGCAAGACCGAGGACCAACAACATATTAAAACAAGGTTTCTACAGCTGCTCAGCGCTCAACGGAATGGGAGCAAATTTGGAGCTGTGAACGCAAGAACAAACCTTGTGCGCAACATTCAAGGAAGAGGAACTAAGAAAGATGAGAGACAGAATGAAACACTAAGCTGCTATTCAAAACATCTTTCCAAAAATTTCGCACAGGAATTGCCTACAACTCCTGGGCTCAAAAAGCACTGAAATAAACCGCAGTCCACATTCTAAATCTGGATACCTGGAGAACGGATCCCTGAAGCAACAAAAGCAGTAGTGCCTGTTGGGTTATGGCAATTCTGCCTATACCGCTTTTTGCTCTAGTGGCAACAAAACCAAAGCACAAGACTGGATACCTGACTGGTCGGGATTGACATTCCCTGGAGAACATTTTTTACTGCATCCTCAGCAATGACCACAATATACCAAGTACTATAAAGGTTGCACCCCTGACTGACTCTTAAGGGGACTTTATTTGTGTGAACAACTCCAACAGTGAACGATGTGGAAGTGCCTTTGCAGAACAACTGTCTAAATTCAACAAAAAAAAGTAAATGTAGTGAAAAAGATGTGAAAAGTCACCTTTTTGCAATATGACTAAAACATTGTTTTCATCAACAAAAAGCTAATGGCCAGCTTTCTCCAGAAAAAAAAAAAAAAAACAGCCAACGAAAGAGTGATGGACAAATTTGCGTCCCTGCATTCTTGTTGTGAGTGTTTAGCACCATTCGCTTCGAAAGGTGTTTGCTGTATCATGGTGCGATTTGACGATTTAGTAATAGCCAAAGGTGCTGGCCAATCATGGTGAGATAAAGTGAGCACGCTGAACACTAACCCTGAAGGTTAGTCCGCGTTTTTTGCGCGGTGTTAAAACAAACAAAAAAGAAAATTCTCAATGACAAAAGCGAGGCATGGGTTCCATACGCGAGTAAATACATGAAATGATTTGGCTACTTTGCTACCAGAGTGGATCTGCGAACTGGCAAGTAATGGCAGAAACCTCACAAAATTGAGTCTCACAATGTCACTGATGACAAGACGTGAACTTTCCCGCAGAGGACAGATCACTTCATTGTACAGTAAAAGCTTATCAACTCAATCTCCAAGCTACCACAAAAAAGTTGTTTAAGCACTGAATGACCACCAAGACCCGACAGCTGCTTGAGATCATGGTAAAGTCATGGGGGGAAAGTCTGGACAATGATTGCCTGCTTCTGAGACTAGAACACTTTGATAATGTCTACTTTTACATTTACACCAATGCTTTGTTCTGTGCACATTGTCGGGAGGATCGAAGCAGAATTGCTTTAAAATGCTCAGGCCTCCTCAAAGCGGCTACATCGTGTGCGAGGAGGCCTCACTGCCCAAACAGATTATGGCACACACGACGAGCGCACAGGTGCAGGCGCGCAGCAGTGCTCGGTTGGCTGGCTTGAAGCTGACAAAGCATCCTCGGAATCTGGTGCGGGCGACTATGCAGCATGCAATTCAGGTTCAAGTAGTGCTATTTTGACGATCACTAGGCGCGCTAGTCGTGCCTGGACACAGCCACATTTTGTTTACAGCGCGTTGAGGGACGAGGAAAGTGACTGATAAACACCCAGTGATGGAAGTACACGATTGTTCAGCCAGGCTTACGACTAGCATTCGCATGACCCACTACTGGTCTTTTCACTGTGATCCTTTGTTACAGGATATCACAGTTGCCTTTTGTTTTCTTCAGATAATTTTCCGGGGTTGGCTTAAAATGAGTAAATGCGGCTGTGATGTTGAAAATATGCGGTACTCAATTTTACACAATAAAAGGAAAGAACAGGGTAACTTGGGTGAACAAAATCCTGCCAACAAGGTTGTAACTAACGTTTTTTTGGTTTTATTGGGTTTAAAGTCCAAAAGCAACTAATTCACTGAGGAACGCCGCAGTGGAGGGTTTCGGAAATTTCTACTACCTAGGGTTCTCTAATGTGCCCTGACATTGTACAGTACACGTGCCTCTAGCATTCTGCCTCCATCGGGATGCAACCGCTGCAGCCGGGATCAAACTCTCATCTTTCGGGTCAGCAGCCGAGCACCATAAGCACTGAGCCACTGGGGTGGTAACAAAGAGCCGTAAAGCGGTGCCTTGGGCACGTAATTACAAGCAGCTTGCATATCCAAGATCAAGAAGTCAAGAATAGGGGGAGGGTCCCCTCTGAATCGCCCTGTCAACTACCAGTAGTAAAGATTCACCACAAGGTACCGCACCTTGTGCTCAATGTTGGTCTGCTGGCTGCGCTCGAGGTGGACCTTGATGAGGCGGCTGCCGTCGAGGCGCACCCGGACCCGCTTGCCGACGATTTCTGCGGGGAAGACGAGGTCCTCGAGCAGCGCGTCGTGCACTGCCGTAAGGGTGCGTGAACGCGGCCTCTTCTGGCGCTGGCGCGTCTTCCGCGTTGGCTTGGGCAGGATGTTGCGCTTGGCCAGGAAGACCACATACTGGCCGCTGTACTTCTTTTCTAGTTCTCGCACCAGCCGCGCCTGGATGCGCTGGTACGCCTTCAGCTGGGGCACGGGCACGTAGATCAAAATGGCCTGCGCAAGTAAGGAAGACGTTGGATGAGCACAGCCGCTTCCCACACAAAAGACAGTAGCAGCTGTGCAGAGGTTTTCAACCTTTTTTTCTTGCCTCGGGAACTCCAGTGGCTTTCAAATTGTGCTAAGACACCCCATTTGTCATGGATTCCTACCATTCCCGACTAACATGCACGCAAAATAGAGCCTTCAAACACATGGCACCTCAAGAAGTACTTCGGTTTGGGCTAGTTGGTGCATAGCTTCTTGCTCAGTTGCAAGTTGGCGCCTGTCCTGTCGTGTGCCTCTTTTGTCCTTGTTGTTTTCGCGCCGTTTTGACATCTAGAAACATGGCACTTGAAAGATGCTTTAACTGCATTCATAATGGCTGGCAAAGGGTTGAGGCAGGTATAGATTTAGCTTCTTCGTGAACACCAAAAGCATTTCACAGAACCCAGTTTGAGAACCTCCGAAGTACAAGTGCAGGTTCAATCATTCTGAGCGGCCCTGTGGAAGTACAAAGCTATGCCCAACCACAATAAACACCTTATGCATATCCCAGAATGCTTCATGTTTCCAAGCACCATAAGGCCACCCTTTTCCTTCTGCTGCTTCATGTTCACCTCCAAAAAGACTTTGGAAGTGAAATGACCAACCTTAGAGAGCTTCAGTGCGCATGCCTCTAAAGTCATCATCATCATTTATTAACCCTTAAATGTGCACTAAAGAGGAATCTGAACTCTTCTTTTTACCTCGGGAACTCTTATCTACACGTTCTGGGCATTGTCCGATGCGGTCGATTCCCCTAATTAAATCAGATTTAACGTCCCGGCTCCTGCCATTTTTTTTTTTTAACTCAACACGGTAGTTAGCAGGAGTCAACCAAAGCGTCAGCCAGTCCCGTGGAGGCTTGCTGCTCTGCCAGCGGCAGAGTGATGCGTAAATCAGAGTCCACGTGTATTTTTGTTTCCGTGGGCCTAATTTGCGGCTATATTATCATGGCTGCAACTGTTTATTCACAGAAGCCTAAAAAAAATAAAATCGAAGCGAAGCCACCACTGGACTGGCTGAAAGGCACTCCACGTGTTGGTTGACTCCGCCTGCCTACCACATTGAGTTAAAAAAAAAGAAAGGTGGGAGCCGGGACGTTTAATCAGATTCAATTAGGGCAATCGGCTGCACAAGACAATAATTCGAGGTTTCTAAGAATGCCTGGAACATGCAGATAGAGTTCCTGCGGTAGAAAGAAGAGTTCAGGTTCCTTTTTAGCCCACCTTTAAGGGTCCCGTAGGGACATTATATAGTGGGGGGGGGTGTTTACAAAGTGTCCCGATACAATGTAGTGCTTTTTCTTGTAGAACACTGTAACAAAGAGCTGGCACACACCTACACATTACTAATTAAGGCAGATCAACTGTCAAAGCTGCAATGAGCTCGGGTTAGCCTGCATATAGCCAATGTAACAAGTCGGACCAAACTATAATTTGCGACCGAGCACTGGTAGACATGCCTTTATAGCCCCCCAAACCAAAGATGCTTTGACATCGTCCTGTTTCATTCATTCTTGAGAAGGCGAAAGTTCTCTTCAGAACTTTCACACCTCTGAATTCGCAATACGTGACGATGAATGTTTGGCACTGTAATATGTTAAGCAGCAGACACGTAACATGCCTCATCAAGAAGTTTGCGCCGTATCTCTTAGCAAGTAAGCAAATGCGTTGCACAATACAGAGTGATACAGGTCTGTTCCAGAGTCCCAGTGTCAAGCATAATTTTCCCGAGACAATTCCAGCCGACAACACGTGTCCTCGCGCTAAAAAAAATATCCCTTTCCCTCAATTATAATGCAACGAACTGCCAATGAACACTGCCATAGCGCTCGACGTAAGGCCTATGGCAATGTCAAGTGCATCTGCAATGCACAGCAGCCTTCAGAAAAAAATTAGAGTGCATAACGTGTTTGCGATCAGCACAGCGTCACTCGTCACGTGTTTCATCACTAGGCTGCAAATGGCAACGACAGACGCCGAAGTGTACATGACACCTTCGAGGCGTCCCAGCCTCTTTGACCCCAAGAACCCCCCCCCCCCCCCCCCCCCCAACAGAATGTTATCGGTAATTGGGCTCACCTTCTTGCCGTTGACTTCGACGAGCTTGGCCTCGACGATGTGCAACTCCCGGAGCTGTGCCTTCAGGTCACTGTTCATCTCGAGCTCGAGGAGGGTCTGCACAACACGAGCGCCGGCGACAGTCGGTTAATGAACGTCACACAAGCACCAGCACAGTGAAGTCACCGATCTTGAGCCGGTAGGAATAATGAGGCGGGGAGGTCTCACCTGGGAGATGCCCGCCTCGAACGGGTCCACCTTCTCGCCCTGGGGCTTTATAATCTTCACGTTCTGCGAATACATCTGAAAACAAAGACAGACAGATGTCGGTCAAGGCGGAATTGCCGTGATCTGCACGGCGCCAGAGATGTCACTGAGTTCGCGGCCTGGAAAGCAACACCCGTCGTACTGACACCCACGCGGTTGAACCGCAGCGAAGAAATCGAGAACTTTTTTCGGACGCAATCTAACAGTAACGATCACTTTTAGCGCGCCGGCCAAGACGCGGCAGTTAGCGAACGCACGCACCTTCCAAGTCAATCAGCTTGCATCAACGATAATACTGGTTGTTTACAACATTTATACCACAAATATGAAAGCTGTGCTTCTCGTCTGTTTTTTGCAGTGCAAATTTATCGAAGTATTCGAATAACCATCCTTAAATTAGGCAATTCACAACGTGCCAAACGTGCTACGATACACTACCTTGGGCGCTTGCGCCGGAAAAAGGAAGTCGCCACGTTTTAGCCTCGGCACCAGCTAGCTCTATGGCACAAGCGGTAGGACCAGCCAATTTTCAGAAAAGCTGAAATATAGTCATAGGTAGCGCCACCAATTTACTATTTTGTCATGCTAACCGCAGAGTGGCGCTAGCTGACACATTGACGTGGAAACTGCGGTGCTATAGTGACTACAGTACCATTATATGAACAAAACATGGAACAAAACAAAACAAAAGTAGCCGAGGTGGCCGAGGTGTGACGACATCAAGGGGTGCGTCGGTCACGCGGCTCACATGACGTCACCGCTGCCGTAAATTCGTGGCGTCGGGAGTAAACACGCCCTGGCAAACACGCAATCGCGGGCGTTTCACGGAAACTTTCCTTTCATCGCGTTGTGCTGCGCAGCCACTGATCACCACAAATAAATGAGAACACGTCAAATGTGCGCTATGGAAAACGCTGACTACACATTCTACAAAGGCAAAATTGAGTCAACAATATAACGCAACAAAACCGAGAGCAGTTTTATTTCACATTTCAATGTATTATCTCTCTAATTTCGCAGTTTGCTCATGGTATGCTTAGAAAGGTGCCAGCAATTAAATTGCCGCCACAACGGCTTCGATCTGACAGGGCGGAGTACGAAGAACGTGGCACGAGTCATCACTTTGTGGATTTTTCGCTCGAGAAAAACAAGACTCTACTTTTGCAGTTCACGTATAAGTAAAATTACAGCCCAGGTGCTGTTAAAGAGGTCTACTTTCATTCCCTACGAGCGACGGGGGCCACAACAGGGAGGTTTTTCCGCGCCAAGCCGCCCGAAATGCGCCCCCAGCAACAGCGGAGCATAGACCAAGGGCCGCTGTTTATTCCAAGGAGCCTCCCCTCCGCTCGGTCAGCCGGGGAGCACGCAGTTCAGCAGCCGCCGCGCACGTGCCCAAATACACCCCAGGCACGCCGCGATCACGTGCACGGGGAGCCCCCATTGGTCGATTCTGCCGAGCCCTCGCCCTGCCATTGGACGAGCCAAGGCGCGGCCCCCCAAGCTAGACCTTAGAAAAGGGCTTCTCAACGCGCCGGCCGCTTTTTCTCTCTGCGAAACCCCCTGCGTGCAAGACCGTTCTCCAACGTTGTGCGTGGCCGAGAGAACATTTTTCGTACTCTTGTGCGACCGGGCAAGACGCTTTCCATGACACGTTTCGTGCAAACGCCTCCACCGCACGAAGACTCTGTAAGTACAGACTGCAACCCACGGCGACTGCCGGCCGTCCGTCATTTTTTGGGCGCTGTTATCTGTCCTGCGCACACCCGAACTTGTGCTATTCCTTCGGTGGCCTAAAAACTTTGCGGGCGGGGGACTTTTTTTTTTCTTTCTGGAAACGCGAAGTAGTGCGCGCGCTGACTGGTGCAAATAAAAAGCCGCCCCCGTACGGTGGGCGCCAATCTCGTACAACACTGGCTCTCGGCGTGTCTTCCATCCCCTGGCGTTTATTCGTTTTTTGTCCCGTGTCCGTTTTGTCCCCAGTCTATTCGGACCGGCACAAAGGTAAGAGAAAAGGGGCCACGGCGCCGAGCATCAACGCAGTCAGCCACCGACCGAGCCAGTCAGCTGATGATCAGACTCTCCCGGAAATGCCACTGCAGGAACCACTTCCGCGTTTGCACGTAGAGAACCCGATGGTGTGCGCACGTATATGTTCTTGCCCAGTGTGTGTGCTTTGATCGCCGCTTGCCTCGTTTGGGGCCGAGAACGCCCTATCCGGGGCCGTTCTAATGATAAGAGCTGGCGCTCTGGTTGTCTTTGCTTTTCAGCGAGAGCACCCGCCATGATGCGATGGAGCAGACGACGAGCCATGCGATAACGGCTGCAATATGCCCTCGAAAAAGATAACTGTTCGACTGGGCGTAGATAAGACGCGCGAATGATGGCCCGAGTCGCAATTTTGAGTGCGTGCTGTTGTTAAGGCCGCCTATCGGCGCACGCACGCACCGTCAAACTGTTTGTCACAGCGAATGTTTTTTTTTTTTTAATCTGGGATTTAAGTTCTTGTTTCGGTAGAACCGTTTGGTTCGGGATTGGTAACTGCGTATTTTGTCGTACTAATTGGAATGACCGACTCTTTCAGCTTCGAAAGTTATTGTAATGTTACCACTGCAGACAAAAGTTTAATCCTGAAATTTTTACATTCGCGCAAGAGCGTCTTTATTGCAATAGCCTATTCCTTATTGCTGTTGTCGTCCAATAGTCTTTCCTTCCAGGAGACATGAACAATATCTCTACGAAGAGAAAACTAAGCATCTATTAATGCTGAGCATTTGAAAAGCACTTTGCAGATTTTTGAAATGTTGCAAGAGTAAAAAATCCGGGCTTTTAAAATGATAAACTGATGCAATAATAGTGTACCGAACGAGTGCACATTGATGAACTTGGCTTTGCTTAGCTTCTAATTTGTGAAAGTGGTACTGTTAAAACAAAAAAAAATGTTGAAGCAAAAACGTGCACAAGGTTATGGGCATTTTCTGAAGTCAAAAACATGGACTGTATACATACCTGTTTGCTTGGGTAACAATAGAAGCTATTCAATCAAACAGCTTTGCATTGTGTCCTTTATTGTGGTATCCAGTTTTTGTGGTAGAGCTTTTTATTCAAACACTGAACCATAAAAATCTGCGCAGAGCTCTCAACCGGCCTTTTTAGCATGCAACTTTCCTTTTGGCTCTTTGAAAAATAAACATTTTTTCTCAGACACTTACTTGCAAGCATCGGAGTACTGTGGTGTGAAAATATTCCAATGAATGTGACACTTTTGCAATGGCTCATAGTGATTTGGTCCTTGGTGAATTGCGTTTGTTCAGAACATGACTTGAAGGCCAAAGGCTACTCTTATTTGGATAAGACTGCCAACGATACATATAACATTGCATTTTTCGGTTTGCAGCTGCTGTTGCTTGGCTTTTTCTTTGCCATGGCTAATGCAGGTGGAAGTGATCCAATAAGACAAGGTTTCCTACCAATGCCAACAATCATATATGACAGTGCTGCTCTGAAAAGTCACACAGCTTGCGCTGTTTTTGTGCCAGCCATCCTCTTGTTTTCCTGTCTTATCGCATCCTCAGATAAAGCTCAAGTGACCCTGAGCCACAGTACCCATGGCCATAAACTTTGAAGTACAAGGCTGCGTCAACGACTTCTTTGTCTTGGCAGCAATGGGTGGGCATTAAAGATGAATGCGGCCTTTGGCCCGACCGAGAGGGTGGTGTGTCCTATTCTGGATTGTGTGTATGTGTGTGTCGCGCATTCCAGGTACAACATGGTGCTCAGACAGTGAGCGACCATGGGTGTCTTTCAGATGGACAGCACAGGCGGCAGCAGCAGCAGCGGCGGCCACGTTGTACACCTGGCACGCGCAGACTATTTCGCAGTGGAGACACTGCTCTCCATGAGCGGTCGCAGCAAGGAGGCTTCTGGGATGCCTCCGCCAGCTAGTGACCTCACGCCACCAAACTCAGAAGACGAGCAAGAAGACCCCACACCTGTTCAACGCCAGCTACAACCCATGCCTGGCTCGTCGGAGCTGGCCAGGGTACGCCACAACCACCTCCTCTCCCTCTTCCCCATGAGGCTCCACTCGGCTGCTGCAGCACGACACAAGGGGGGGGCAGCAGCGGTGGTGTCGTGCGGAAAGGCACTCATCCATCACTCGCATCCGCTCGAGTAGTATGCCTCACCAGTTCCGTGCATCCCTATAGAAGGTGTAGTTGCTGTAAACGTAAGATGGTCGGTTCATGGTAATCGTTTACTATCGTACAAGTGTGGAAGGAGTTGGAAAAATTTTCCTAGCTCCATCAGTACTGGAATCATTTATACCGAAGAATTGCCAAGCAACTCAATGACAAAGGCGTAAAATTGCTGCTAGAAATTGGACACTCTGATCTAATGCACTGTATCGTGCATGATGCCTCGGAACAGCTTTTGCAGATTTTGGATGTCTGCTAATGCAGATAAGCTTTGCAGTCCCAATCTGGCCGTCAGTGACGCCTCAAGAAGGTTCCTCACTGCTGAATCCATGGGAGTTTCTCTCCTGGTATTAAAAGGCTGCAATGCGTGCCTTTAGGAGTGCTCAAAAAATAAGTACCTGGCATTATAAATCTTCATTACAATTTTGAATGTTAACACTGTGGTAGCTTGCCAGTGTACAATGTCCAGACTATAACACGCTCATAATATGTGACTTTATTCTATGTTAGTAATTCCACACTCTGCATACTTCTCGAGTTTATTAATAGAGTTCGGAACTGGTGAGACAGCACTGCATGCAAGGCTGCTCAGCTTAAATTTACACCAGTGTCTTGGCCAACCAGCTGATAGAAAGTCGATGACACTTGGTTAACTTGAACCAAGCCCTTTCTTCCTTGCGATGAAATACTGGTCAGTGATATACAAGGCACGGTCTTCAGTGTGGTGTCCTTTGGCTAGTTGGCGCATAATTAAAAAAGGGATGGGGTGAGGGTCAACAGCACAAGGGCAGGATAGAGGTAGGACAAAAGCTGGCCACTGAGTAAGAATTGTTATCGTTGCACTTGTATGGAAAATTGCCAAGGTTGCAGCTGGACTTCCGAGGTGGAATGCTGCCACAATCATGAGGTCATGTTCTAACGATAGATGCCCTGTAATGGCAAACATTTACCTGTACCAAAAGGCTTGACATATCCACGATTCATAACAATGGAGATTTGTACAAGTGTCAAACAGGGTACCTGTCTCATTAAGGAAGTTCAGGGCCTAAGCATTATGCCTGCTGCACAGCCATTCAGGTTTTTGGTTATCGTGATTATGCACGGCATATAGTTCCCAAGTGCTGCAAAACGAAGGCGAAAGATGGAAGAAAGTAGTGCAGTCTTATTTAGAGAGCAGATGCAAGTTGACGTTCTGAAAGAAGCAAGAAATGACATGGGCAAGTCATCTAATCTGCTGAACTGATATAGCGTCTTGCAGTGCAAGAGAGGCTCCAAACGAAAGGAGATTGCTGCTGTGGGTGCAACAGCTGGGAGTGATGAGTCGAAGGAATATGCAGGGAAAACGCGGCTGCAGTCTGCATAAAATAACTGCAGGTCTTTGGGAGAGGCCTCCGTCGTGCAGTTAACTAAAGTAACTTGATTATACTGATTCGGTACACGATAACAAATGGTTCTTAGTTGACTTATCTTTGCATGGTGTCTATAGTCAGTTTAAATTAGAGAATGCAGCGGGGAATTCCCCTCGTAGAAGGTCTGTCCAGCCAGTGGTGTCATTCAGTTCTGGCTCTGCAGGAGAGGCTAGACAGGAGAGGGACGGGGCCTTTGTCCTTAGCTCTAGGGACCTTGCATAGTATTTTCCTTCTTCAAGCCCCTAACCCGAACAGCCAACAACCCACAGCACCAGAACAAAAGGTCCTTCCCTTTATTGCCTAGTCTCTGCCTCTTGAAAACCTGTTGGCGCCGTCTTTGAAGGGCATTCGCCACTGCATTCTTGAGTTGTCACTGGCTATAGTCCCTGCCCTGTTTTCCATCATTTTTTAGGACATGATCAAGACCTTGTCACTTGGAATATGTGTGCTACTAACAACCAACTAAAGGCATTGTGGGTGACGCAATAACCGAGGTACCTTGAGCAAAAAAAAATAATAAAAAAGGTGGACTGTTACGGAATAATGGATGGTTAGAAGTTAAGGAGTGAAAATGAAGATCAACAAGTACATGATTCTGAAAAGGAACAAGGACAAGCTCGTGCAAAATACTCAACTTTGTAATCGGCAAAAAACGAGCCTACTGTTTTAGCTCACCCCCTGTTACTGTGCTTGTAAGAGGTTGCTTATCTTTACAGGTGGCAGCACCTGTACGACATTAGTTTTTTTAAGACTGTATCCACCAGTCCATCACTTTTGTCTTTCGAGCAGCCTTACTCCTTGCATCACATGTAGCAAAATCTCCGGGTTGGCAGCAGTCATTCTGAACTTGTGTTAGATTTATCGCACTTATATTCCAAACTGCTCACCTTCATGCTCTAATAACCTCTCTGCCACATATTGATCAACCAATTCTGACACCACTAATAATTAGTATATGGGGTAGTTCACAGCAGCCTTGCCGACTAGAGCACCACTCAGTAGAATCTGTTTTGCACACCCTTCTTTCGCTAGGCCCAAGAACAGAGGCGTCTGAAATTGAACTTGGATGCATCAGTAGGACACAGTTCTACATGCCTGACAAAAGAAAAAAACTGCTTGCAGCCTATCAATTTTCTAAAACCTTTCTGCACTGCGCTTAGCGCAGGAGACATCTGTCGCACAGCTGGCTGTTGCAAAGGCACCGTCTGTTGGCAGTAACAGCTGTAGCAAAAACAGTTTGAATGTAAATGCGGGACAGTGAACCCTGGTAAAGTGCAGCAAAGTCTTTTCAGGCTTGGCAAGCACATTCAGGAACAACCGCCATGAGGAGAGAACCTCTTTTCATGAGGCAGAAAGTAATATCCCCAGCCATTGCTGCATTATTTTGATATTGCAGCAACTCTCTGGGAGTAAGACAGAAACCTAGTGAAAACATTGCAGTCAGGAAAACTCAGCTTTATGAGAGCTCCCACGGTCAAGTTTCACGCCTTCTAATGCAGTGCTATACAGTCGAATGTCATTATAGCGAACAGGTAAAAAATGAACAGTTTGGTATAGCCGAATCCAAAATGTCGTCTAAAACGCACGCTAGAGCAGCGCAGTTTTGTCAGTGAAGGCAGCTCAGGTGACCTTTCCCGAAAACTCGGAAGCCGCAAAAAAAAAAAAAACGCGTTAAGCTGGTTTTCCCGCATAGCACGCAACAACGGCAAGCCAAGCGCTAGCTAGGGTGGCTTTCCCGCATTACAGCCGTGTCGCGCGGGAAGTGGTACGTCAAAGCGAAAGCTGCAAGACTACCACCACCCGGGGCGCTGGCGACGCACGTGCACCTATCTTTCTTCAAGCAAGGGGAATGGATTAAATAGACATAACCGGGACTAATATACGCGGACGATATAGTGATAATGGCTGACAACAAGGAAGACCTGCAGAAGTTGTTAGACATATGCAGTACAGAGGGAGATAGATTAGGCTTCAAGTATAGTAAGGAAAAATCTGCAGTCATGATATTTAATGAAGAGGGCGGCGAGCATAGAATACAGGAGTTCGTGCTAAAAGTAGTGAATGAGTACAAGTATCTTGGGGTGTGGATAAATAACAGTGTTGAGTATCTGACAGAGCATGAAAAATATGTAATGAATAAAGCTAGTAGGAATGCAGCTGTCATGAAAAATAGGGCACTGTGGAATTACAATAGGTATGAGGTGGTAAGAGGGATCTGGAAAGGGGTGATGGTCCCTAGCCTGACCTTCGGTAATGCGGTCCTGTGTATGAGGCCAGATGTTCAAGCAAGGCTGGAAATTAGGCAACGGGGAGTAGGGAGGTTAGCTTTGGGAGCACATGGCAATACACCAAATCAGGGGGTACAGGGTGATATGGGATGGGTGTCTTTCGAGAGCAGAGAGGCTAGCAGTAAGATAGCATTTAAGGAACGATTGAGAAAAATGGAGGAAAAGCAGTGGGCTAGGAAAGTTTTCAGATACCTGTATATAAAGAATGGAGAAAGCGAACTAGAAAATTGACAAGCAAATATCTGGACAGCAGTAAGGGGGCAAATCAGCAATTATCGGTTAAGAAAAAGGTTAAAGCAACAGAGAGCTCTGTGGAAAACAGGGATGCTGACGAAATCGGCACTGGGAACATACCATACCTTTAAACAGGAAATTGTCAAAGAAAATATCTATGATAATTGTAGGGGAAGCTCTTTGTTGTTTGAGGCCAGGACTGGAGTTTTGCGGACTAAGATGTATAGAGTCAGGTACCATGAGATAGACACTTTGTGCATTGCGTGCGGAGAGGAGGAGGAAACGGCTGAACACTTGATACTTTTCTGTAAAGGGCTTCACCCTACACTGGAAAGCAGCGGGGCTGACTTACGCAAGGCATTGGGGTTTAGGGATAGCGAAGGGAAAGTGGATTTTAAGGAGGTTAGAAGTAACCAAGCGAAGGTTATCTGATTGGTGGCTAAAAGCAAGACAGGAGTAAAATTTCACAAGACATGGCTAGGTGGCTTGAGCCACCGCCCGATTTAAAGGGTTCAGCCGTATTCATCCATCCATCCACGCGTGCCGGCCGCAGGGCTACCAACCCTCCACGCCGCTGTATCTAACGTGGCGCTGTCGGAGAGTGCGAGATAGAAGATAGAAGCGCGAACGCTTGCCGCACCGCCACTCGGCACATGTGTAGTGCGGCGAAGCCTGACGCCTGCATCCGAAAGGGCACCGCATGGCGCGAGGGTTCGTCTATATCCGTTCCATAGCCAACCTCGTTCGATATATACGCATTCACGCGCGTATATTGGTAAAAAAAAAAAAAAAACCATAAGCGGCGACGCGGGAGAAACAACGGGGTTCTGAAGAATAAGCGCCGCGCGAGCCTGACGTAGAAATTGCCTGTGTTCGTTTAAGAAGAGTTCGATATAGCCAATAATTCGTAATAATTGTGTTCGGTATATCGAGGTTCGACTGTATTAAGATTATGATCCAACATTATGTTGCACTACACTGCTCACCACAAGGCTTGGACTGCTGACTGTGCCAACAGCAGAGTGCAACATGGAGCTTATGGAGCCGCTTGGAGCTTTCCACATGTCTTGCAGTTCATCAGGTGTAGAAAACCAGGCGTGCCTTCTGGGAAGCTGGAGAAAGCTGCAAGGTCAAAGGTTGTACACAAGGCTTCAGAACATATGTGCAGTGGGCTCCTTTCATGGCTATGCTGGGCTTTAGCAGAAGGTGTCAAAGGCAACCAAGCCAGCATTTAAGAGGAGCAAGAATGCAGCAGGTTGGCTTCAGGTGGTGCAAAAATGCAAGGCCTGCATT
The DNA here is from genome assembly GCF_052857255.1 of Amblyomma americanum. Classification (NCBI taxonomy): domain Eukaryota; kingdom Metazoa; phylum Arthropoda; class Arachnida; order Ixodida; family Ixodidae; genus Amblyomma; species Amblyomma americanum. The sequence continues at coordinate 59,201,254 of NC_135506.1, forward strand.
TCTCATGAGGCAAAGATTCCAGGAAATGAGACTTGCTAGAGGAGTCTGGCACGAGGTGAGGGCCAAAAGCAAGTTTTATGGTCACAGGGTATCCAGGACTGGTGGTTCAGCTGTCTGGCATGAAGGTAAAAATCTGTAAAGGTTCCCAGTAGTGGGAAGCAGTTACAACAGCAGCTACAAAGAATGAAAACGGGATAACATTCCACTGTGAAAGAACTGAGTTATGTTCCAGGTGTTAACTCAAGGGCTACACTGTATTGTAAGTACTAGCGAGAGGCACTTCAGGAAATGTGCCTTTACAAATCGAGTTCGGTTCCGCACAACTGTCGGCACAAGACACGACTTGAGTGGGCGTGGCCATTACTTCATTTACGTCCTGTCCCCACAGATACGTGAATGCACGTACCAACTAGCTCAGCTTCAATCTCTGTTACTGTGCCTTTACAGGTCAGCATTAGCCCTCTTGTCAAATTAAACAGAAATGTGGGTATAAATTTAAATGATAGGTGCTGTAAGCTCACAGAAACACTCATCAGTGAGCACCTTTGGCCACTGGAAGTAGTTTATATGCGTATTTACAAATATGCTACATTGACGGTCCAGCTGATAGTGCACAGAGCTGCAAAATAGCATGAGTTTAGCCCGTTTTCCCAAGCTGACAGAACTTGCCCAGTCAGTAGTACAAGTACTGCATGGATAGAAAATGCACGGGCACACATGGGTGTCTGCCGGTACACAGAATATAAACTGCTGGTTACCAGCAGTAGAGTTCCGTCAGAGTGTGCTGCCTGAGTACTGCTGCTTTATTATTCAGGAAATGTGCATGGACCACAAATAATTGGGAGTCCATTATGTTGCTAATGGGACCCCAGTTTTATCACATGGCCTGCGTTTTGTGTTGTCCATCCTTGTTGCACATCAGCCGATTGCAACACAATGACGGTCACCATACAGCGTGAGTTGCAGAGTTCCTTTTTCTTTTGTTTCGCCAACAGCTCCTTCTGTCAGATAGCCCCGTCAACTCCTCAACAACCAGCCATCGAACTTGCACTCCCGTCTCAGTGATCGTCCGTGCCCCGCCCAGAGCCAGCCCACCGCCGCCGCCTCCTCCGCAGCAACCTGTCATGCCTCAGGCCACCGTCTTTCGACCAGAGCCCGCTAGGCCCGTGGTCGCCATCGCCCCCAAGCCGCCCGCGGCTCTGCTGCCCGTGATGCACGCCACCACCGAAGAGGCGGCGCTCGTGCAGACCGCGCTGCTACCTGTCGGCGCAGTGCAGCTTCTTGTGGCCAGGCCCGTCCAGGCGGCACTGCTGGTGAACGCCGCGCCAGCGCCCATCGTGCCTGAGGAGCGCAGGCGCTCGTACGTGTGCAGCTATGCTGGCTGTGGCAAAACGTATTTCAAGAGCTCGCACCTTAAGGCACATGTGCGTACGCATACGGGTGAACGGCCGTTCGGCTGCCAGTGGGCGGGCTGTGGCCGCCGCTTCTCACGCTCCGACGAACTGTCACGCCACCGGCGCACACACACGGGTGAGAAGCGCTTTTGCTGCCAGCTGTGCAGCCGGCGCTTCATGCGCAGTGACCACCTAGCCAAGCATGTCAAGAGGCACGGCAGCAGCCGCCGGGTGGCACTGTGGCCGCCGGCCCGCTCAGTGTGAGGTGGCGCCACCTAGGTGTGCTTTCCATTCCCGCTTGCGCGGGACCACCCGTCACAGACTGCGCCGGTTCGTGACAGAACTTGAAAACTTGAGTGTGTGATGCACTTCCCCCCAAGCTCGTGAAGAGTTTGAGGACCACTGCACACATGCCGCTTGCATAGCCAATGAAGGCGACTGCGCGCGCGAGTACTGGAGAGATGGGAACCTGGGACCGTCTCTTCTCCGCGGCTTGAAAACTCTAAGTTCAGAACATCCATTGTGCCAAAGCAGCCTGCGATGCCTGCACGCACGTGCGCACATGGAAAAAAACCCCCCGATGATGGCGAGGCGCAGGCGGGAGAAGGTGGAGATGCATAGTTTACTTTCCTGCCTTGAGCCAAGAAAACAGGCTTTCAATGCTAACACACTTCTGCTGTTTGAGGCCCAGGTGGCTGAGACAGCACTGTTCATTGTGTATATATGTGTACAAAGACCTTTTTCTTTTTTGGCAGCAGTTATTTATGAATAAATGCCAAAGGGTGCAGGTCCCCCTTTGTGTTCCATTGCAAGCACAACACTCTTTCTTCGAGGCTGGAAAAAGGTAAGCTGCACTGCAGCAAAGAATGAGAGAGCAGTCACTGTCAGTTCACTGACTGATCGGTTATGAGCATTAGTTGTTAATGGCAACTGAAGCCCAGCTTGTCGTGTAAAGCGGGGCATGACAAACACCGATGCTTTGAGCAATGCACTAACAGAGGGCGCATTGTATGATGTTTCAAACAATAGCTCGTGCATGTATTTAATCTGCTGAAAATATAAGTGACTCTGCCCTCAACAGCCATTTCTGCAGCAAAACAATTTGTGCTGCACCCCTCGATGGGACAAGGGGTTGCCTTTTTTTTTTTAAATGCCAGTTGCAGAAACTTGCAAGCATTTGGATAGTCTTTGTTGTGCTGCAAGATGAACAACAATCGACTACGGTGTAATACTTTACAGGAACAAGAAAAAGAAGCCACAAGGTTCTTCACAGAAAATGAATAGCAATAAATATGGAGGCAGTGTGCAGAAAGGTCAGCACATTAAAAAAAACAGGCTAAATACAGTAAAAACAGCACACACATGCCACTACACTGCACAGGAACTCTTGGCGTATAACATTAGTGCAAGCAGCACAGGTTGCCTCTACCACACTGCTTGGAAAGGCACTTCTGTGAAACTGCTTGAGAGGGCTTGTTTTGGAGAGAACTTTCACATGCAGCAGAGATAATAGCATGAGGCAGCCAGTGAAAATTCACTTCACAGTATGACAATATGAGCTCGAAAATGAACACTGCTACATGGTCGGTGCTTGCTTGTGCGCACTTCCGATATGACCTATGGATGCTATGATTCCTTTTAATAATTCACTTCTAGACCTTGCACTCTGCCCTAATAATGGCATTATTGGTCATCAATTAACTGAGGATAATGTGCTAAATGTGCATGCTGCTGCTTGATGGGCGGATGGGGTGGTGTCATTTGAACCACACTGACATTTTCAGCTTGTCTGAACACGCAAAGTTCTGCTGTACAGCAAAAGTTCATTAATTTGAACTTCAACGGACTGGAAAAAAAAAATTACGGAATGATCCTGAAAACTATCATGAACTGCTTGCATCACGGTAAATTTCTTTAATTAAAAACTCTGAAATGGTTGCCCAACAGTGCAACAGTGTCCATTTTTAATGTTTCCATCAATACATTACCGCGTGCATACTGTTCGGAGCATTGAAGCAGAACTGCTCCAAAATCATAAGGGCCTCCTGCATCCTTCACGGTGCGACGCGGTGGAGCTTCACCGCTACCGCGTCACACCTATCCTAAGTGCCACCTTCGTGTGTGAGGAGGCTTTACCACATCAACAGCGAACGGCATGCGACGAGCGCGCAGACTCGGCGCTTGGCAGGAACGAAACCACGCGGATGTAACCAATGGAAAGGGCTCAGCGCCGAGAAAAAAAGAAAAGACAAGAAAACGCCAGCGATGCACCAATCAGCGCTGGCGTGAAACCGAAACTAAGCGGTCGGATGTTCTCGGAGACGGGTCGTCGTCACGCCTACCGCCGTGCGCATGTCAGAGGTGTGCAAGCGACTCTGCAGCATGGTACTCAGGTATTGAGTAGGGCTGTTTCAACGATTTCTTGCTGCGTCAGTCGTACCTAGACTCCGCCTCCTTTCCTCGGCACGTCCGAATTTACCGATGCGAGACCCGTAGTGTCTGAAGCCATAAACTTAAAAGACCCTGAAATGATTTCGATGGGCATATTCTAGTGCAACAGATCTGTAGAGGTGGTCTTAGTCAGTGTTCGAGTCCAATTTGAAAGCTCTGCGTAGACCCGATAATTTAGAAATAATTTTTAGAAATCGCACGCTGGCGAGTTGCAGATGTCGCGCGACCAATTTCGGTTGATTAGGCATGGTTCCAGAGCACTAGGAAAGTGGAGAGGGAACATAACGAATTGGCTTAAACCTGTTGAGTGACCTCCGCGACTCACCAGTGTGAATCTGCCTTTACAAAGGCATAGACAAGGACCGAGCTGGCAGTTCGAAATATCGAGATTTCCGAATTCACTGCCACTATACTACATCCCTTGCAGCACTATGGAAGGTAGAGACCTCCTCAGCGAACAAGGAGAGCGCGTTAATGTTTTCCTCCACGACTCGTCGTCTGCTCGCGGCATACACAGATGTGGTTAGGAAGAGTATAAATCAATGCTGCCTGTGCACCATAAGCCTATGTGGCCTTACGCACGCTAAATGCAACCTTTTTGCAACTTTCAATTCAGCGTATGAAAATCAACGCAACGATAAGCTCAGTGTAGTGGCGCCATCTGGTCGTTGGGACAGGAACCAATTTTGTCAACAAACCGAGGCTCCTCTTCAGGCTAGAAGCGCCTGAATCGTCACTCTAAAGAAAAAATAAAGCAAATTTATTGCTTGTATCTTTTAATATAAGTGAAACGAGGCGAAGCAAAGCAGTGCCCCATTTACAGACAGTGAGCGCACTGAAAGCAACAGTAACAACGACCTATTCAGTTCGAGGCAAGATGTCCTGCTTCGAAGGGCGCCACCATTTTGGAAACAATCTTTTAATGTGTGCAGCAGTTATGCACGTGAAACCCAGAAAATAGTGTAAATAATGCGAGTGTACGGTTTATGGGGGTTTAACGTCCTAAAGCGACTCGGGCTATGAGGAACGCCGTAGTGAAGGGCTCTGGAAACTTCGACCACCTGAGTTCTTTAACATGCACTGACATTGCACAGTACACAGCCCTCTAGAATTTCGCCTCCATCGAAATTTGACCGCCGCGGCCAAGATCGAACCGACGTCTTTCGGGTTATCAGCCGATTGCCATAACCAGTGAGCCATCGCGGCTGCCAGAACGTTGTTTGTGCACTCATCGCAGGTTTGGTAGTGATAGTACTATAAGGAACTACTGAGATGGAGTATAGGCAGAGCATGCAACATTGAGGTGAAGCCAGCTTAACAACTGTGAATGGGGTTCCATATATGTCACTTCTTAGTTGGCACACAATTAAAAACTGTGACACAGAATGCAGAATGGAACTGCGAGCTAGATGGTGATGTACTGCCACTATCAAATGGAACAGCAAATGTAGAAGATTTTAGTTGAGGCAGATTGAACATTAGTGCATTTTGATACCACGAAGACAGCTGCATAAAACTGTGAATAGACCCTGCCTGTATTTCGGCTCCAGCAGCTAATATCAATTGTGTACTGGTGTTCTTGTTACAGTTCTCCTGCCTGAATTTCATTTGACACTGACAGCACCTGCGAAACACAGAAGGATGAAACACAAAAATTACTTCAGAGTTGTACCGTCACTTTTTGTGTTTTTGTTCTTCAGCGCTCCCGCACGGTGCAGGCATTACCAAAGTGCCCTGCACGCTCGTAGTTACTGTTGAACAGCTGGCACAAAATTCTAGTAGAGAGGTGGAACCTGCCAAAAGTATTGCAAACAGACTTGAAGCAGTCAAATTTTTCTTGCACACAAATGAAGACAGCCTTGCCATTACGTTGTTGATAACCAACACTGTGTGCATTTGAACTGGTCCAGAGCCATTGCCTTTTAAAGAAGTGAAACCCTGACTCTGAACATCGTCGAGCACAAGAAACAAGTGCACAACACTATAGCACATGCCCCCATCAATGGCGTTGAATGCAGGGAGACAGCACACAGAGACATTTTTGTGACACTTAGACCTGGTTTTGGACCATGAGAAGAGTGTGTAGGAGTTTTGTACCTCAACTCTTTCCAGGTCCATAAGCTGGCAGATGTCTCCCATAGTCTAGTGTTGCATATGGAGGCAGACTTTGACCTCTCAGTGAGGTCTATAAGAGGGGCTAAGTACAGCTTGTAGCGTCTTAAGTATTGACAACTGCATAACAGAGGTGATATCTTTGTGTGTCTGAAGTGCAAATGCTGATAAACTGATACTCCATGTGTTTGGCCAAACAGCTTGCAAGAGATTGTACAAAAGAGAGAGCAACATGAGCATTGTTCAGGCTTAAGAAAGGCATGTTATAGAAGGTATGAGCATAAAACAAGCAGCCACATTACCGTCAGCTATTATTTTTTAAAAACAACCTGCGAGGGCCCTATGTAGGAAACTGACAAGAGTATCAGTAAAAAAGTGTGCCTTCAAGATGAGTGAGACTTGATAGTGGCAGCAATAAAGAACATTCATTAAAGGAACACTGAGGACGAGTAGAAGTTGGCCTGCATAAATAGAGTATCGTGCTCTAATCATAGACGGGCCACTCTCATTGAAAAAGGACCTTATAAGCTTGAAAAGACCAAAAAATGAAATACATGTGTCACTGTCACTGGCTGGCTCTATAAGTAAAATGCGTGTGTTGATGCCGATTTTTGCCAAGGACCCCAGAGGCTATATGCTACACTGCCATTCACTTCAAAATGGTGGCATCCAGTCCTTCTCGGTGTGCACTCCACAGGTTTGAATCAACTGGTGGGAAGATTTTTAAATTACATTTCCTCGCCAATAATTGCATCTTTCACTGCCGAGCCAGAGCATCATTTTTCACTGAGAACAACAATTGGAAGGAGTAGTCCTTAGCTTCCCTTTAAGTACAGTGTAATCCACCTATAACGATACCAGATATAACGATAATCGCTTATAACAATCAAATTCTTTAGATTTATCAATTCTCCCATTGCCCTTATGTAAAAATAAACCGTATACATAACGATACAATTATCGGCGAAATAACCGATACAACGATAAGATTCTGGCCACCCAGATGACGAAAATTTTCCTGAAAGTTTCATAAAAAATAAAATACTTTGAACCGAATGACATAAAAACTCTGAAAACGGACCGGCGTGGCAAAATCCGTGAGGGAGCGTTGTCTACAGCCTTGGGAACCAAGCGCTATCATTGTCACAAACACTGAAGGGTGGAACTCTCACACAAACCTAGTTTCAGCCTGACATGGCTCAGAATTAACTTTTTTTTTAAGCATTCGCTTTTCTTGCGTTCCCCTGTTTTACGCTGTCCCCAGCACAGTTCTTGGCAGCGCGCCAAGATGCTGTGCGCCGCCGATAACATCCCAGGGTGTTTATCTCTTGAAAGGGCTGGTGTTGGCTCGTTCCGCGAACTTAGCACAGCACCAAGACGCTGTGCGCCCTTGACAGGAGCACTGGTGGCGGTGGCTACATGCATGGGGGAATATGTGGGTGTATTCTTCCTCCTTTTTCTGCCGGTCCAGATATAATGATAATCGGTTATAACGATCAGATTTTCCGGTTTTCTCAATATCGTTATAAGTGGATTGCACTGTATATGCATTTTTCCCATCACACTAATGTTTCTTCCTTGCACCATAACCACTTGCGCATATCATGGTTACTAGTCTAAATCACAGAAGGCAAGCTCTCCAAGTGTCAGACTATAATGACATACACAACGAACTGACAGGCCCTTGTACATACTATACACAACTTAATGTAGCAATGTATAAAATCTATGAGACATATCATCAGGCACTTTGGCATCATCAATGGAACATGAACTAGCACAAAGTGTTTAAGTGCAGCGGCACTGACCCCAAGAACTGTACCCACCGTGATGAAATCCGGCGAGCAGATGTAAACGACAAAATATGAAAGTATAGAGGCAAGCTTTTCTTAATAAGGAACTCCATAATTGCCATTGGTATCACTTAAGCTGCCTCTAACATCTCTTGGCATGCAGGTGGAATACAAACCTTCCAGCCTAGAACAAGAAATTTCTTAAAAAGATTACTCAGTCCAATCTGTTTCTGGTAAAGCCTTCATTGTGCCTGCCTCTCAAGCGTTTCTGAGAAAGACAAGAAAAGATGGCTCAGTGAGCATGATTCTGAAAAGGGGAATAGCATAATTAGACACAAGTTATCCACTTTCGACATGCACGACATTAAACTTTCAAGCATACTGCTGCAATAGGCTTGTCTCTTGCAATAGGTGCTGCAATGGGCTTTTCCATATCCAGATTTTTTAAGTCCTTTCGTGGCACAAGTGACTGGTATTCCAACTTTGATCTTGCAAGGAGAGTGAAGCTCTCACCAATTGCCTGAAGCAGTGGAAGTGGTTGTGGCACTCACTTTCAATGAAAACCACAACCAAATGAACAGCTATACATACCATCTGCGCCACGGGTATAGACAGCTTGAATCTTGCCGCAGTTGCATAAGCAATTGGTAGAACTAAAAGCAGAACACATGCAAGAAAAACTTATACGTGTTACTAAGCTTATTTAATAAATACACATATGTGGTTATATATTTTTCGCTCCTTAGCAAAATAAACCAAATTTTTGTTTGCTACTTTGGAGTGCAGATGGCTGCTAAGCAACTGCAGGGATGTCCAATCTGCTTTGAAGCCAAGAGCAACTTCCACTTGCCACGGTGCGCAGGTTGCTCACTATCCTGTGGGCAGGTTGCGATAACGCCACAAGGTCACGCGACCTAGGTGGCCTATCTACTTCCTAGGATGCTTCCCAGGTGATTTTTCGTGTTTTTTGTTCACGGTCAATGACTCCGCCGCCGCCACCGAATTTTCTGTGACAGGAGCTCCTTAATGCTATTCTGTTAAAAGGAGTGCCCAAATCAAAAGCGTATCGGCATTAACGTCTGCCCGACTATCTTGATAGCTCAGCCCCACATCTGATTCTGCTGCTTCAGCCAACTGGTGACTGCTTCAAGGGATTAAAATCAGATAATGGGTACCACTGTTAAGCCTGAATTCCATAGCTGCATATGTCATGTTTTGTGCTACACGAGAGAAAACAAAAGTAAAATGGCCCTGCCAAATGGGAGAGGATGGCCAGGGCCAAAATGCAATAAACAAGATGTAGGCAAATGTACACTCTGTTCAATACTTTTGACATGAAGCTGATGCCTTTGTAGGCAAGGCAATAACAGAATGGTTCTTAACAGGTAAGCAAATAGAGTATGGACAACTGTAGCAAGACCTTATAACTGCCTGCATAATACTTTGACAAAACTGCCTGGCATTGAAATCCCAGCATCTAGTAGTTGACAGTCTATTGAGTATTTGCACACAAATTTAAAACATAAATACACACACATAATGTCCCTACACGTGCACAGATCTTGCAAGTCAAAAGCACAGGGGCAGGAGGAGAGAGTTCAACGCAGGCGCTCACCACAAGCCACACCCATCAAAGCTGGGTTTCAGGTCCGTGCGGGCGTCCCAAGAACGTCCGGCAAGTGCGAAACCGGGCTGAGGCGTCCTCGTCGGCCGAGTCCACATCACCATCACTCGAGTTGCTCTCGCGGAATGTAAATGGTCGCTGGGTCCACCGGACTTCCCGCGGCTGTGGTGGCACTCGGAGGCTGCCCACAGCTCGCTCGGGATCCAGCCGCTGCGGACAGAGCAGGATCTCGGGGGAGCCCCCAAGCAGGGAGCGGTAGCAGAACTGCGGAGGGCTGCGTAGCCACGGTTGCTTCTTCGAGCGTGGAATAGGCTGCCGCGGTGCTGGTCCCTGCACAATAATGGACAAACGGTGAAGCCAGTGTTGGTACCTGAGCTAGATGGTAGGCAATAGTGGTGGCAGGCAGTACAGTGCAAGGGAACACATGGACACAGAAGAGCGTGGAACACTGAACTCCTGAGTGCATGTAAAGAGCCTCTGCAATAATGTTTGTTTGACATGGCCTCTGTGCTTAGCAACAGGCCAGTCTTCAATCAAGCAGGCTAACCTCTGTTGCCTTCATTCAGTTCTCTCTCTCGCTCTTATTCTGGACAAAGATAAAGGTCGCTAGTTAAATGCCCTTGCTGCGACACCATTCCTTTTAACTCATCTTTTAGAAGGGTCCGAACATTCTCCACACACTGCATCATAGTGCAGCATAGGTCTGCACAGGTCTCTCCATAAGGGAGGGGGGGGACGCTCATTGCAGAGCCTCTTCAAGTCTCAAGTCTCGGTAGCGGGGAACAACAGGGGTCAAAATTTAAACCTGCTCCCCCCCTTCAGAATGGGGGAAACTTTCTCCCTTGCCCTCCCTCTGTGCACGCCTATGTACTGCAGCAAGAGTCATCTACTTCCTGTTTAGTACCTTTCCACATATTTTTTTTTTTCGTGCTTACATTTCACCAATGGTCCTGCAAGCTGTGGTTATAACAATTGGGGAATGGCAACAATGCCACTTTAGTTATTACAATTAGCTCTGAAAACACGAGGACAGAGACAGGGAATTGAGGACAGACGAGGATGGTATCAAAAGGGGCACTTCCACAGGAACCGCAGGAGGGCAGATGTCTATGCATTAAGGGTGGACGGTATTACAAGAGATTACCCCAACAGCCGAGGCCTGCAGAGAAGTGCTGGAATATGAATGCTACAGGCTTGTCTGAGGGAAGGGCTGCCTACCAAAATGAAAATGCTAGAATATTATTCACAAACTGAGCTTCATTCAGAGCACTTGCGCTTCAATGGCCTGAGGAACTTGGTACATCAATTCGAGGTATTCAACATGACCATCAGAATTGTTTCAGCGCGACTCAAACGAAATGTCATTGCAAAACAAACATACCATTTTAATGCACGGTACAGTTATGGTCCGATAACTCGAGTGTATGCTGACCCTTAGTGCAAAGGTCGGAGCACTTTGGAAGCCCAGCAGTGGTGGTGGAGTTACCTATTATGACGCTGAAAAGAACGGCTGCACAATTAGTGAACAGCTTGATTAGGCTTTTGTTTATTGAAATGAAACATACTTTTTCTCAAATCTACATACCGCATGCTATGTGGTTATGCTTTACACCACCAAAAGAAATTCCTTCTCCTAGGCACTAGTTTGTTTGTGCTCAAATTTTTCCGGACAGCACATTCGGTGGGCAGTTCTGCACAGTGCTTAAACAATACATGTAGCAGAAATGGAAAGCTACTGTTGTCATTTGGCCCATTTGTTCAAAAAATAAATCTCGGTTCTGCTTGGAATAAGTGAGAACCACCCTGTGACTGGCTGAAATGAGTATACAAGCAAGTTTTACGATATCTGTATAGCTCCGCCTTATTGATTTGTTAGTCCCATCTATACCAGGCAGACGAGAACACTGGTTTCTGCCACTCCCTTTTTAAACATTTTAAGGAGAACTGAACCATTTTTGAGGTACTATACATGATTCAAGGATTCGAATGTACAAAGCTTGTAGGTAAAGCGCACAAAGTTTTTTTGCAGTAGTGTTTAGAATGGTGACATAATCGCCGAGTAAAGCCGCAAAAACACTTGACCTTCGCACCAAGTCAGCCAAGTGTTTTTTATTGGAGAAGTACCGCCACTGTAGGTGACATCATTACGTGACTCCCTGTTTGACGCTCTGCACTGTGGAGAAGCTTGAACGCTGTTGTGGCTTTATTGGGCGATTATGTCACTAGTCAATAACTGCTAAAAATAGCCAGCAGCCTATGGTTTTCGGGGAAAAATGCTCATGCCTATCCGACTTGTAGGCCTGTGTGGTTCTGCTTATGTGCAAACATAGCCCTCAATTACCTAGCAGCTGCAGCAATATGTTGCTTTGTTTGGATGCGTTACTAGCTGCGAGGCAGAGAATGAAAAGAGATTTCTGCACAAACACGGGTACGAAGAAACCGCTGGTGAAAGGAAAGGAATTCATTTAGATGCAAGGAATAAATGTCCAGCCCATGGTTCTTTATAATACATCTTTTAGATACATGAAAAAATAAAGCCACGACTGCTTTGTTGAGGTCCTACAGTGGTCTGCACCATGGTTACAGTGGAAGACTGGTGTTTTAGGTATTTCTCTCCAAATATGAATTCGAACAAAGCCTCCCTTCAAATAATTTCACACAGACAGTGATGGGTGTATGTCGCACAGTCTGGCTTGAACATCTATCCACAATAGTAAGGGCTTCAACTGAGAGGAAATGGTTTCCCGGGTTCTCGAAATATTACCAAGAACAAGAAAATGGCCAGTGTACCTTGATTTGGAACCAGAAATTTACGAGACATTACTTCAACTACGCACTGTTTACTCTTCTGCACCCCCGTGCCCTTTATGTGCTGTTCGTTAGTCATTAAAAGAAGATCATTAAATGTGCAGACAATTACCAAGCAAGGCATGCACTAATAAGCTAGAGGCAGGTTGCATAACCTGCAGAGCTTGATGGTTCACCAAAGGATGAAGAAGGGGTTACAAAAGCTCATTCTATGCTGCTTTAAAAAAAACAACTTTACACAACATGCTGGGTGGCTCGAGACTTACCCACCAAGTTTAACTTATTTATGTTCAAGGGGTGAGAAGAAAAATCGTCTGCCGTATACTTCCAGTTCCAACTTTGATCCACTGCTTGCCTGTTTCATTGCAGCTGCTGTACATGCTGGCATTCTTTACTCATTTATCTGCGCTGCGACGTCGGTGACTGCACTGCACCATCTCAAGACCAGCTTGTGCTACGTATGTGCATGAAATATGTATGTGTGCTACGTATGTGCATGAGAGACTGAAGGTATAAGATTCCAGCCATGTGAGCCCAACTTCACTATGACACATGGCTGGCAACTGCAAGATGCCATTGCAGGTGCTCCTGGCTGCACGCTGTAACAATGCAGAAAAGAAATTTGAACTCAATAATTCAACTGAAACTAGAGTACTGCTGCTGCAGTACTGAGCTAGCACAAATATAACTGCACAGTTCCACAGGCCAACTGACCAGCTGCTCTTCTTTCTGTACTGAACATACAACACATTTTAAAGTAAGGAACGGAGAATGTGATCAGGCCATATGCAAGCAGGCATAAAGGCTCAAGTTGACCGGCACAACCTGCTGAAAGTGAGATACCATAAATGGCATCACAAAGGTTTGCACACTACACATAGAGAAATGATGGCATGTGCTATGTGAGTGCACATTGGCTTCATCAGTCTGTTTTGCCAGCAACTATTTCATGAAATGAAATAAAGAAAATAACATGAAGAAACATGCTGAAAGAGATAGTGATGCTGGCTGGAATTTGGTCTTTACACTTACACACAAAAATATGAACGCTCAACAGAGAAGCTGACAAATCAGCCTACAAAGGCAGGTCGTTTACGTGTAAACTGTCTGCACAAAGGAATTTGTACTTAAAGAACTATAGACGTCTTATTTTAGTTGCTTGTTTTCTCCTATGCGATGATGCATAACCACCATGTGGTGTTTGCCTATGACTGCTAAATTTATTTTTGAACTTCTTCGCTCATGCTGTTTTTGTTTCTGTTTCACCAACTAAACAATGGCTGCAATGCATAATAAGTGTTTTGGTCTCATGTGGCATGAAAAAACTGCAATATAATTGCTCATACATTGTTTTTGTTCCTCCACCTCTTGAAGCAGAATGGTGTAAGCGTTGCAGCGACTTAAAGCTACGTACCAGCGATTATACTGCAGTTTTTTTCATGCCTCATGTGACCTAAACTCTCTTTACATGTCACAGCCATTGTTAGGTTGTGAAACCGAAGCTGAAACAACCTGAGAGAAGAAATGCAATTATAAATCATCTAGTGGTCACAGAGGAAAACCACTTGCCGATCCACACATAGTAATGTCTTTTGGATCATTGCAAAGAAGAAAACACGCAAGCAAAAGTTTCGTATTGTAAACTAGGAAGCGCAAAATACCGGACGATGGACAGAGTAAGGGACACAAAAACTTGTGAACCTGTTTTTTGTGTCCCTTACTCTGTCCATCGTCTGGTATTTTGCGCTTCCTAGTTTACAACATGCATCACCAACTAACCCGGCAGCTTGCTCTCCTGAACTGCAAAAGTTTCGTGTCTATAGTCCTTTAAACAGTGTATGTGCAGGAACTGCGACCAGTGAATGAATACCTGTAGTGTTCCTCTTGGGGGCAGCTTTCCCTGCTTCATCTCCTCCTCGATGGCCAAGAGGTCCTGAAGCTGCTGACGCCGCTTCTCCTGGAGCTTCTGCTGAATGTCGACTGCCGGCACCACGTTGCTGCCAACCGGGGCACGCTTCCAGAAGGGCTGCGCCGGTGGTACAAATGACGAAGGCTTCTTGCGCTTCCGTTTCAAAGCCGCTGGGTTCAGCCGGCAGTTGAACACACCCGTAGGAGCCGCAGGAGCCGGCGCTCGCGGTGGAGGCACGAGCCTTCGCACGTGACACCACCGGTAGTAGAGCAGCATAAACCCCAGGCCTAGAAAGAACCCTCCCCACACCACAAACAGCACCAGGTCCTGCCCCCAGTGTGGGCCCGGCTTCAGGGCAAGCCAGACGGCCGTCAAAAGACTGTTCTCCAGGAGCATGGCCGTGTAGAAAGCTGCACAGCGTGCCCTACCGGGGCGACCGGGGTCAGGCCGTAGGTTGACATAACAGATCGTGTGCACATAGGCGAGTAAAGCCCAGTAAGCCAAACGGCGGGCGGGTGCTTCACCACGAAAAAGCCGCGGGGGTGGAGACGCTAGCCAGACCAGCATGGCGAGCCAGTGCAGGAACAGTACCGCCAGCACCCAACGGCCATAGAGAGAGGCATAGAGAATCAGGGCACAGGCCCGTGCAGACACAGTCCCCAGTCTCCAGGCCAGCTGGCAGACTACACCCAACCAGGTCAGCACAAGCCGATGGAGCTGTCGGCGACGGATATTCTTGCTGAAGGAGGCCAGGGCCCAGCAGACGCTGAAGAGCGATAGCAGCGCCGAGACGCGGTCTAAGGGCGCGACCAAGCTTGGTGCTGGCTGTGCCCAGGCTAGATGTAGCTGCAGCAGAAGCATCGGTGCAGCTTCACCAAAGCCATGGATGAGACGCAGCAGGCACAGGTCAGCTACCTCCTGTTTGACACGGCTCAGGTGAACCGGAAGGAGCAGCTTGAAGTAGCGCCACAAGACACCTGCTTGAAAAGCATGCAGTAGCAACACGCCTCCACGGCGCGCCTTGGTCTTGGCACCGCGCTGGAGGTACCAGTACAGTGAGAGGCCCTGACTGAGGAGGAGTGATCCCAGAATGCTTGTGAGGGCAACAGAGAACCAGACGAGCTGCTGCCGCACAACCAGCAAGGTGTACGCCACCATGACGTCGAAGACAATGTCACAGAAGTAGGACGCCATGGAGATGATGTTGAAGAGAACATCGCACAGTGGCAGCAACTCCTGGCCCGAAGGCTTGTGGGAAGCTTCTTGGTCCGCTGCAGTGGGCGTGCCCTCTGCAGTGCCCTCCTGGGGCGGCTGAGGCGACGGGGGAGCCAGGGCTCCGAGACAGGCGCCAGCTCTCGGCCTGGCATGCTGATCAGCACATGACTACCTGTTGCCTGCTGTAGCTAGCATTCTGTGCGATGAGGTCTGTGAGGACATGGAGGGAAGAACAGCGGTTGTCAGCGGTCTTGATTAAGCACAGCCCAAGCAATGCCCATGGCCCCTTCTAGGGATTAAAAATATGCCTCATGGGAAAGCATGATATGCCTGTACTTCTTACAATAAGGGAAAGAAGAAAAAAAAGAACAGTGTGCGGCTCGTCGTGGCAACACTGCAGTCGTATCTCGCGATAAACACACAGTTTGTTCATAGGCTCGCAGAAAGTATTGCAGTATGCGTTCAGATTAGAATGTGAACATTCTGGCTGGTCGGGACGCGAATTAGAGAGAAAAGAATCTGCAAATGCACTATTTTAGTTCATCTTGCGTTCAGATTAGAATGTGAACATTTTGGCTGGTCGGGACGCGAATTAGAGAGAAAAGAATCTGCAAATGCACTATTTTAGTTCATCTTGCGTTCAGATTAGAATGTGAACATTTTGGCTGGTCGGGACGCGAATTAGAGAGAAAAGAATCTGCAAATGCACTATTTTAGTTCATCTTGCGGAAGGTCACAACACAAACTGCAATAGCGCGCCCTTCAGATACTGGCCGCATAGCCCATCGGGCGACGATGGTGAAGGCATGCAAGCCACGTCACGAGGGGCGCCAAACAGAACTTGAGTCTGAATGCTACTGCATCGGCGAGCTGCCGCATATCTTCAGAACATTTTCTCACAATAAGATTTTACGCTGTGGTCTGAGCGAGATTTCATTGTTGCGGCATCTTGCTGCATATCTGCCCATTCAATGGATCCCTCGGAACACCAAAATAACTTCCCTCGGTCCGCTTCATTTTGGAAACGGCACTGAATCAAGTTGCGAAAATTACATACTGCACACGCACATCTAAATGTTTTTAACGACCAGCAGAGTGTTCATCCAGAGAAAGAGTAGGTGGTGATGGTAAAAACTTCACTGTATGCCGGGAGAAAAACTACCATGATACACGACCTAGAACCGGCGCGCACACATAACTCCCAGCTTCGAATACTTCTTGTTCCGCTTTGTGAAAAACAACGGAAGCGCTACCGGGCTAAATGCGTGCAAATGCGCTATGAAAGAGAAACACAAGCGCACGGCCCGCATCGCTTCATGCGTGGCGCTAACGATGCTCCCACATTGTTAGGCACTTTAAACGGGGCGCATTGAGCGATTTGTTTACATTCCGATCATACTTGCCAAGCTTCCGACATGTTCGTGGCAGTCCCCAGCCCCGTTTTGCGGGAGAAACGCAACTCAGGAGACACGACTCACCGCTCGTCGCTTCATGTGGACCGGGTTTAGCGTATGAAGCTCGATATTGTCCGCAGAATACAGATCACGAACCCTTGTCTTCGAGAATCGGCACGCCGAAGGGCACAGCAGAGAAAGCACCCACATCAAGCGCTTCCTGCTCCCTCCCCTCCGCTTCACCAAGCGGAACAGGTTGTCGGAGAGAGTACGCAAGGAGGGGGTGAAAAGAGAGAAACGCTCGCACTCCTCCTTTATGCCGGCTTTTTCTTATTTGAACGTCGAAGCCGTCAGAATAAACATGATAAACCCATGGACAAATAGACCTTGACATTAAGTCGAGGAATACGTGGACGGATGATTAGAGTGCCCTATTTGAATCATGGCTTTAATTTTTTATTCCCTGGAAAGCCTGGAATACTCGTTTCACCCGCTTCCTTGCTGCCTGCCGCGGCGGCAGCTTTTCGTTGGAGGCCAAACGCAAAAGGCTCCCGTGTGCTGTGCGATGTGAGCATACGTTAAAGAACTCCAGGCAGTCCGAACTGTTCCGAAGTACGGAGCCCTCCATTGCGGCGTTCCTCATAGCCCTTGTGTCGCTTCGGAACGTTAGAGCCCCACATCTTTTTACTAAAGGCATCGCAGAGAGTCTCTCGTGTGTTTTTATGAACTACTACTGCCGGCTAACGAGGCGACGCAAAAATAATTTTTTTTTTTTGGTCTGGGTACCGGCTCACTCATCAAACCTGGGGAACGAGGCAGCCCACGATAAAGCTCAAGAATACATCGTCCGAGCTGTGGACCCTAACTCGGATGTTTGAATGGCAAGAGGCGGCCTTAATACCAATTTCGAGATCACTCAGCATTACAGGCTTGAAAGGCTAAGCCAAACTAAAACTCTCCCTAAGCATGCTATCCTAAGCGATGCGCACCCGGATAACTTTAAACCGAAGTGCAGCAAATGCGGCGGCAAAGTCACCGTAGACCACATTTTCTGGGACTGTATGGCAGATCCCCCATCAATATCTCTTCAGAAGCTCGCACACCCGGGTCCATGGGAGACCTTGCAGCTCAGCTCCGACCTGAAAACATTACAGGTCATGAAAAGAGGTCACCGCCAGTCTCCACTGACGACCACTATGCAAGGTCAACTAATTAACCCACTTGTAACTAAAGCTGATAGTAAAAGTTTTCCAATCCAATCCGCGAACCCGCACCTCACCTGTACTTTCGGTCCAGGTTACATCACGATGCTCCACATAACGTCCATATTTTTTGATGGTCATTCCAGGCCTTATTTAGAGCTCGCAGGAATTCGTTGCGCGCAGAGCTATGTAAGGATGCATGGTAGAACCTTGCTCACCAGGTGAACGGTCAAGGCTTCACGCAGCCCGACGTGGAGTACTAGCGCCGCTTGACCGTGCTTCAACATTGCGTGGGCGCTGCAGTACAGCTCGGCGAAGCACTCACTGCTGACGTTCTCCTGGATCTTCGGGACGGCTCTCGGCAAAAGCTGTCAGAGGTCCTCGGCGCTGATCGCGAGAGTCGGCCGGCAATTAAGATATTGAAAAGCGCACTTTCCGAGCGTTTCCATTCGTGGAGAGCCCGGCCATGGCGTCTTCCCAGTTGTTGTTCCCATTCGTAACTTGCGCCATCCGTCAGACTATATTTCCCTCCCTGTGAAACAGCTGTACGTGATCGACTGACTACGTTCATGATGGAGTGCAGGTCCTATCGCTGTAGGATATGCAGAGGTATATGAATATGAGTCACACTTCTTGCTAAAATAAACTGATGAAAACTGGGGTTGACACGCTGAGCGAAGAAACAACGCAGTAATCTTGTGTGCTAAATTCGATGCCAGCGTTCAAACTTTTTGTGTTTGTAAAAGTAAGGCGCTTTTCTTTTAATGCGAAAACATTACTAGGCTATGTCGGCGAAAAGTGCCCGCAGAAGGTGTCCGCAAAATGTGTGCTCAAAATGTGGAAGCAAAATATAAAACCCATTGAAAAAATAAGGCCACTGGACGTCCACGGGACGTCCGAAATGTCCTTCCGACGTCCAAGGGTGTTTCAGTGCCTATTGGGAAGATGTCGAGATCTGAGAGCTACTGCGTCCTCTTCTTTCGTCAAAAACGTTTCCTTTCCTCAAAACACATGCGTGCCATTTCTTCACGTAAGCAGTTTAAGTGCCCTCAGAATTTTTTTTCCTTTTAGCTACGCCTAGCAGTTACCCGCAGCTCCCACTCGCAAGAAATTCCTTTGGTCCATGTCTCAATTTATGTGTCTGGATCTCTCTTTCGCACTTCAGTACGAACAATGTAGAAGTTAGTGCAGCTGTCTGCAAAAAAAAAAAAAAACAGAGGAAGCGATTCTACGTACCAGAAATTTACCCTGTATTTGAACCTTGCTCATTTCATACGTGTACACGGTCGCAGTAGTGTGGCATCAAGTGAGGTTGCGATAATCTGGCAAAAGCATCCCTCAGCGGCCCTGTGTTACCTATCCTCCCGGCTACAGCATATCACAACAGCTAGGTTCCGGAGACGTAGACTGGAGAACGCGCAAAAACGGGTCTCTTTTAACATACTGAACATTACATCTGAGATAATCCCGGGCCGTATTACGGAACTGTCACAAATTCTGTCTCAAGTTATTGACAGTGACGTCAAATTGACGAAACGATGCGACGTCGCCGCTTGTCGCAACGAGGAATAATGAGCCATTTACAGCAGGGTGGCGCCCCGAGGGCATTTATTTGCACAGCAAGGGGCCGTCTGCTATATTTTTATAAAAGACTTAATAAATACGCAGAGATCAAAATAACTAATATTTTATTTTGCCAAAATATTGTGTTTGAAATTCAAAAATATTAAGCAAAATAAAAAATGTACGAAGTTGTGCTATTCAATTTGCTAGTGGGTAACTCTTGCTGCCGCGGGGAAGCGCTGACAGCGGTAAAACGTCAAGCCGCTTTGCATGAAAGCATCTGATTCCACGCTGTGTTATTGTTTTTTACGCGGCGCCTGAACTAGAGCTAATGTGCGGTTAACCTAAGTGCTCAGAAAAAAATTGAACGAATGCAGTGAAAGCTCCGTGCCTGTAGAGCGAGCTTGCAAGGAGCGTATGGAACGAAATCGACGAAAACAACTTGTTGAAGTATGTGTTGTTCGGCTCTTTCGATCAATGATAAAAATGCCAAAACGTGAGGTGTTGCAATATGTGATGTGTGGTTATCTGTTCCTTTTCCATGGGAAACAGAAGACGACCACGAAGTGCGATTTTCTGGGAAAAATAAAGTGCTTTGCCAGCATAAGCGTGTTTTATTTATATGTAGCTCTGGCAAAGAGGTGACCACGGGAACCCACCCCTTTGCAGATTGCTTCCAACACCAGCCGCACGCATTTGCCTACCATCGGTTGCGCGATGCCGACGTGCGCAACGTTACCAACGGCAGCTTGAAAGCCACCGGGAGCAAATAACCACAGTGCACACAGCACCTGCCGCCGCGCCGACAGCGCGCTAGCACGCAAACCTCCCAGTTCATCGGCGACTTCGTCGCACAGCCACTGCACAGTCAGCTTCTCCAGTCGAAAAAGGCGTCGAAAAAGCTTGTCCGGCAAGTCAAACATAGTCAAATGTGTCCATAGTCCACGTGTCCATAGTCAAACATAGTCACATATAGTCCTTCGCCGTTGCTCGCCCCGGCCATGACGGACCATTAGGAGCGAGACGAAGCCGCGCTGCTGTATACCGCCTCTAAATTTCTACCCGCAGAAGTCTGGTTTGGCGGTTTTTCCTATCCAGGCATTTCACTGTGAACCCGAACCTGTAGATAATTCAGGCTTATTTGCCGCCACTTCACGTTAATGAGAAGGTTGTTGGAGGAGCCCTTGCAGCAGCTTGGCCTTAGATTCAGCAAACCGCTCTTGTAATTATTTGGAGCCACCGTATTTGGGTACACAGCCAGAGGTCTGTTTGTTAAGCCGTTCAAAATTTCTTGCTGGAATTTCATCGACTGCCTTGCTAAATTTTACAATTTCACCTATCAATGCGGTAGCATCAGAGCTGTCGTCACGCCAAAACGGCGCCGATTTCAGAGATGAAATTCGCTGATTGGTCTACATGCCACGTGACCTTGTCACGTCATCACAATCTGCCCTGATGGGCTGCCGTGACACGTCGAGAGATGTTCCATTCCATTCCATTCCAAAAACTTTTATTTCCATCAGAAATGGAGACCCCCTACTCCCTACCCCTGGCGCGCAGGCCTAGGGGCAGGGGCCGGGGCCTCCGCGACTAGATGCAGGCAGAGTTGCTGGCTCTTCGCGGCCTCTACCGCCAGATGGATGGCTTTCCTCTGCATGGCGGGGTCCGCGCTTTGCAGAATGGTCTCCCAGGCTTCTCTACTATTTATTCCTTCACTGACCCCTGGGGAGTGTATGCATTGCCAGATTATGTGGTCGAGGGTCCCCCTCTCCCCGCATTCCTTACATTTATCGTCTATGTCTTCGTCTTTCAGGACGTGTGATGCCCATACCGGATTTATGTAGTTTCCTGCTTGTAATCTGCGCCAAGTTGTTGCCTCTCTGTTTCCGAGCTCTTTGTCCGGTGGAGAGACAGTTCTTCGCTGTAATCTGTAGTTTTCTATTATCTCCGTGTATGTCACCTGACCATGTGATGTCATCACAACCTGGCCACCGTGGCAACTGGCAACCTTGAAATCATGGCAGGTGGCAATTAATGATTAATCGAGAGAGGTTTCGTAACCTTATGACGTCATCACATCCTGCCCACCGTGTTGTGAGCTACTTAGCTTCTAGATAGATAATTGCAATCAGAAATCAGAAAAAATTATGATATATGTAAACGGCACCGTCACAGCATAGCGGATACCTGCTGCTGCAGATAGCAGTGAAAATATGATGGTTGATAGACCGACAATTGCAAAGCAACTGACGCAAATAAAGGCGGAAGCTGCAACATAAGCTGGAACATGTGAAATTAGTGCTTTTGGCACTCAACTGCCTAGGCGACCTAAGCGTCCCCATGGTTTTTTTGTGTTTTTTTTTTTCAGTGCGTGAGTACTAAATGTGGTTGTTAGTGGCTATTTATTAACAAAAAAAGAGTCTGAAATTTCGCCAATGTTTGTCTCCGAAGGCTATCTCCGTGACCTAGAGGTTGTTTAGGAAGAGCAACCTGGTCCTCACAAGCACCACCGGTGGCAGCACCTGCCATCGCAGGACAGTGGCGCATCGCTTAACCGCTGCAGCAGTAGTGGAACGAGGACTCCCAGTGATCTGAATTTAAAGTAGAAAACGGCCAATTCCGCATATAAGGGCATTAACCCAATAACTCTGTCGCGTGCATTTAGGTGGAGCTTAAGTCCAATTTTGCCGGTATTCGTCCGAAGACTGCTTGACTTTGAAAACCGAGCCTCGAACCGAAACTGAAGTACTAGAGCACTTCACTCGCATTTAGCCTAACCACGCTAAATTGGCCGCCATTTTTTTAGTCCATGTCCTCCATGAATTCAATCCCCCCGGGTTGCTCTTTTTTCTTTTTACCACGTAAATCTACTGCTAAAACGCTTTCTATGCCTCCCAATTTTTGGCCGATCCACCAATAAAAGTTTTTATGGTAATGACCTCCAGGATCCACAACCAGGGACGAAAACTAAGGGGACAATTCAGTTGGCGTCAAGGGTATGACGGGATAGCGTTAATGGGTCCTTTCAGTGGGCTCTCTCCGCACACAGAACACGGACACTGTGTGAATCAAAAGATGAAGCGCACTTTATACTGCTTGTGCGCCATCTGTTGAGGAAACGGCATACATCTGATCACGGACGTTTTCCGGCGGCCGCCAGATGCCGACACCACTACGTTGAGTCAAGGAAAGAGAATATGAAACGCCAATGTGCACGTTGCTTCTCACTTAATTACTACTTAAGTAATTAAAAGCTCGGTAACTACACAATACTCATTAATCATTCAGTAGACGCCAGCTGCGATGAACCGGACAGAAGGGAATATGCGGGTTGTTTACGCACGCACGTTCTATCACGTGCTGTCCACATTAGTGACGACGATTCCTTGTCCAACTCAGTGAACAAGGAACCCGTATGCTGTTCCCAAACGTATGTACATCTTCAGACTTTGTCAGTGACCATTATTCACTTTATTCCATGCCTGATCAGAAGAACTATCGTAGAAGCCTTTTCCAGAGATTTTTGCAGAGTTTTTTTTCCAAAGTTGCGAATAGGCCTGTGCAGACACGCACAGAACGTCCGGGAGGCATTTCGAAGTACCCGCCGTGGTAGCTCAGTGATTAAGCCGCTCAGATACTGAGCCGGAGGGTTCGTGTTGGATCCCGTCCGCAGCGGCCATGTTTCGATGGAGGCGAAACACAAAAGGCCTCTCCCCCTATCCTCTCTTCTGTCCCCTCACCTCTTTCATTTCATTTCTCCATTCTGCCTGCTATCCTTTATTTCCGCTGTCACAGCTCTGGTGCTTCAGTATCGATGGCAGATGCTAGGGTAGCAAAAATCGTTTCGTTCCTTTTATTATTACTTCAATAAAACCGCTTATTACTACTACACAAAAGGCTCCCGTGCACTGTGCGTCGTCAGCGCACGGTAGAGAACCCCAGTTGATCTAATTTAACCCGCAGCCCTACACTACGGCGTCTTTCACAGTCCGAGTGTCGCTTCGGGGTGTTAAATCCTAAAATTAAATTAAAAAATGCGCAACCGCGCTCGTTAACCCACCAGTAAGCCAATGGCTCCCGCATTTTGTTATTTTTTTTTGTTGCGCCTGAGTGTAATTCCGTCTTGATAGCCATCTAACTGCGGCGCTCCTGTCAAGAATACTGGTATTTTTCAGCTGTAACTGAATTGCGAAAGTTGTAATCGTTGTGCGTTTATCGTTTTCCAGTTTAAACAGAAATGTCCACCCTTAGGTTTGAGGGCCACTAGTAGGGGGCTCCAGATTCATTTAGACCACCTGAGGTCCTTTAGCATGCACTAACATCGCACAGCGCACGAGCTTTTGTATTCCGCCTCCATCGAAGTAAGGCCGGCGCTGCCAGGACCTCACGCGCGATCTTGAGGACAGCAGCTTGAGGACAGCAGTGAGGCACTGCTACGGCTGAGGGCATGCAGTGAGACGATGAAAAAAAATGCTTCATTGAAGCCTCTATGAAGCCTAAAGTTAATCATGAGACCAACACTCTTCTTCCTACTGCTACATCTCACCTTACCTCCTTCACCGCTACCACTCTATACCCTGACCCTCCCACTTAGCTCAACATGTGGGGCGGCCAAGGCCACCCCCATGCACTACCTGTGGGAATGCCCCCAACCTATGCAAGCTCCCCTCATACCCAACCCATCCCTCTCCTCATGGGAGGCTGCTCTGCGTGCTGCTCAACCAGCTGGCTAAACATGACTAATGGACAGAGCTCTCTGTGAAGCCCAGGCCCGCGGACTCTTGGACAAGTAGGAACCCACCCTTGAGTACCTTTTTTATTTTCTTAAAATACAGTTGTTCCCCCTCCTCGTCTGGTCTCCTGGACCCAAACGCAATGAAGGGCGGGCATCCGAAAAGCTTCAACCAACTGCACTCTCTAGCTCTCACAGCCCCGACATCAGATAATTATCAGCGGAGAGAGGATCACATGGAAACCTCGGTGCTATGTCTTGCCGTGAAGCGAATGCATAACCCAGGCGATCCACACGAAATCACCTGGCATCACTCCGTTTCCGGGAGAAAGAGGAGAATGAATTTTGCCGCGATTGTCGCTTTATGTTGGAAACAAAGAAGAGGTGCTGGCCTGGCTCGAGCTATCTCGAGAAGTGGTTTTTCCATGAGCGGCAACAGTATACGTTCGATCTCGTCTCCACTCTTGTACTGCACTGCGTACTGGGAGCATATTGGTGGCGAATTACGACAACAGGTACCAGGGCGCTGTACAACAGCACACGACCGGAGAGTTCAGGATGGCCCACAACGCTGCCGGGCGCGGTTCAGGTCTTGAACTGCAGTCTCCCCACTGTTCGCCCAGCCCGGCCGGGGAGCGCAGCCGCGACCAGCAGCACCCTTCCAGTCCGCGCAGGAGCAGACGTGGACACGGGCCTCTCCTCGCTTGCCTGGCGTGCGTGCTCTTGTGCGGGGCTCTGTTCCTGGCGTTCCTCCTCCTGTTCCCGAGAGCCGTCTGGCCGAGGAAGCTCGAGCTGAAGGATGCTCGTAACTGCGGTGAGGCCCCAGGCATGGGATATCTCGGAATCCAGTTCCAGAAGTGCGCGGGACAATCGTGTTCCACTGCCGTCTGCGGTCACATCAACTCACGCGTCACGTGCGATGCGGAGCTACGCGACTTTAAGGACAAGTGCACGTGCTGCGACTGGTGTCTAATGCGTGCCTTAGCCTGCGAACAAAAAGGAGAAGACAGAGAAAGTTTCACCTACTGCCAGCCCTTGTGCAAACACCTTAACCCACTGTGATGGCGTCTTGAGAGGCTATCGCAATAAAAATAAGGCTTTATATTGCGCATCTAAGAGAGAACTTTTTCAAGAAGTAACTGTTGAGGGATAGATGGACGGATCGTGTATAAGGTGACACTGTCTGTCTGTTGTTCCCCGGAAGAAAGAAAAGGAAAATGCACAACAGACACTGTGACACTGTGATGAATACATTTGCGCATTTTAATTTATTTCGGGAAAATGCCCTTGATCAGCCGACCATCTTTGTTGTCGGGAACAGTGGAAGGCGAGGGAGGAGCGCAACTTTGATAAGGAAGCAACCGAAATAAGTTTGAATAAAAAAATTCTAAGGACGATTAGGATACTCCCTAATGCGAAATTTGATCGCAGCCTTGTAGGCATTTTGATTTTTTGGGCGCGGCAATGAGCTTGTGTTTCGGCGGTGCGATCGGCAGGGTCCTCATGGCGGTGGCGCTTAGCTGCTGCTTCAGCAGCGCGCACTTCTGGATTATGGCGTGGGTGGCGCTGAGCCTCTGCTCGGGCAGCTCGCTTAGCAGCAGCGGCAGACGAAGCATTTCCACCGGTTGCGTCGCTTATTCTTGACAAAGAATTGGCTTAGACTGTTTTGTATTGTATTATATAAGCGGGTGGTTTATACTAGGAAGACAACGCTGTGAGTGGCGTGGCCGACGCGGTCAATATATCGCGTGCAGCTCATTTCACAGCACCGCCCGCCAACGGAGCGGAGAGTAGCGCGGCTGCGAGGAGGAAGCGCATGGGCGCGCGTGCCGCCGCGGTCAGACCATCTCTCCCCTAGTCACCGTTCCTCCGCTCATGCAGTGGCGATGGACGACGGCACGCACCACTCTGGCGCCATCTATGAGTGAGCGGCGGCACTCTTCGCTCGGTTACACCGACGACGACGTGGCTGAACCCACCAACGGGCGCTTAAGAGCTGCCCTCTGGAATGCGTACCATACACACACAAAAAAGGATAGCCTAGTCGTCGAGAGTAATACCCCTGTCACACGGGCACAGCAAAGGCCTTTAAGTATCAGGTCCTTATATCCAAAGGCGTAAGGAGTGCAGCTACACGGCAAAAGTGTTGCGCCTTTTCCGCTAAGGGCCTTGGAGGCGAAGGCGCTCGTCAGTGACCTTTGGAGCCCAAAGGCGCGGCCTTAGAGAACGTGCGATTGCAGTGCGGTCCAACGTCAAAAAGTAAAAGGAATAAAAAAATAGATACAGCCAACAATGTTTGAAAATATTTTTTACAATACAAAAGTTGTGTCTGGCTTTGCTTTTTGTGCGGGTGTTTAAATTTTATGCACAGATTTCAAGGCAGTGAAAGTGCTGCAGCAACACAGAGTGCCCCAG
Organism: Amblyomma americanum; assembly: GCF_052857255.1. Taxonomy (NCBI): domain Eukaryota; kingdom Metazoa; phylum Arthropoda; class Arachnida; order Ixodida; family Ixodidae; genus Amblyomma; species Amblyomma americanum. Next base: position 59,227,866 of record NC_135506.1, read on the forward strand.
GTGGCCAAGGCAATACTCAAAACCTGTTGCTGCTGCTGATGAGAGCAGCTGTTGCAGTACTTTAAGGAAACTATCAGAATAACAAAATTGTCTGAGCTCAACGATTGAACAGAATATTCCACTTTAATTTTAATACACTAACTTGAGCCGCCTCGAGCACAGCAGCGGGTGCTAAGCCTGAACAACTGTTTCACCTTTGTGCTACACCGTGTAGCTGCGTCGCTGCTCCTTTAAGCTTTCGCTCCTTTGGTGAAAAAAGGTGCCTTTGCTGGAAAGGTCTTCGAGGAATGCCGTGTGACAGGGGTATAAGTCGTGAGCACGAAAGGCGCAGCGCCTTTCAGAATGGCTCATGATTGAAAACTTTATGATTTGAATGGGGTAAGGGGGTTAGTGTGTTAGACGGATTGGCAGTCCTTTGCGGAGGTGGGCATTTGACCTAAAAAATCTCGACCTCAACACAACCTAAAAAAAATTTGCCGACCTCACTCAACCTCAACCTCATCGGTTGAAGTTGAGGTCTCCTGAGATCCACTCACCTCACTTTTCCTGAGGCCACTGGCCACCTCACTCAACCTCCAATTTTGAGGTGGAGGTTGGCTGCTCGACCACAGAAAACAAGCAAACAAAAAGCGAATAAGTTTTCCAGTTAAAAATAATTCTGAGAATCCTGTGACAACGTAAAGGCAACATGATGATGGCACAATTGGGATGACAAGTTATAAAAATAGCGGAACTAAGCAGTCTAATTTTTTAATAAGGTGTGTACAGACGCTATTGATGTGCATGCAGTAGGAGAAGCTTATAATCTGGGATCAACCCTGGTAGAGTTTATGGCATGCGGACAGCGGTGTCCCTTACGCGGTTACCACCAGTACGTTGGAGGGTACTTTTGTAGCGAGAGCTACACTGGGCTACCAGTCGAGAGAGAGAGAAAAAAATTTTTTGGCGCCAAAAATTGGTCGATTCAGCGGGACCCGGGTGTCTTCATGTTGAAGTTCCACGTGTCGCTACCAGTCGAACATTTCGCGGCGGCCGGGAGAGGCCAGTTGAGCGCATAAGCCGTTACCATGGCAACTGGAGAGGAGCAGCGCCCGCGCGCCCGCTCCACCGTCGAAGCCGCGTGTGACGTCACGCGGATGAGCAGTTGTGCGCATGCGCCGATACCATGGCAACCAGAGAGGCCCCGCAGGTGCGTCGCGCGGCTATATCGCAACGTTTGATATGGATGCAGAGAAGGAAGGAGAGTCCAGCCGCTGCTAAACGGCGGTATAGACAAGAGAAGATTAGCTCTTCCTATCCTCAGGTTATCGCCTGGCACTTGGCTACCCAGCAAAGAGAGAATGAGCGTAAGAAGGTGAAGAGAGCAGCGGAGACGCCCGAACAGAGAGAGGAACGGCTTTCCAAACGGAGATGCCAGACTGCCGAGCGTAATAGACGGCGCATAGCCGCTGAGATTGGGGCCCAATGTCTCTCATTGCTAAACATACAGTGACCTCAACAATCTCAGCCAGGGAAACGTACCTCTCGCTACGGATATCCTGGCATAACCGAGCTAAGCCACTGCCAATTTTTTTACAATAAGTTTGCTTCACTAACTATTTGTAAGCTGCAGTGTCAATATTCAGAAACCCAGCTGCTTCGTGATACTTGTTCGTATTGGAAGCCGCTCGCTCATTCACGCACGAACCGGCAATTCACAAATACAGGCCTTCTACACCATCTACCAGAAATTTGGGAGGGGGGAGGTATTCGCGATACTAGAATAGGTAGCGAGTGTAAAGAAACGATGTGCTTTTCAATGTGGCGGCTACGCAGACGCATGTCATTATATTTCGATTTTCTAGCTCTATCCCTCTTTCAAGGTCATATCCGCAAACAAGTGTCCGCAAGAAACGGCACCATGTGACGTCACGAGCCACGCGACGATGATGGCGTCCCACAGTTAATGCCAATTAACAAATGCTCTACCCATGCTAAGATACACGTATCAGGGATACTATATTCCATTACATTTAGTGTGTTGGTATAAGGTAGCCTTGCCAGAAATGAAGGTATCGGGGTACCGGTGCCGAAAATACATTATTAGTGTATCGTGTATTTCAGCGATACTCGATACTCAAAAAATAAAGAAAATGGGCCGCTCATTTTGAATCCGCTGTGTCAGATTTCGGGCCTGCGGCGCTCGCTCAGGTGGTAGCATATTGAAAAAAGAAATGGAGTGCGATAATAAACAGACGATGCCAATGCCATGCATGCCTGCCGTTGCAGACACTGTGCGCATACTTAGTGGACGTGGTGGCGTCACTGTAACCGCACTTCAACCGCAATGACCACAGTCAAGTTGGATGCGAAAAGTTCCTTAGGCCGTGATAGGGGTCAGTAGAGAGTTTTAGAATAGGGTTACCCTATTGCTTGGGGGCATAGGGGAATAGCGAGGCGCTAGTACTCATGCGCAGGAAGCGCGTTAATGTTTTGCGCATGCGCACTGGCACCCCGTTATGTCCCTACGCACCTAATCGATAACGTAGCCCTATTCTAAAGGTCCCTAGTGTCTACAATCCATGTAGCTCACTTTCGGTGATTTCCGCACGCACGTATGAGTTGGTGTCTGCGCTCCCGACTTTCACGGCAGGGCTTGTTGAGGCTCGCACCCATACGTGCTTTCAGAGAGACAGTTCGGTTGAGAAAAGTTCCCTTCCTCAATAGACACAATAGAAAGAAGCGGTGTCAATACCCTACAGTGCATGCCGTACAACCCGACGTAAGGACGCGTTGGAGCCAGCGACAGGCTTAGGATCCAGGAAGTAGTTCGGAGTCCACCCTTCCGGTTGGAGTTCCTCTTTGTATAGTGTTGCTATCTGCGGTTCTTCAAGGACCTCACGGCATTACCACGGGCGTGGCAATCTACGCTGAAAGAATCGTGTCTGGCTTCCGATCTCACAATATCTTGATTGCGCACCAATTCTCGCACACATTCATGCACCGAAATTAGCTATTTTTTTTTCGCTAGAACGCAAACAGCGAGAAAACCAGGACGCATGATCGAAGCGGGCTGATCTCGCTACGATAAGCACCGCAACGTTCTCTGTTGACATGTGGATTTAGGACAGCAAGCTACGAAAGTCACAGTTACGGAGAAGACCATTGACCGCAAACTTATGGCAAGCTCAAGCCGAGTGTATAGGGTGCGAGCCATCCCTGGCTGTAATTAACGAAAGCCCAAAGGTACAGTATACAGTAGTTTTCAATAAGCAAACAATCAATGATTAGCACCAACCCAAGCCCAGCCACGCGACTACAAAGCAAAACTGCACAGCTTTCACAGTACCTTCTTGGTCGAAGAAAAAACTCCTACTAGTCCGGGGATCGGTCCTGAGCAACCACTTGTTCTGTGCAGTCGCTATATTAACTGAGCCAACCAGGATGGCTAGAAGCGAGCTTTCATCTTTTGGCGTGTTACTGTGCTTCGGCGGATAGCAATAAAAAAATATTCCCTCAATTAACCTCTGCATTGCAGGCATTGTGAAAGCAGGGTGTAGAAGAGCCTCGTGTGAAAATACTGGAAGACGCCTATAGCAACTGCACAGCTACCATAGTCCTCCATAAAGTCAGCAATAACTTGCCGATAAGGAAGAGCGTCAGGCAAGGAGACATGATCTCGCCAGTGCTATTCGGGGTCTTTTTACAGGAGGTATTCCGAGGCCTGAATTGGGAATAGTTGGGGGCAAGAGTTAATAGAGAATACCTAAATAATCTGCGATTCGCTGATGTCATTGCCTTGCTTGGTCACTCAGGAGATGAAGTGCAAAGCATGATCAATGAGCTAGACAGGCAGAGCAGAATGCTGGGTCTAAAAATTAACATGCATAAAACCAAAGTAATGTTCAATAGTATAACAAGGGAACAGCAGTTTACAATTGGTAGCGAGGTGCTGGTAGCGGTAAGGGAATACGTCTACTTAGGCCAGGTAGTGACCGCTTATCCAGATCATGAGAGGGAAATAACTAGAAGCATAAGAATGTGGTGGAGCGCATATGACAGGTTCTCTCAGATCATGAATGGCAATTGACCAATATCCCTCAAGGGGAAAGTATACAACAGCTGTATCTTATCGGTACTCACCTATGGGGCAGAAACGTGGAGGCTAACGAAAAGGGTTCAGCTTAAGTTAAGGACAATGCAGCGAGCTTTGGAAAGAAAAAAATTATAGGTGCAACATTAAGAGACCGGAAGCGGGCGGAGTGTGTAAGGGAACAAACGCGGGTTAATGACATCCTAGTCGAAATCAAGACGAAGAAATGGGCTTGGGCAGGGCATGTAATGCGACGGCAGGATAACCGCAGGATAACGGAGTGGAGTGATAATTGATAATTGGTTGCTGGGGAAAGGAAATGGCGCAGTATCTGTCTCACATCTCTGCGGACACCTGAACCGTGCCGCAAGGGAAGTGTAAAGGAGAGACAGAGAAGAAAGGAAGAGGTGCCGTAGTGGAGGGCTCCAGAATAATTTCGACCACTTTGGGGTCTTTAACGTGCGCTGACATTGCACAGCACACGGATGCCTTTTGCGTTTCGCCTCCATCGAAACGCGGCCGCCGCGTTCGAGTTCGAACCCGGGTACTCCGGATCAGTAGCCGAGCGCCCTAACCACTGAGCCACTGCGGCGGGTTGCAGTGGATTCCAAGAGAAGGCAAGATGAGATTAAGAAGTTTGCGGGGATACGGTGGCCGCAGCTGGCAAAGGACAGGGTTTATCTGGAGCGACATGGGATACGCCTTTGCCCTGCAGTGGGCGTAGTCAGGCTGATGATGATAATGATTCCCTCAATTTGAAGACAGTTTTTGGCCTTTTATTTTATTCTGTCGGTTTGAATCGTTCACAAACGTTTGGCCGTCCAAGTGCCGAGGAAGTTGCACACATAAAAAAAAAAACCTGTGACGCCTGCCGGGAAGTCTCTCGCGCTGGCTTATCAATGTTCTACAAAGCATCTAATCTGTTAACAGTGCTGCAGAACGACATGTATACATTTGGGCGATGGTTTAACGGCAGCATACTATTCAATACCACTTCGCCTAGGTGGTTCGATAAAAAGAACATGGTAGTGCTCTTAGCTGGCATCCTTGGTTTGAAAAAATAAAACTGGTAATGGAGGAACTAAAAACACGGCAGCTACAGCGGTTGCAAAAAACAGCTTAGGCCCCGCATGCGTCGCCGAGTAAGCAGCCATTACCAGTCATATGCCGATAAGATAGGGTAGCACTCCAGTATGGGCCAGAAGATAGTTTCCCGCGGAGCGAATTGCGATTTGAAGGATGAAGCCACCACGAACGTTGGCAAAGAGCAATGGTGTATCCACGTTGGCGCAGATAAAAGCTGTATATTATTTATTTCAATCCGTGATTGAACAGTCACGCTAAATGTGTACATCGAGGATGAAATACACGGCATAAAATGAGTACGAAAGGTCTAAATCAAACAAAGATCATGATGATCGCGAGCCGTGTAGAAGGCACCAAAGCGCATTACGTTGCATGCGTAAAGTGACAGTAAATACCAAGAAGACACTGGTGCCTTCGAACAGTGGGCAAATGCCTCAAGTAAAATCCTAACAGCCACCAGAAAGGCATAATAATAATAATTGGTTTTTGGGGAAAGGAAATGGCGCAGTATCAGTCTCATATATCGGCGGACACCTGAACCGCGCCGTAAGGGCAGGGATAAAGGAGGGAGTGAAAGAAGAAAGGAAGAAAAAGGTGCCGTCGTGGAGGGCTCCAGAATAATTTCGACCACCTGGCTGTTTTACTAAGGCGTGCGTGCGCTTAAAGATCCCCAGGGGGTCGAAATTATTCGAGAACGGCATAAGAGATCCGCTTTTGGGACTGGGTGTAACCAAATCGGAGCGGGAGGTCTCTACAGGCTCGTCTTTCTCCCGCGGTTGTGCGGCTTGAGGAGTCCGATGAACGTCTGTGCCCAGCAGAGGACGCAGGGCTTCCCATGCAGCAGGTAACCGTGCCGAGTCCGCGGCGCCGTCCCCGGAGCTGCGGCGGCGACTCCCTCAAGCTGATCGGGGCTCGAGGCGGCGCGCAGCCAGGTCACTTTCTTGGTTATTTTCTCTTTGTTTTTGTAATGTGCGTGGAAGGCCTCCAGGTGCGGCATACGATAGCCGAGGTTTCCGACGACCGACTCGGCGGTCGAACTATTGAGCTGCTTGTCGCTCAGGACACACAGGTAGCGGAGCTTCGTCGCATTCTTGATGTCTCGCTAAAGAGGAAAAAAAAAGTAGGAGGCGTAAGGAATTAATTAATTGGTTTTGGGAGAAAGGAAATTGTGCAGTATCTGTCTCATATATCGTTGGACACCTGAACCGCGCCGTAAGAGAAGGAATAAAGGAGGGAGCGAAAGAAGAAAGGAATAGGTGCCATAGTGGAGGGCTACGGAATAATTTCGACCACCTGGGGATCTTTAACGTGCACTGACATCGCACAAAACGCTAAGGCGCCCATGTGCTGTGCGATGTAAACGAGAAGTGGGAATCACTTGTGCAGTCAGATGCAGCATGGTTTACGGTTTATCATAGCCAACAATTCTGGACAAAATCATTTTTGAGCGGGAAAGAGTTTACGAAAGCAGTTTTCTTCACATATTGTAAGATTTCACTATTGCAATCAATTTATCTGCAGATCACCCTACGGCAGTCTTGCACTTTTTTTCGATTACCGTTTTTACTATCGCCAAAAGCGTTCCCCATATATATGGCAGTCTTATCTGCTTGATGAGAGCGATGGAAAAAATTTAATGCCCGCCGCGGTGGCTCAGTGGCTAAGGCGCTCGGCTACTGATCCGGAGTACCCGGGTTCGAACCCGACCGCGGCGCCCGAGTTTCGATGGAGGCGAAACGTTAAGGCGCCCGTGTGCTGTGCGATGTCAGTGCACATTAAATATTCCCAGGTGGTCGAAATCATTCTGGAGCCCTAAAGTACGGGACCTCCTTTTCATTTCTTCTTTCACTCCTTCCTTTATCCCTTTCTTACGGCGCGGTTCGGGTGTCCACCGTGATATGAGAGACAGTTACTGCGATATTTCCTTTCCCCATAAACAAATTTTCATCTCAAAAAATTTAAGAGAAACGTTTTGCTACACATCGGAAGAATGGGCTATTATAGTCAATAAAAATGCTTTGCAATTTTCTGATATTCAAATTTTTTGTCCGACAATGTTGGACATGGGTGGTCGAAATTATTCCGGAGCCATCCACTACGGCACCTCTTTCTTCATTTCACTCCCTCCTTTATCCCTTCCTTTACGGCGCGGTTCAAGTCTCCACCGAATGGGCAAGAATTACTGCTCTATTTCCTTTCCTCAATAGCGATTTTTAATTTTCAGTTTTTATGAGACACAACCCCGCCGCGGTGGCTCAGTGGTTAGGGCGCTCGACTACTGATCCGGAGTTCCCGGGTTCGAACCCGACCGCGGCGGCTGCGTTTTTATGGAGGAAAAACGCTAAGGCACCCGTGTGCTGTGCGATGTCAGTGCACGTTAAACATCCCCAGGTGGTCGAAATTATTCCGGAGCCCTCCACTACGGCACCTATTCTTCCTTTCTTCTTTCACTCCCTCCTTTATCCCTTCCCTTACTGCGCGGTTCAGGTGTCCAAAAATATATGAGACAGATACTGCGCCATTTCATTTCCCCGAAAACCAGTTATTATTATTATGAGAGACACAGTAGTGAAGGGTGGCATTAAGACACCGTACAGTACATGGGCCTCCAGCATTTCTCCTCCATCTAAATGCGACCCCAGAGGCCAGGCCTGCAGGTCTTTCGGGTCAGCAGCCGAGCGCCATAACCACTGAGCCACCGCGGCGGCAAGCAATGGGATTCGGTGCAGGAGCATTCACTATGAGCGAAAGGAATTTTTTTTTTGCCGCATTATTGCAGTCAGTCCGGCAAAATCACGTGTTGTGATATGTTCGTGCACAACCCAGGTAAGTGAAATTAATGCGGAGCGCTTAACTACGGCGACCCTCATAGCACCATTGTCAGCGTCAAGACTTAACATCGTACATCACATACATGACGTATACAGATACGGGAACGTAAATGCAGGCGTCAAAGGCTTCAAGTTAGAGAATCAAGGTATTGGGACATGTGCTGGGACACGGCGGCCGCGGCTTGTCTATAAGCCTTAAGGGGTACAACTGGAGAGGCGCACATCTTCCAGGGGACGTATCCTGGCTGAGTGCACTGATCTCGCTATGTGTTTGTACTTAATTGTTTCAGGGCTCATTTTTCGGCTGCAGCGCAGACGTTTCCCTGCCACGTCGTCTCTGCCAGCGTTATAATCTGTTATCGAAAACATTTCATCACAAGTACTGCGGCAGTGTTAACAGAGGCCCACCCTTCATGTAATATTCCCTATCCAGCTATCATGAATTAATAAGCTTAGGCGGTACACTCGGTTGATGGTTTGAATGCGTTAGCACTTTCTATTACTGCTGATTCTGTTGTAGCTCCGCCTCAAGGATCGGACACTATAGCGTTAATGGGTTAATGCTCATATATGCGGAATTGGTCATTCTCTACATTACATTCATAGATCGCGGGGATTCCTCATAACACCCCTGGCGCAGTGGTGCAGCGGTTAAGCGATGCGCTACTGCCCCTCCAGTGGCTATTTCAAACGTAGCCACTCGTGGGGCTTGCGGGACCCAGGTAGCTCTCCTCGAGCATTCCCTCGCGACTAATCATTAGTTTAACTGCCACCTTCCACGGTGGGCAGTTTCCTCACAATCGGGTGGGTAGATTGTGATGACCTCACAAGGTTCGCGCAGCGTCACGCGTGACGGCGGTCGCCATTTTTGCTTACACAGACCTTTCTATAATGACAACGCATTAATAAACAACATGATGCTGATAATGACAGTCGCAGAATAGTCGCCGATGCCTGAACTTGATACCCTATAGCGTCGAATCGGAAGCGAAATGAAACACGACGTACTGGCGCACATACTACGCATTTGCCCATAGTAAATTGATTCAGCAACAATTTTTTTAAACCCAGAGTGCAGTGAAGCGACCGAATGAAAAAGACGAGAAAACCGATATTAGGCGCCAGACATAATGGAACTAGCAAGAAATTATTTCAATGCTGCAGTTCTTCGTTTCTTCGTACTAGAGAATCAGATGACCCTGGGTTTAAGCTGGCATTGCGTGCTACTCTTCCAACCCGAAAAACAGCCTACCTGGAACATGATGGAGGTGAAGAAGAGTCCCTCGTACCTGAGGACGAGGGTACGCAAACTGCTATTGAATTTCAGTAGCTGGCCCAGGTGCTCGAATTCCCGGAGCGGAGTCGGCGAGTAGTCGAGGATACGCAGCTCGGCCACCATACAGCTTGCGAGGAATTTCAGCGACTCCATCCTGGGCACATGGTCGAGCGTCAGGCGGCCGTTCGATCTGCTGACGCTCAAGTTAGCCGCTTCGTCAGGACTGAACCTGAGCTCCTCCTCGCAAAATATGCAAACCGTATTGCCATCGTTGGAGAACTAGCGGACGTCCAGGTCCTCGATGTTGGGGCAGTGCTCTGCCAGCCGCTTCACCGCGCCGCCGTAGTGAAGACCACAGGGTGCAAGCGAGAGCGCCTGGAGCTGGCGGAGCGCGGGCGCTCCCAGCACTTCCGAAAGGTCAAGATCGTGGCCGGAGTGGAATGAGCTCACGTTAAGCTCGATTAGGTTCTTGCATTCAGCGAACAGGTTCTGCAAAGGAACGTTGCACGCAGCTTCGGCAGTAGCATGTAGAATGCCTTCGACTTCCGGCGGTGACGACAAGATCAGGCACAAAGTGCGCAGGTCGCTCCAGTTGTTGTGCCAGCTGGCATCGTGGATCTGTTGGGGGAGCTTCGACTGGTTCATGGCAACCACGACCAGAGGCTCGGACAGAGGGCTCGACTTGGCGGACGTCGCCAGGTCGCGAAGCCACGCGCAGTTCCACGAGTTGTCCTGGCGCCGATAAATGGCGCTCGCGCGCACTGGGGCGCAGTTTTCGAAAGTGAGCACCGCTGGCACTTCGCGGGGCGCCATGCATTCCACCTCGGAAGTGAGCACGAACGTCTCCATGCGGCTCCGGCTGCCCAAGATCTGAGCGCACCGCCACACGGCATTGTTGATGCTACCGCTCGCCAAGTGGACGTGTAGGTCTGTCACTTTCGGGCAATACCTGAGGAAAGCTTCGAGAACGACGACGCTAGGGTCACCGACGACCTCAACGTACATGCGGCGCACGTTGCATGCCTTGTGTTTGCGGAGCTCACCGCCGGTCACCTGGCCAAGGTACTTGAGCAGCTGGCCCAGTATGCTCTCGTAGGCCTGTAGCGAGAACTTGAGATGCGTCAGCTGCTGGAGCGGCCCCAGCAGGAGGCGCAGAAGGTCAACGGCCTTTAAGGGGCAGCCGATGCAGTCGAGGGTGTGCAGCTTTTCACAGCGGCCGGCCAAGCGACACAGCTCCTTCACGTCCGCGACAAGACAGTTCGTAAGGCTCAGTCTCAAAAGAGCCGTACCCTGTGTGTCGAAGTGTTTCTTCAGCACCGATGCATCGGCGTTGGCTGGAAGCCGGAAGGCCGCTTCGGACATGCTGGAAAGAATGAGAACCGAGAATATCACGCTGCGCGCTGTAGTCCAGGACTTCGGGACGACCTACGTGTACTCAGGTGGTGCGGTAATACCCCTCTGATGTGTCGAGGAAAACTGCCGACGTTATCAGTTTTGAAAATTACCCATTTCAGTACAGCGGTAGAATGTACTATCGCGATGAAAAGAAACGCGAACAGCGGAAAGCGTGGCTTTCCGCGAAATCAGCGCAGCCTAGCGTCGGCCCGCTTAATCCGAGGATCCGTGTCCAACTCAGATATGCTTTGGTGTCGCTAGGCAAATCGGCGTTCTCAGTCGGCACCGCTTTAGCGCTAGAATCATCCTCCGGCCGGCGCTATATCACCGCGTGCGTGTTATGAGTATCAGGTGTGACCGGCGGATGATAAGATTTCCGTGCCATTAACCCAGCAAGTAAAATACGGCAAGCTTTCGTGCTGTCACGATGATTGTGTGCTGAAGAGAACTGAAGCGCGAATGTCTTGCAGACCATAGCAGATGTATTGGTCTAAGAAATAAAGAGCAATTCAAACAAAAGCTGGAGCTGGCACAAAATTTGAACTTATCACAATGCAGAATTGCTCGACGAGAGCATACTTTGCATTAATTAATATTTGGTAAATTCTCCATCGCCAAGAATGGCGGATTCCATGCGGCTTACCATAGAGACAAACAGTTCTGTGAATTGCTCAGTTGCGCGAAGCCTGTCCCACTCGGCGTGGACAGCAGCCCAGAGGTAGTCCTTGTTCGTTTTATGGAGCTTCACTCGTGACAAGCGTGATTTCATAATTCGCAAACATTTTAAATTGGATTTACGTCTGCGCCTTTTGCTGGCTACGAAAGTTTACAGATGCAAGGTTCCATAACAAGGCTTCCACGGAATGTGAAGTACGGATTGGAGAAAGGTCATGCTGATAATAGAACAGGCCATCCTTGAACGGTCCATCCAAAGCATATAGGGCAGGAAAACCTGCTCGATTACATTACAGTATTCAGCCGCAGTGAACCGTTCATATAGCTGTATAAGGGGACCCAAGCCTTCAGCAGTGAAGGCTGCCCACCCATGCACGGAGCAGCGTCCGCTGAGGCTTGTCCGCTTAAAGAAGGTGGGATGAAAGCTGCGTACAGTAAAAAAAAAAGGAAGTTAAGAGTGTGTTTGCGCGCTGCAAAGTGGTATGACTCTAAACTCTTTTCTTGTATATCTTAGCTAAGTAGGTACCTGACTCTAAAACAGGGACCGCGCTGTTACTGCAGTGTGATTTTTATTCGTTCGCTTGGAATACATTTCCAGTCATTAATTCATGACATGCAGCAACCAAAAAGTAGCCAAGGTAACCGGAAAACACGTTTCTGTATTTAAAGCGCTGGAATGATATATTATATCCCATAAGCACATGGAAGTCGCGCTCTCATGCAACAATCATCGTCGGGTTACTTTAGGTGAAATTTGATACTACTATGACCACAGCAGCACAAACTGAACAGATTCAGGACCACATCTTTATAAAGACCATCGCTATTGAAGAAGATTCTGGTGCAAAAGCTTGCCGATGTTTGTATCGACGCCAGACTTTCAGTAAGGCGTGTCTCTTCGTGGTAAATGTACTTTCATCTGTGAACATCACCTGGTCTCATCCTCCACAGTCCAGTCCTTATGTGATTGCGTCGATTCTAGACGGCAGCTTTACGGTGATCTCAAACCAAAGGCTTTCTTGAGGCTGTCCTGCTTCGAAGGCCCGCTTGGCGCAGGTGCTGTCGAACCACTTGAACACAAACGTTTAGCCCGAGCTCGTTATTGATCTGCTGGGCTGTTAAAAAAGGGTTGTCCACGGCGGCTGCAGTCGTCAGTAGGTCTTCTTCCGTGGTCGTGGAATGTGGCCGCGAACCGTGAGGATGGTCCGAGAGTCTATACCTCCAGTTTTGCAGACTTTCAAAACTCTGTTGACTGTCGACAGCGGCCTTCCGGTAATCTCCGCACTTCTCTGGTGAATTTCTCTGGGGAAAATGAGGGAATTTCTTGGACACTCGCGGCATGACTTTCTTTTCAAGCTGAAGACACTCAAACCGGTAGCTTAGCTCCTACGCCTTAGGAGAACAGCATGCGCATGCGCGGCGCCAGTTCCTATCATGGTTTTTATTTCTTGAAGCTTTTAGTTTTTCGATGCAGGCCTAGAAACCAGCGACGATCGGGCTCGTACTTAACGCTTCAGTTGTCTTATGCATGCAATCATTGTGACAGCATAAAAGTATGTTGCATTTTACTTCCCTAAAGCTTATCATCCGCTGGTCATGTCTGATCGTCTGAACTCGCACGCGGTGCGATAGAGCAGGCCAGAACAAGATTCTAGCGCTACAACGGTGCAGTACTGAAAGCTATCTTTAAAAAAAAACTTCGCCTTCAAATCTCGCGAAGCACTGTAGTTAATTCCGTGGGTGTGAACCTTTTCTTGACCAAACCACAATTTTGTTTCTGCATTGTAATCAACCAGCAGTGGAGGTATCAGAAGCCTAGTAGTAGTAGTAGTAAAGACTTTTATTCGACCATAATTTATAGGCCGAGCATGTCGACCGCCTGGGCGACCAGAAGCCGCTGTTCTTCCCCTTCAGCGCCAAGCCAGTCGAGCCAGGTGGTGATGGATAGAAAGGGTGGGGGGAAGGAACCCGACTGCTGAGCAGCCGGGCAATAGAAGAGGCAATGGGCCAGGTCCGCATAGATGCAGGGGCAGTTGGGACAGGAAGGGTCCGATCGATAGCGATAGTGGAAGAGGCGGGACGGGGTGATAACTGCATTCATCTGAATGTGCCGAAGAAGGCGAGACTCCGGCACCGTGAGTGATGGATGAGGAGGAGGGTAAAGGCGTTTGTCGAGGCGGAGCTCAAGGTAGACCTCTTTTATGGTGCGGCGAAGGGTGAGCCTCCCACCGTCCTCCGAGGGCTTGGGCCAGGGGATCAACGGTGCCCGGAAAAGTGTGTCGCGGGCGAGCTGATGGGCCAGCTCATTGCCGTCAATCCCTGAATGCCCAGGGACCCAGCGGAGGAAAACGATGGAAGGCTGCAGTGCGGAGACCGCTCGCTCGACCTCCTGTTGGAGAGAAGGGGTCAGGGTGCGTTTCTGTATGTGGTGTATAGCGGCTTGTGAGTCTGAATAGACTGTGTACTCTTGGAGAGAGGGAAGGAGGGCAAATGACTGGAGGGCATGCGCAATGGCGAGGACCTCGAGGGACAATGCGTCTGGAGGGTGTAGATACGGCCCGCTGGTGTGGGTTTCAGGAGAAGGGAGGTGTGGATGGTACAGGGCGTAGCCGCAGGAACCTCGAGGAGCCACGAAGGAGGCATCCGTGTAAGCTACACCCTGGGTATCAAAGAGAGGGGAATGGTGCTGTGCGGCCGCATGACGACGTCCGGCGTGCAGGACGGGGGACATGTTGGTCGGGAGGGGAAGGATACGAAGATTGGGAGCGGGGGTGGGAATAGGAGAGGTAAACGGGGAGATTGGAATGGGCGAGATACCCGCTTGAGTCAATAACCACTGACCCTGACGGGTAAGGGAAAGCCGGGCGAGTTGTGAGTCACGATGGAGACTGAGAAGAGAACGAAGAGGATGGAAGAGGCCTGTGGCAAAGAGCTTAGTGGTAGAGGTAGTGATAGGGAGGTTGAGAGCTGCCTTGTAGAGGCCCACAAGGGCAGTCTCGAGAGCGTTAAGTTGAGTCTCATTGAAGGAAGCGTAGGGTGCAAAGTACAAGACTTTGTTGAGGGCCAGCGCGTGGGCAACGCGGCACGCGTGAGCCTCGTGGAGACCTGAGCGTCGAGTGACCACGCGCCGCAGGAGGTGAGTTACAGAGTGGCAGGTGGTGACAGCGCGGTGGAGGGCTTGCACATTCTTAGCCGCATGCAAAGGGAAGCCAAGAACTTTGCACTGTGTGACGACAGGAATGGGAGAGCCAGAAAGGTGGAGAGAGACGAAGTGGTTGTGTGAGCGCTGGTAGGAGGAATGGTTGAGAAGGAGAAGCTCGGATTTCTCAGGAGCAGGAGAGAGGCCAGCGGTGGTGAGAAAGGAGTCGATGAGATCTAGGCCACGTTGCAGGGTGTCCTGTACGTGACCGGGAGAGCCAGATGAACACCAGAGAGTGATGTCATCGGCGTAAAATATATGATGCAGGTCGGGAATTTCAGCTAGCTGGGAGGCGAGAGGGGCCATAGCGAGATTGAAAAGGGTAGGAGAGAGAACAGCACCTTGAGGAGTGCCACGGGTGAGGTGGTGTGGGTTAGACAAGTGGGTATCTACTCGAAAGCGAGCCACACGTTTAGAGAGGAATGAGCGGATATAGGAGTACATGCGGGAGCCACAATCCAAAGAGGCGAGTTGAGAAAGGATGTGATCGTGGCAAACACCGTCAAAGGCCTTGCGCACATCGACAGTCACAAGTGCATAAATTTGAGTGGGTGTAGGGGACAGGAACGTTTGCTGGAGAATCAGAAACATGTCCTGTGCACAGACGCGGCGTCGGAAGCCAATGAGAGAATGGGGGAAGAACTCCCGTGCCTCAAGGAAATCAGAGAGGCGAGTCAGAGCCATTCGCTCAAGGGTCTTACCAACGCACGACGTCAGGGAGATTGGGCGGAGGTTAGAGAGAGAGGGAGGTTTGCCCGGCTTTGGAATCATAGAAATAAGGGAGGATGTCCAGGAGCTCGGCAAGCAGCCGCTCTCCCAGGCCTCATTGTAGGTTTGAAGGAGGAATTCTTTGGCGCAGTCAGGAAGGTTACGAAGTGTGGTGTATGTAATGGCATCCTCACCGGGAGCCGAGCGTGTAGAATTAGCAGCCAGAGCAGATTCGAGCTCCCGGAGAGTGAAGCATTGGTCCAGATCGGGGTTAGGTCCACCTGAGTACACCGGGTAGGAGGGTGCCAGAGGGGGCGGGAGGTAGAGAGAGGCGAGTTGATCAAAAACTTCGCAGGGAGTCCCCTGAGTGAGGGCTTTAGCTAGAGTGGGAGCAAGGGCAGGCTTACTGCCAAGGAGGGATTTAAAGAGAGACCATGCGGATCGCGAGTGCAATGCAGAATCAAGGCCATCACAAAGAGCACTCCAACGAGAATGCTCGAGGGAGGCGCAGTGGGCGACGATCTCAGCCCGCAGAGCAGTGATCCGGGAGGAAAGTTGGGCATTGTGTGGTTGGGAGCGAAAGGAGCGTTGAAGACGTTTACGGCGACGCCATAAACGGATAAGGTGTGGATCTGGGTCCTGGATTGGGTAACGAGAGCGAACGCGACGGCTACTGGACGTGAGCGCTGCAGAGATGCGCGACGTCCAGTCGTCGTAGGATTGAAAGGAGTCGGAGGCGAGATTTGTGCGAAAAGCATGCCAGTCAGTGTGAATAACCGGATGACAGCGAGGGATGTGGGAAAGAGAGGTGGTGATATGGATGAGAAAGTGGTCACTTAGAAGAGTTTCGGCTGTCACCTGCCAGTAAAAGGAAAGTGATCCCCGAGAGAAAGTGAGGTCGGGTGTCGTGGAGCGTTGTGAGGCAATACCCGCTCGAGTAGGAGAGCCAGGAGTATTAAGAAGGGTGAGGTGGCGTTCCTGGGCCAGACAATGCAGGAGGCGGCCGGGTTTGAGGGTTTGTGGGTAGCCCCAGAGTGTGTGAGGGGCATTAAAGTCACCACCAATGAGGAGATGGGAGGTAGAAGGAAGAGAGTGAAGGAATTTGCCCAGAGTAGAGAATAAAGAGGAAGTGACAGGGGGGTTGTAAAAAGACAAAAGGACGAGTGAGATGCGGGAAGAAGGGTGGTAATAAACCACACAAACTAAATATTTAAGGAGGGTGGAGGGGATGTCAATTTGCTCTACGAGCACGTCACTGCGTACATAAATAGACGCAAGTGGCGTGGCCGTAGTGGCATGGTAGGCGCGGTAGCCTGGGACATTGCGGGCCGTCCGGGTCTCCTGGAGAAGGAGAAAATGAGGCAGAGAGGGGCGGGTGAGTAGGTACTGGTGGAGGGGGGTCTTATTGTGGCAAAGATTTCGGCAGTTCCACTGCACAATTTCGAGGTCCTCGCCAAACGCCATTATGAGAGTGGAGAGGAACGCGATGGTACGCGTTCCTTCTTTTTTGCCGGGGGCAGTGACTCATGGACGGATTGGAGCATAGATGTGAAAGATTCCAATTGCTTTGATTGTGCTTGGAGGGTGGTAAGAATCTGGAGAACCGAAGTTTCCAGCTGAACCAAGCGAGTGTGATGTGCCTGTGTGGTGGTTTCGACAAGGTCAGCCAAAGGGGCGACCTGGGCTCTGGAGGAGGGAGTGGGGAACGTGGCAAGGTGCTCATTTAGCTTGCTAAGCTGGGAGGTAAGAGAGGAGGTGGTTGTCTGGAGGGTTTGAGTCAAGGCATGTATCTGCTGTTGTAGATCGTGGGAAATGCGCTGCTGCTCTCGCTGCTGGCGTTCGAGCATTGCTAGCCGGAGGTCGAAGGAGCGGCTCGCGTCAGTCAAGGATGGAGAGGGTGGTGTAGTGGAAGAGAGGGACGCTGGCACCGAGGATCCTTTAACTATGGCGGCGAAGGAGCCTGGTGGTGACGTGATCGGAGCTGATGGATATTCATGATTAGAGGAGGAGGACGAGGAGGAGGAGGAGGGGGTGGTGGGTTGAGTGGCCCGGCGCAAAGCTAGGCGTCGGAGGTATGCAGCTTTAGCACACTCGCGTTGTTTAGCAAGGAGGAAGGGGCAAGTGGGGTCGAGGGAAGGGTGGGTATTCACCTGGCAATGAACGCACCAGGGCTGGGCACACACATGAGCGGAAGGGTCAGCGGGTAGAGGAGCAGCACAGCGACGGCACTTTGCCGGAACGCTGTGCTGGGGGCATTGGTGGGCGCGGTGGCCTAGAGTGAGACAACGGGTGCAGGTGGGAGGCTTAGGTTTATGAGGACGGCACCGGAAGGCAACGCGTTTGAAATATACAAAGTGGGGGATGACGGTACCAGCGAACGTTATGAGCACTGATTGAGTGGATCCCATCATGCGAGCAGCGAGAATATCTGTTTTGAAAGATTCTAGTTCATGCATGAGCTCATCAGGAGTGAAGTGGCCACCGGCGTTATGGATGACGCCGAGGCATGAGATGGGAGGATGGGGAGAATAAGTTTTGATGCTGACAGGCTTACCGTGAAGGTGGAGGTGCGTGATAGAAAGTAGGAGGTGGGCGGTGAGAGGAGAATGAGTTTTTAAAAACACAAGGCTTTGGGCTGGCTTGGCCTGAAGGGTGATGTCTGCACTGGTCTTGGAGGAAAGTTGTGCAGCGGAGGTGACTGCGGCGAGCACGTCGTAGAGAGGCAGCTTGGGATTGAGGGTACCAGGAGGGAGTTGTATGCCAACAGTGATGAGCTCGGAGCGGGGTCGGGTGGCGGAAGCAGGCTTACGGCTGGCACCGATGGTGCTCCAGCCGATTTCCGGGGATGGAAAGTCGTCTACCGGGGACGCCATGAAGTCCATGTCTGCCGACGAATCGTCAGCCTGGGGCGCAATCTGCGACGCTGGTGCCGGGCTGCAGGTCTTGGTGTCAGCGGGTAATGTGGCTTGTGTAGGCGCGGCGGCACCAGCGGCGTCGACGAACGCAGGCGGCTGCGACGCGTCTATGGGCCCAAAGGTGTTGACGTCTCTTAGAGCGTGGAGTTGGCGAGCGGTGGACGCTGCGGCGACGACGAACGCTGCCGGCTGCGCCGCGGCCGTCGATCCGGAGCTCCCAGCGTCGCTCACAGTGTTGGTTGCGACAGGATTTTGCGCGGTGGCGTGGGCGGTTGGAGTAGGCCCCGCGGTGGCGGCATCAGTGGGTCTGGGCTGCAGGGGCTTCGTGAGACGCTGCATTGCAGAGGTGCAGGCGCGGCGCGTTAGGGTTAGCGAGGCGCTGCGCCGGTTCAGACTTTTGGAGGCGCTTGAAGGGCCAGCCCGGCAGCGGGCCGTGATGCCGATGGTATCCACGTGCTTCGGAAGCCTTCCGGAAACGATGGAGAGGAAATCCAGGGGCGGGCGAAGCCCTGGATTAGGCCAGGGGCAGGTGAAAGCGGAGCTCGATAGGCAGCCAGCTAAACAGGGCGGCGCCACCTAGCGGATCAGAAGCCTATCTTATCTATAAGAACGCGCACACGTTTTAGTGACCCATCAGTTGTATTGCATGAAAGGGAGTTTTCATATCTAGACACACCTCATTGATGTCTTCTCTTTTGTTGTTTTGTGAGTATGTACTTATTATGAGCTTTGTAATTAAACGATCAGTTGCCAGTTGACAGCGCTTGTGGTGTCTTTTTTTTCCTACGTCCGTCGTCTTTTGCACCCTTTTTTTTCTCAGAAAGCCTTCGTTGCTGCCGCTTTCGTGTGACCAGTGCCGGCATGTAGAGGCTGCCGTCTGGGTCTGCACATCTCGCTGCGCCAGAGTGAGCTTCCAGATGAACTCATAGAGCAGAATAGATGAAGTTGGATTAGTTTGTGAACATGCAATGCAGATAAAACAGTGATCGTAAACAGACGCAGGCCGAAGACACGTGTTGACTAAATATTAAAATGAATGGCTCAGAGCATTTACACTGCATCTAATGAAGAAACAGACGAACAGGAGACGGCACCCAAAGTAACGTGACGTTACAGTTCACGCAGCTTCCACGAAGCGTAACTCGCTGTACACTACGGATGGCTGACTGCCACATTCGCTACTGAGCCGCCGCTATGGCTAAGTGTTTTTGTGGTGCTCGGCTGCTGGCCAGAAAGACACGCGTTCGATCCCGGCTGCGGCGGTCGCATTTCATGGAGGTTAAATGATAGAGACGCGTATACTGTGCGATGTCAGTGCACGTTAAGGTAAGCAAACTTTATTGGATCTTTTAAGGAATTCGCGGCTGCAGGACCCGCGTCGTCCTCATCTCAGGCGGTCCCGGGTCCTGTCCTCGCAAGGTCGGGCCCCTATTCCATGGCTCCGCTGAGCCGCGCTGCCTCACAAGCGTGCTGCACCAGGGTCCTTTGGACTGTGAGCTCGCTGCTGACGAGCCGGCTCTCCCATTGCTCCGCACTCGGGTGTTCGTGTTGGTGGAATGTTCTGTTTCGCTCACACTTTCACGTTAAAGAACCCCAGGTGGTCCAAATTATCTGGAGCCCTCCACTACAACGTCCCACATAGCCTGAGTCGCTTTGGGACGTTAAACCCGATAAAACAAACCCAACATTCGCTACTAACTTTTCTGATGATATATGCCTCTGTCAGCTCCTTTACTGCAAACCTTGATGCAAGAAAACGAGAGCTCGTTAACAACGACGCCAACGGAAGGTGCATACCATGTCGCATGATTAACTTCTCAAAGAAAGGGAGTATGGCTCAGTAAAAAGCAGCAGCGCTACATGGTAAAGGTTTCATTTGAACTCAACCAGCTGTCCAAGGAGGCGCAGCTCTAGTAAGAGACCACCGATAAGTGGAACGCTGTAGACTCTTCTGCTATCACCGCAGCGAAATAGCGAAATTTCTTGAAGGCAACATATATAACGCTCACCACGACGAAGCGTTTGTGATGATACAGAGCTCAATGACAGTGCTTTCTTATCCGTTTTTCATCTGCAGCAAGCACGCGTGAGCAGTGCCCAATGTATTCCTGTTGACGTCCGCTCCGAAGCTTTTAGGGTCGCAAAAAACCAAAGCGCGCAGATGACATTTCTCTCTCGTTATCGCGGGCCGAGTTGGTCCTGCAGTTCGGAGGACCGCCGTTGTACCATTCTCTTCGAAAGCGTGAAATGGCGCCTAAAAGCATCATCAGGCATGTCGAAGGGATCCTCACGTACTTACGTTCCGCCGCCGATAGCGATCACTCAACAGCGATCACTCAATGTTTACATTGAATCGAACACCAGCGTCTCGGTACCATGGTCGGCCGGCTTTCAGTTTACTGACAGCTCATGTGAGGTGTATAAAAACCGCGGTCCCGTCTCCGCGAGATGTCACGCCGGCGGGGACTACACTCGGCCATCCGCGCGCGGCGGCTGGAGGGGAAGCGAACTGTCCCGCGGATTCGGCCCCTGTTATATCTACAAATTTCGGAAGTCTACACATGATATTAATGCAGGTTTCTGCAGATTATGCCTCATGGACATGTACTAACTACGAGGAACACAGAAGAATGGCGAAGTGCATAACGAGGAACCAGAAAAAATCTTTATTATTAACTTATTTGAAAACGTATCTTTCCTTACCTCCTTGTGCGGCTCCTTGCCGAGTTTTACTTGAAGTTTTCTGGAAAGATCCTTCAGCAGCGCATTTGCTTGAAGTGCGAAAGCACTACTTCACTAGCAATCCTGAAAGAACCTGTGTTTGTCTGAAGGCTCTCAGATACCCGCAGAAATAAAATAAACATTGCGGCGACTAGGTTCCGAACCCGCAGCAGCGCGAACAGATCAGCTTCGCTGGCTACTACTGCACGAGAGCACTATGCTGTCGCCGCAGCCGATCACACCTTGTGTTGAACTGCCACACTCTAGCGCTGTATACATTCCACGTCGTCGTCTTCATCTACTTCCATGAAAATGAAAATTGGCTTTTGGGAAAAGGAAATGGCGCAGTATCTGTCTCACACCTCGGCGGACACCTGAACCGCGCCGTATGAGAAGGGATAAAGAAGGAAGTGAAAGAAGAAAGGAAGAAAGAGGTGCCGTAGTGGAGGATCCGGGATAATTTCGACCACCTGCGGATCTTTTTCGTGCACTCTCAGAGCATACGGGCGCCTTAGCGTTTCGGCTCCATCGAAATGCAGCCGCACCGGTCGGGTTGGAACCCGGGAACTCCGGATTAATAGCCGAGTGCCCTAACAACTGAGCCACCACGGCGGGTCATCTACTTCCATCTGAGCGCAAAAGTCACGAAAAGAGGGAAAACGTGCACAACAGGCTACTTGGGTTGGTGGAAACCTCAATCGCGCTTTGAGCTTTGTGGCGATAGTGACAGAGAGATGTGCGCTGTTTGCGTTTGAGTTGACAACGTATTGGCAGGAACGTGGAGCAATCGGCTGCTGGCGTTCACTGGGTTCGCTGCCGTTGGCGTTGACAACGTTGTAGACTCCATTGATTTTGAGGAAAGGAAAAATGCATAACTGGCTACCTGGGTAAGTAGACACACCTCAATCGTGTTTTCAGGAACCTGACGGTGGTGCTCACCTGCATAAAACTGCTTTCGCACAGTATTTAATGAACTAATCACGCGCACAACCTGGACACATTTCTTATTGTGTAAATAGTTTGTACATATTACTTCTCCCCCATCCTCTCTTCCTGTCCCCTCACCTCTTTCATTTCATTTCTCCATTCTGCCTGCTGTCCTTTATTTCCGCTGCCCCAGCTCAGGTGCTTCAGTATCGATGGCAGATGCCGGGGCTAGCAAAAATATATTCCTTCCTTTTTACTATTATTTTTAATAAAACCACTACCACCGCTACCATGGCACAGTATTTCGTGCTTAGGAGTGCTAAACCGCAAGCAATTTTTTTTAATGCGAAAGCATTATATTGCTCACTTCCAAGGTCATGTCCGCAAAAACGTATCCGCTAAAAACGCAGCCGCCGTGGTCGGGTTCGAACCCGGGTACTGATCCGGAGTTTCCGGATTCGAACCCGACCACGGCGGCTGCGTTTTTGTGGAGGCAAAACGCTATGGCGCCCGTGCGCTGTGCGATGACAGTGCACTTTAAAGATCCCCAGTTGATCGAAATTATTCCGGAGCTCTCCACTACGGCACCTCTCTCTTCCATTCTTCTCTCAATCCCTCCTTTATGCCTTCCCTTACGGCGCTGTGTCCCGCATACGTGTAACACACAAATCAAAAGCAAACAAAACACGGTGAATTGAGGTAATTGCACTGCTGCGATATCTGGTGGAGATTCGAAAACATGGTGTGCTTATATAAACGCTACCCCGCTACTGTCGATAGCTCTCGCAAGTACAGCGCACTTCTTAAACCCTGCAAGATGCAGTGTCACTGCTCTATTAGGGGACTGGATTTTGATTTCTTTCAACTAGATTTTGAATGTGGAGGACAGAAATGAAATTACCGTGCACTCCGTATGTACAGTGACGTCAGAACTCTTTGCGCCACATGACTGTCAGTTGATCTCGACGATAGAGTTTTTCTGAATGAAATAAATAGAATTACACCAATAGCATTACACACGTTCTGCCACTTTACTAGCGACCCTAGTGAGGCGGTACGCACTATATAAAGTAATAAGGATGCTAACGAAGAAGTCGAAATTAACCGGAATTTAGGCTCTTCACATAATAAAAATCACATTGTCCCCTTGACTTCGCCATCAATAATAATGGTAAAGTATCACCAAAATATGCAGCTTTTTAGACGTAAGTGTTCAAAAAACATAGTAAATAAAAATAGGTGCAGTCGGATGACATCGTGCTTTTCTGAGTCGCCAGCTGGGAAGTGCAGAAGCCCCACCTCTTTCAAAGTCTTGTTGGTGCGTAGCGTATCACACGAGGTCAAGATGCCGTTGAAGCCTAGACTGGAGCCCTTGAAGTGCAGCTTTCGAGTGTGGCGTTCTGCGAGAGCTCCTCTGCCAAGTGCGCCATGCAGTAATCGGCAATTAGCCCACGCAATCCCAGGTAGAGCAAGCAGGCGTTCTTGGAAATTGCTGAGGCCAAAGCATCTCCGCAGCTAGCGTCAACTGTGTGGAAGGCAATACGCAGCTCCTTCAAGCTGGTGCTCACTTCAAGAGCAGTAAAGAAGTCCTTGAGCGAACTGCTGACTCCAAACATGTACAGTTTAAGTGTCGTCGAACTTTCATTCTTTCTGAGAGCGTCAGCTACGCCACAGATTTTCGATGCCTCAACTGTGAGTGAGTAAAGCCTGAGCGCCTTGACACTCGGCAACGTCTGAACCGGCCGTGTGCCGGCATCCATGCCGAAGCCGCTCTCGTACTGCTGCCTCCAAACGGAAAACGCCACAGATTCACTCTTAGTGAGACAGTGCACGGCATCAACCATGTGCTGTGAGTGCGTCGGCTGTGTAATGTCCCCAACTCTGAGAGAGTCGGAGTTACGATGAAGCACCTTGACCAGCCCCAGTTCAAGCTTGTCTTCAGCGCAGGTGACCGTGATGCATTAGAGGCCGCAAATAGTCAGCAGGTCTTTTTCTGGCAGGTAGCAGCAGCTTGCCACTCTGTACGGGTCAGACATACAGGACCGCACCTCGAGGCATACTATGTTACGGAGGCCGCTCTCTTCTGGTGGCGGGCGCAAGCGTATAGAAGTGCGACCTCCTTCTAGAGTAGGGTTGTTGGGTAAAAAGCAGCTCAGAACGCGCACTTCTTCGATTCATGTGTGACGTTCGATGAGCGAAGAGATTGTGTAGGTCACTTGCTGTGCGCTAGTCATGGGGCGCTTATCAACAGGCCTTTGCGGAAGGTACTGAAGACTTAATTTTCCAGGACGGCACTCGAAAAGCTGGTACGAAATTGCGTACAGCATTTCATTCCACGCTAAATTGCTCACGAGCCAGCAGCTCTTCTGTGAACTTACCGCCGTACAGGCCCGTGTAAAGTCCATTCGCTCCTTCCAGCCGTTGCTGCACATGGCCAAATGTAGAAACTGTCTCACAGACGACGTGCTTTGCTGTCTTTATGAGGTGGCTTGATGGTCAGCGAAAAACAACTCACTGTGGATGTTGTTTGCCTCACAAAATGTCGCTCAGACACCGCAGCACGCGCTGGACTGGCGATGCTTCGTCGTCGTTCTTGCTTTTCATCAATTCGCCCAGCAGAGAAACTTGGACTTCTAAGCACAGGTATACGATGGCCACATGCATGACATGCGAACGTGAAGAGGCGTTCCTGCGTCCGTACGGATTCTAGGGAGCGGTAGTCTGGGGGTGTGGTGAGCGTCATGGAGGAGACATTAGGGAGATTTAGAATAGGGGACCCTAAGGCTTGGTGGTTCCAAGGAAATAGCAGCCACTACCACTACAGCGCCACTACGGCGAACCAAAAAGATGCTCGTGAAAAAGATTTTAAAATATTCGTTTATTTCTTCATCACAAACTGTTTTTATTGCAGACATGAAATTTAAGAGTAAAAATTATAACAAGTTACTCGTGAGAGTAGTGGCGACAATGAGGAGGAGGAGGAAAAACTTTATTAATGCGAAGGGGAGTGGGCGAGGGGGAATCGGTGCGTGATGAAGCGAGAGGCCCTGTTTAAACGGGCGCCGGGGCGCATGCATCTTTGAACCTCGCGCTTTCAGACGTCAAACGACGCGTACTCGCTAAGCCTAGCAGCTTTGTAAACATGGAGGTAAATTGAAAATTTGGCGTGTTTTGTCGGTAAAATTTTGTAGTGATCGTGCGACACAGCGTGCCAGCAACGAAGAATCGGTGGTGAAGCAAGCGGTCCCCGCTTCGATGCACGCCGCCATGTTTCCTACGCTATCCGGCTTTAGGGGGCCACGCTATTTCGCCGATTAAGCGTTAGCGTCGCCCGCTCACCCAAACACCCAAGGTACGTTAGCGTTCTGCGCATGCGCAAAAGCATCCCGCTATTCCCCTATGCCCCATAACGAGAGGGTGACCCTATACTAAAACTCTACTTTCGACTACCTGGGGATCTATACCGCGCGAAGATCGCACAGCACACGGGCGAATTTTCAATTCGCCTCCACTGAAACGCGGCCGCCGCGGATTGGTTCGAACCCGGGTACTCCGGCTCAGTAGCGGAGCGCCTTATACACTGAGCATCTGCAGGGTGAAGCCGGCCGGGTCATCAGCTCAGGATTCCTTTCGCAAAGGCCCCCATACGTGCTCTTTCGACGATGTCTCGTTGATCCTCCAGGTCCGAGGCGGACAGGGCTGCCTTCAATCCTTCCCACGTTGGCCATTCTATTAAATCTATAGACCTATTAGCCAGCCAGCCCCATATGATATAGGTCTGTGTAATGGCCACAGAATTTACACTGTGGTTCTCTGCTCCCCTCTGTCTTTATCCTCATGTCCACCTAGAGTGATGACTGAGGGCGCTCATTTCCTTGCCTCACAACCGCCTGCACCCCGGCATGAATTGAGCGGCGCTTGCTTGAGCTTTCCTCATAGAGATCTCCCAAGAGTTGTGTATTGCCTCGTGACCGCACATGATATTCAGGATAACAGCTATATGCATTGTGCGAAATAAAATGCGAGAACGTATCGCTGGCACTTCTGAACGAAAAATAGATACACAGAAAGAGCAGAAATCCGAGCTTATCCAGTGCACCTGCGCGGGCTTTGTGGCTTGACATGAAAAGACACGAGTAGCGGACAGCCAGCTCTAACTGCCGTATGTCGCTGTTGCCTTCGTTCGAAGCTATGATCTGTGTACGGAATGAAAAAATTTTGTCTTTTGAAGAAAGGAAATGCAGTAACTGTGTCGCATATCTCAGTGGACACCCGAGCCAACGTACAATGCAAAATGGTTTTGAAGCAAAGCTTCACTGGGCTAGCTGCGGGGCGTTTCGCGTAAGCCGGCGCTTGGCCTACAAGCCAGGTCACAGGTGTTCCGCCGCGTGCCGCCGCCGTGCGCGGTTTGGGTGTCCACCGATATCCGTGAGACAGCTACACCACCATTTTCTTTCCTCAAAACCAAATTTCAAAACCAGTTTTCATAATTAATCTTCTTGGAGCTTTCTGGAACAGTACCGCCCGCCGCGGCCCGCCGCGGTTGCTCAGTGGTTAGGGCGCTCAGCTACTGATCTGGAGTACCCGGGTTCGAACCCTACCGAGGCGGCCGCGTTTCGATGGAGGCGAAACGCTAAGGCACCCGTGTGCTGTGCGTTGTCAGGGTACGTGAAAGATTCCCAGGTTGTCGATATCATTCCGAATCCTCCACTATGGCACCCCTTTCTTCATTTCTTCTTTCACTCCCTTCTTTATCCCTTCCCTTACGGCGCGTTTCGGTGGTGGTGATGATGAATCAACTTTTATTAAGCCCGAAATAAATCGGTGGTGCACGTAGGCACCAGACGGGGTGGTTACCTAGTTACGGGACCCATATGTTTCCAGCAGCTCCTAACCCCTGTCCTCAGTGCGAGCTGAATCGGTAGGGCGGGGCTGGATAACAAGGTCTCCCATCGCTCAAGGGGTTGGGAATTGGGGTGTTGTCGGGAAGGGAGGAGGGGGAGGGTTCTTGAGTTCTGTGCACTCTGCCAAGACGTGCGGCAAGGTGACCTTTTCACGTGTCCACCGAGATATGAGATACAGTTACTGCGCCGTTTCCTTTCCCGAAAACCGAATTTTCATTTTTCGAAAGCCCCGCCGCGGTGGCTCAGTGGTTAGGGCGCTCGACTACTGATCCGAAGTTCTCGGGTTCGAACCCGACCGCGGCGGCTGCGTTTTTATGGAGGAAAAACGCTAAGGCGCCCGTGTGCTGTGCGATGTCAGTGCACGTTAAAGATCCCCAGGTGGTCGAAATTATTCCGGAGCCCTCCACTACGGCACCTCTCTCTTCCTTTCTTCTTTCACTCCCTCCTCTATCCCTTCCCTTACGGCGCGGTTCAGGTGTCCAACGATATATGAGACAGATACTGCGCCATTTCCTTTCCCCCCAAAACCAAAACCAATTATTTTTCAAAAAATTTAATAGAAACGTTTTAGATGGATGGAGGGAAAGAACTTTTATTAGAAAAAAGGAAAGAAAGAAATCTTCCAGGGTGGTCTCCTACTTGTCCAGGAGTCCACTGGCTTGTGCCTCACATAAGGCCCGATCCACCAGCCATTTCTGGCCGGCGAGCTGAGCGGTCCGTAAAGCAGCCTCCCAGGAAGAATGAGCGGGATTGGGGATGGGGGAACTGCCTCCGGGGAAGGACATTCCCAAAGGTAGTGAAAAAGAGTAGATCTGGGCACCCCACAGGTGTTACAATTAGGGGCAGTGGTGGGCTGAAAGCATAAGAGACGGTAGGGCGAGATAAAGCAGCCCGTCTGTAACTGTCGCCATGTGGCGCTGGATAAGGGCGACAAAGTACTGTGGGTTGGTGGTAATGTCATGCGGCTGAGTTTGTAGAATGCGGTGATTTGATGATATGTATAAAGGACCGATGGTGCCTCTTGCCCATGGTTGGGTGCCTGATCGTCCGGGGTCCGGAGGAGAGTTTTCGGGCCAGCGCGTGAACGCGCTCATTACCGGGGATCGAGGTATGCCCAGGGATCCACGACAGAGTAACCGTTCTGTCGAGACAGGTGGCTGTGGCAAGAATACGTTGTGTGGCCGGCGTCGCCACGCCCTTTAGGTAGCGGCTGTAGGCGGCCTGGGAATCTGTGCAAATTTCGGTTATGTTTTTGTCAATGGTGGAGTGGGCCAGCGCAAGTGCGATGGCGGCTCCTTCCGCCTCTGCAGGTGAATTAGTTTGGAAAGTGGCGGCGGCCCCCACAGTGCCGTCGTCATAGGCTGCGACTGCCGTGAAGAATCCTACTTTAGAATTTTCTGCCATGTCGACATAAAGGATATCGGAGCGGTTGCTGTATGTTTTGGTGTAATAGCTCTCTCGAGCCTGCCGCCTACCCTGATGGAGGCTAGCGCTCATATTGCGCGGTAGGGGCTTCTGATATATGTGATCCTGCGTGCGCAGAGAAATCATGTAAGGTGTAGCAATTTTTTTGGGTGGCCTGCCTTGCCTTGCCTTGCCTTAGCAGCCTGCCTGCCTGCCTAAAGTAGCAGCTCAGCACACGGGACTAAGCTCATGCATTATGTAAATGAAGCTTTAATTTAGAACTAAAGTGTTAAATTCTTCATCACCTTTAAATAGTTAGCTTTGGTGGTGCTATCCAAAAGTCATGCAATTTTAGAGCTGCAATCCTGGCTACCACTAAAACCTGGGGCTCTATTTTCAGCACTGTGGTCCTTTTTCCCATGACCAAGGCACTCGAGAATGACCAAGTTACACTGGTTAGTGCACTAATTGCAAAAAAGGTGTATTCATTTACATGTTGCCTATCTAGGTCAAATGAAAGGCTAGGCCGTTGAGCCTCTGTCATGCCTCAGTTCATAAATCTGCAGAACCAGAGCCTTTTTTTCATGAGCAGATAGCTAAGAGCGCATTTTTGTTTTCAGAAATCTAAACACACTTCTACGATACGATGACTCAATTTAAAGGAATAGTCACCTAATTTTAGCCGCATGTTTTCCTCTCTCTAACAATGCTCAAACCATTAGAATATGTTTAACACACTACTTCGATACGATGACTGAATTTAAGGGAATAGTCACCTAATTTTAGTTGCATGTTTCCTTCTCTGTAACAATGCTGAAACCGTTACAATATGTTTATCACAATTGTGGCTTTTTGCCTACAGCCGATAAATAATTAGCAACTAAATTTCTTCTCTCAAACTGTTTCGGTTTCATCATCCGAATGATGGCTGGGAGGGCAAAGGTGAATTTAGGCCATGTGAGACATGGAAAAAACTGCAATATTGAATATGATCGCTAGTTAGTTTATCATTTTGGTTCTTTAAGTGGGCTGGCTAAAGCGTTGTAGTTAGGGGTGTGCGAATGCTCGAAATTTCGAATACGAAGCGAATATGTTTGATATTGGATTTGTAATCGTATTCAAAAATTGATATTCGTGAATTTCAGAATATTCGAAAATTCCCGAATACCCTCCAGCGATCGTATATTGCGCATACTTTCATAAATTAGACCGAGGCAAAACCACAATATCTGGGCAAATTAGCCGATAATAGAGTTAAAAATTCGAAAAACACAATACAGAGGTCCCATCCCCTTCCTCCGCCGTTTATCACTCGGACCGACCGCACCCCGACGCCGCAAGGCTTCACCTCGTGAGATTTTTCCCCAAGTGGGCTTTCCCACCTATCACCCATGCTGCGAACAAGATGGCCGACGGCCCGCTTCGGGCAATCGCAACGCGAAATTGCGCTTTTCTAATTTTTCGGTAATACGTTACATATTTAATGCACACATCCGAAGAATGCGTCCTGTCGCCTTCATAACTCTCCAAGCATGACTTCTGCCATCCCGTTTTGTAACCTACGCTATGCAGGAAAGCCGACTTGCGAAATGCCGCGGGAGCCTCCTGAAGGGTCGCGTCGAGTAGTCACAATAGGGCAAGCGATCCTGTTAAAATCTCGCCTATTGCATGGTACATTGTAACCTGCACACCTCTTTAGTGGGCGTAACGGCAGGCGTGGAAACAATTGGAAGGCCTCTGTCGCTAGGGCAAGAAAATAGCCTGGCTGCATAGTTTCGGTTTCTGAGCTTCACCGCGGCCCCGCGGCAGCTTCAAACGTCGCCCGCGCATTCGCCGATAGTCCAGTCCCAGCTCCGCGCGGCTTATTTATTTTTCCTTTTTACAAGCCGCCTCGCCACTCTGACGACAGTGTGTGTTCCCTGGCCCCTTGCTTGCATTTGTGTTGTTCTTCCAGCACTCCAAAACGGGTGGCTCGTTACGGGTTTTCAGGTGTTAGCGCGATGGAGCCGCCTCATAAGGCCTTACTGCGTCTTCAGCATTTTCGGCAGCATTTCTTTTTTTTCGGGGGGGGGGGCAATTTTATTAACAGAGGCCTTCGGATGAACCGGGCATTTCTTCCGGTCCCTTGAACTCCGAATGAATGAGGTTGTCATCATGTTATTTTTTGTTACCAGTCTTGTCATTTTATGGATTTTGTTTTGCATGACCTCATTATAGTTTGGATACTGTTATGCATTCTAATCAAGTAGTATACATTTCTGTGCACATCATGTTTTTTTATATGGCGCTGAGGCAGTCTAGCTTTGTTTATTTTAGTTGCAAAGACCATACACTGTTTTGAAAAAAAATAAGGGTAACAACGTTTGCTTGCTCATCGTTTTCTGATTTTTTTGTACTGAACAGATATTCGATTCGATATTCGAAGCCATTTTTTCTTCATATTCGTATTCCATTCGTATTCAAAAATTTCAATATTCGCACACACCTAGTTGTAGTGAATTAAAACTGTGCCAATGATTGTTCAGTAATCTTTATTAAATAGAGCTGGCACAGAGATTGTACACGGGAGATTGGGAGTAGGAAAACGGAGATCACATTAGGAGGTAAATTCGTGCCTCACGAGGTATTGCAGTGATCTCATTGTGTTTGATTGGATTGTAATGATTGCACTGCAGTTTTTTCATGCATCAGGTGACCTAAACCGACCTTTCACATCAGAGCTATTGTGCAGTTGCTGAAAACGAAACTGCATCAAGAACGAATTCAATTATAAACAATTTAGCGGTAATGCAAGAATGCCAGGGAGTGGTCCCTGCATACTGATGTCTAACGCATAATTTCGGAGAAGGAAACACGCACGCAAAATTTTGGTATCTATAGACCTTTAAGGTAGCTTTATCAACATGTACTCAAGCAGTGTCTTTACTACTTCTGTCAGGAAAATCACATAATAAAGAAAATTATTACCATTGTCATGGCCTTCCATGTTTGTAACAGTGCACATTAGTTAGTGTCAATGTTTCTGCAAGTCTGTTAAGTTTCTTCACAAACACACTGTTCAGTCTGCGGCACCCATTGTGTAGAGCTGTCAAGCAGTGCATACCAATTACTAAAAACTGAAATGAGTAAGTAGCCTTCTAGTTAAGGGATTATTACGGCTTGCTTTGTTGCTTTATTGGTCTATGCTGTTTTTCTCCTGTGCAATCATTTCCTCTAGAATCTAGCAGTGGGAGTGGGGGTTCCCTTTGTCTGCAGGGCAATATATGCTGCTTGAGCATTGTGTACCAGGGTGATGCAGCTTGTACATGTTGCTATCACGGAGGTGAGTAAATTTGTTGGCAGCTAGTTTTTAGGGATTTTTTTGCTGCTGCTTTACTTACAGATATCAGTCAATTCTCTTTGACCGTCTCACTAAGATGGCCTTATAAAATATTTTGCAGTGACCTCCTTCAGGCATGCTGCTACATAAGGGAAATCTCCTGGATGCTCAACAGCCTGAAGAGTGTTTCAATCGAAAAGGCTGCACACCCTGCACCTAGCATTTGGGACTGGTAAAGGTAGAAGTGACTTACAATGTTTTCTCTGAAGCAATGTTCACATGAGACTGGTCCTTCTGCCGAGGGGAAGCAGGTTATCAAATTTTGAGCTGGACAATAGAGACCTACCTTTACACAACTCTGTACCAACAGGCACTAAAAATGATATTTCATGTTAATAGTGCATGAAAATTATAGGGGTATAGATTTAATAGTGCATGACAAGCTCCAGAGCAAGCCAGGACTGTTGAGTGTTCCAGTCTCTCCAGAATGCATGTGACTTTGAAAGGCAGCTTGGGACGCTGGAGAAGAAGCGCAACAGGGACGGCCAGCTGTTAAATTTATTGTTGTATTTTAAAGCACTCTTTTCAGAGCTGCCTGTATTTGTGGTACTGTTTGCTGTCGGCTTGTGTGTTAGTCTACTTCTAAAGTAACGTTCCTCTCAATACTGTGTTGATAAAGTTGCCTTTGGTAGTGATCCTTGCTATTGTGCTTCATTATTGACATCATAAAATGCACTTCTTCTCTAGGCTGACATTGATGCCTTCAAGTAAACTTAGCCCAATTTAGCAGCTGCCATGTGCAAAACATTGTCAGAGGTGCTTTAGCCTTGTTTTTTTTTCACATGGCTCTCCTGACTGCTCAGTCTAATGTCGCTCAACAAGCTACAGGTTGACACATTATTCGTACTGTTTGCACATATGTATAACCAATTTTTGAAGTTATTCTTTCGAGCTAAGATAATTTGCTCACTGGGATATGTTCATAGAAAAAGTAACACTATTTTGTATTTTGGATGGCCTTAGTTGTGATATTTTCATTTGGACAATCTTGCCATGTTACTTAAGGCTGCGATTTGGGTGAATTGTCAATGATTGATTGTTAAACAGCGCGGAAAGATAGGACGCGTGGAAGGAAGACACGCAACGCAGGCACTGCCTCACAACTTATATTTATTTGGAGAAATTGTCTTACTAAATTTTTCTCCACAAAAAAACACAGCAAACACCAAATTTAAAAGACAAAAAAACAAGGAAAAACCGTTACTACTCACCATACACGACGGTCAAAAAACACACCCCATCGCCACGGTGCAACTGCATGTGAAAGTTAACTTTCGTCTAACTTTCACACTAACTTTATAACAAACATCTTTCTCTCTATCATCATCTAACATTCTAACTTTACGTCTGGTTGTACCACAGCAATGTGTTTTTTCATTGTCTTATATGGCAAGTAGTATTTTTGGGCTTTTACATTTGCTGTCGTGTTTTTTCTGGAAAAGAAAACTTATAAGAACAGTTTCTTTGAATAAAAAACAGTTGCGAGTCAGCGCCTGTGTTGTGGGTCGTCATTTCGCATGTCCTTTCTTCCCGCACTGTTTAACAATGAATCTTCCCATGTTGTGGGAGCATCCTTTCTGCGTGATAGTTCCCACAAAAAAGGTCTTGTTCTATACTTAACATTCTTTCTCATATTTTCTTAACGAATACAATTTTAGTATGTGTACTGCCAGGACAGCTGCTTTTACCACATCTAAAGTCATCCGAATAAAATTACTAAAAGCTTATTTATTTAATTCAGATTAAGTAAATATTTCTGGTAGACAGGCTACATTCTTATTCAGAACGTTTTTGTAGGGGCAGAGTTATATTATGACAGCGTTAAGCTAAGTGTGATCAGAAATTTATTTTGTTTCTAACAGAAAAAGGATCATTTCTTGGGAATAACCTGTGTTGTATGTGTTGATATTCCGAATCGCTTGAAATATGAGAATTTACGTCTTCTTAGGGCTATCTATTTTAGGTTTCACTGTGACAGTGAGCATTTTCAGTTTC
Source organism: Amblyomma americanum (assembly GCF_052857255.1). Taxonomy (NCBI): domain Eukaryota; kingdom Metazoa; phylum Arthropoda; class Arachnida; order Ixodida; family Ixodidae; genus Amblyomma; species Amblyomma americanum. The sequence continues at coordinate 59,261,353 of NC_135506.1, forward strand.
AAATGGCTGTAAATTTTTTTGTCAGTGCGATGTTCTATTGGTGTGCTTGATATTTCGGCACATTCATCACTGGGGTCAAAATTAAACGAAGGAGCAGACAGCCTCTTTGGCGCTGTTAACACAGTGTTCATTTTTTTTCTGCAAGGAGTAGGTGATTGCTAACTAAGCCTGCAGAAAGAAAGTTACTGATATCATGAAAAGCGAAATGAACTGGTACGTTCACGTATTTCTCACTGTTTTGACTAGGTGGGACAGTTTTTTTGCCAACAAAGGTGTCAACACAGAAGTGATGGAAATTCTTGAATATTAGTATAACAGCATTTTTTCCTCTAATTCCTAAAAGATTTCTAACGTTTCTTGCCCACCTGTGCCCAAAATGTTTTTTTCAAAACTGGTGTTACAATCGCAGTTCCTGAAATGAAGGCCTGCCTGTTAAAAATGTGGCACAAGTGCTCTTTTTAGTCCGTAATAAACAAATGTTAGTTCGCCCAAATGCACCATACCACAGAATAAAGGAAATAGATGAAAACCGTTTCAGGACATTTAACAAATTGGCAGTGCATGCTGTTGCTCACCAGAAGCCTATATCGTAGTATTTAACATTAGCTACCCTGCGCATGCTCGGAAGCCATTTTGGGGAGGAAAATGCTGTTTTCCCCATTTGCCTCTCGCAAGTTTCCTCATTTACCTGCTCTAGCAGCTCGATGCCTTTGGTTATCGAACCCAAGGTTGCGAGATCAAGTCCTGGCTGGTGCATTCCCATTTTGATGGCGGTGAAATACAAAAGCACTCGTGTACTGTGCAAGTCATTTTGCACGTTAAACAAAAGAAAATTTAATGAAACAGGAGAGGCCTGCCTGGTTGTTGACCTGGCATGCTACTCCACGTGAGTGTGAAAGAGAAGAATAGAGGAGGGTGAAAAGAGAGGAAAAAAAAAGGGGGCTAATGGGCCATAGTTAGATACATAATTGTATGCTCCACAACGGCTTGCCTAAGAATGTGTGGACTAGCGAGGGTTAGCATCACATAATGTTTGACAAGCAGCAGCATTACAGGTTTTTAAAATTGGTTAATATCTATGTTGTTCATTGTCATGTGGCACTGCAGGTGTTGGGTAAAGGATGGACATCAAACTAGATTAAAATATCAGCGATAAAGCAAAACAAAAAGGATTATTCGTCACCTTGGCCTGTACTGAGAGGTGCACAGAGCTTTTGACAAGGCTGGGGCATGTTACAACTTGTGTGTCCGCACCATGGGTGCCGCCACGGTCGAAATGATTGCAGCGATCCTGGTATCGAAAGTAGGAGAAACTAAACCTTAACGTGTCCTGTGCTGCCGACGCGACTCATACACGGGAGCAGTGCAAAGTGGTGCAGAACATCCGGGAAGGGGGAACAACGCTTCTTTAGTGTTCTTGCCCACCTCAGGTATTTATGAATTCACTGCATACTTTATCCCTCTTTGCGTAACAAGTTGAAAAAACCGTCAATACAACGAATTTCCCCTAGTGCCGTTTACTGCAGCGGCTTTGCTTTTGCGGGATGCGTTTAAAAGGTATGTTTAGACTCATTAAAGCAAAAATAAGGGGCCGTGCTGCAGCTTTAGATGGACGGACACGGCTGTTCCTTTCCTAAGCATGGAACCATTGGATACTTTGCTTTGCTTGCTTACATTTGTGTGTGTGTGCCTCACTGTTTGGCTTAATCTCAAGTGCCTCGCTGCCTTTAAAGAACCAATCCCCTCAGAGTTTCATGGCCTCGGAGCCTATTCTGGATATGGTTATTCCAACTTCGCACCCTATAACCTCGTCAGAGTATGGGAGCAACATTAATGTTCAGTTTGGTTTAGGTTTTATGGAATTTAATGCCTGCATCTATATTACATGCATGTTGTTCGTGCATGTTATCTGCAGCTGCAATGTGAGCGTCACGTTCGAAATTATCACACAGGCCTCACTAACACCAGCAGGTTAGCGCACGGCACAAAAAGTCGAAAGCGCACCGTGAGCTGCATACATTAAGGCCGTCGGAATTGTTTTTTAGATGCACAGGCAGCTTTGATTGGCGATATCTTTGCTAAACTCCCCAGTGTGCCTCGCTGAAGCGTTGCTAGAAACTATTGTGTACCGTAGTGGTGCCGCTCCAGACATTGCTTTCACATGGTACAACCTGCCGCCTGCTCTAAGCATTGTAAATTTCCCTCAGCCCTCCACCCCGGCTGTCCCTGACGTTTCTCTCTCAGCACGCACGATCGACCATATACTGGAGGGCACCAAACTCTCCACAGTATTCCTATCTCGTGACATATCTCTGATCCCGTGACTTTCTGTCTCTGTTTTTATGAAGCTACCAGAAACAGTTTCGCCCAGTTAGTCACGGCTTTTTTGCCACGGGCAGTTTAGGGTCTTTATAAGTGAGGCAGCCCCTTTTGTGCGGGCAGCTTGTTTTTTACTTTTTCTGTACCCATTTAACACACAAAATGCAAATCTAGTTTAAGAAAAATTACACCTGAACATTAAAGCGCCTGGTTTCAAGCTTCCTACGGTGCATTTGTTCTTTTTCAACAGGTGCTAGCCCAAGGACACCCATCAAAGTGCCCACAACAGAAACATGAAACTTACCCTATGATAGTAATTGCACGAAGAAAACACGAGAATTTATTGCAAAATGCTCATTTTTTCAGTTGCATAACTGTGGACCGGTAGCCTTGATATTTTCGTGATGGACATCGAAAGGTCTGTAATAGTGCATCAGTTTTACTTTAATGCAAAAAATTATTTCTTGATTCTTCCATTTGGATAATTCATGCATTTCATGAAAATGTACACATTGTTCAGACACAGCTGTGTAATACGTAATCTGTTTATTGTTTTTCAGAACAAAACATAGTTTTAGTGATTTCGTTCACAGAGTTTTTAAATAGCTGATAATGCAACATATATACAGCACTGGTGATGCCGGTTGTCTCACAGCCAGGTTTACATCGGTGTGACCTGTCTCAACTTTCTAGCAATCAGACAAAGGAAATGCGCAACCACCCCTGCCACATGCGCTTGAAACAATGCCTCCCCCCCCCCCCCCCCCCCAGCTGCAGCTAATAAAAGCAGGCCAACCCGAAAATGGGTGCACCTTGCCGCTCCGCAGCCTGCACTGGGCATGGCACCACCAAAGTTGCTGTGGTGCATGTAAACGATGAAGCGGCAGCTGAACGAGATACATGAGGAAATACAATGTGCCACAGTCGAAGTTTTGTAAACTTTGCTTATGTAGCAGAGTACAAACTAATAAAAAACCATTACATTGCATGGGTTGTTTTTTCAAGTTTCAATAAATTTTGCATGTTGTTTAATGAAATGCTTTCTTGCCATGTTGAATTTCTGTGGCTGTGAATTTGTGGTCCTTAGACAGGAAAATCTACCAACCACTACACAATAAACTTCACCTATGAATGCTCATTTCTGCCCGAGTATACTCATCACTTTAAACAAAACAGGCAAATAGTCATCCTGTGATTGCATTCCTAATAATATATTGTGTGGGATATAGGCTTCTCTATGAGGCTGAAAAAAAAGACGTCTGTTTGTTTCGTTCATATTTTTTTCAGCTGAAGCTGGCCCAGTGGCCTCAGTGCTGCCAGAGGCGCCAGCGTTGCACAGGCAACAGTGACACCTGCACCGGAAACACCAAAAAGAAGATGGAGGAGACACACATGTGCGTACATTGCTGAAATCCTAAAGCGGATTGAGAAACTGCATTCTCAAAGCGACAAACACAGGAAAGCACTGAGCCGGATTAGAAAAAGGCCCGAGACAAGGCGAGTAACACATCAGGAGGCTTTAACAAACATCAACCGCATTTGCTAGAAGGCCTTTCTTCAGATCAGGCTCTGCTCTTTTTGAAAATCCAAAAAGCACTGATAAAACAAATTAAACAATTGGCTCTCAATTTGTTCTTTCACTCCCAAAAATTCTATTGCTTCTTTAGAGAAATGCTTACTTTGCCGCATGTGAGGACGCTGAGCCGCTGGCTGACAGACATCCCAATGACACTTGGTGTCATTGCAGGTGCCATAAATGCAATAGAATCAGGAATAAAAGATTAGCCACTTCAAGACATAGCATGTTCTATTTTATTCAATGAAATGGGCCTTGAAATTTTTTTTACATATGATCAGTCACAAGATATTTTTATTGGCTTCATAGACGATGGGAACATAAGGACTAGTCATATGGCAAACAAAGCTCTTGTTAGGGCAGTGCCAGGCATATCAAGAACTTGAATTTCAGCCAGTAGCCTTTGTGGCGGCCCACAAAGGATCATCAGCTCTCACAATATACCAGCTGCTCGAAACAAAAGGTCATTTGGTGACAACAGTCATCTGTGCTCAAGACTCGGAACAATGTTGGCCTGTGAAGAATGCTCATCCATCCTATCCATGAGCTATATTTAAACGCCTAGCTGAACATCTCAAAAGCAGTTTGGCAAAGAAGCTAAAGAACAAAACATTTGCAGGATGCCCTTCGCTGACATGAGAGCAAAGCATGCCACAAAATTGTTCAGCAAATCTGTGCCTGTAGCACTTCTCACTCTCATCACCACTCAGGGGCTTCCTGTTGATGCCATATTTACAGCAGAGTTCATGGAACGGGAAGATCAGCTTTTTGATAGCCTGAACAGTTCTACCCTGAAAAAGCAGGATGACTAGTTGTGGTACGCATGTGTGAGGGCTCGTAATACTATGTCTTCCTTGAGTCGCAAATAAATAGGATTGCCCATTGGCATTTTGGTTGCTCCTGGGACAAGCAACCGCGCTGCATCAAAGGTTTGCAGATCACAATGAAAGCCTTGTCCTTGCTGCGGACTATCTAAAAAAAGATTTTGAATTTACTCATTTTTCACTCGTTGATTGCTGCAAGACCCTTTGCAAACCTTTTTTGAATTATTCATCAAAAAGGCAGTACTGAGACAAATAATCTGCACCAATTCATTGCCACTCTAAAACATATCTCGATTGGCAAAGTTTTCAAGCTTTCTCGAGGAGACTGTGAAGTGACAACAAATGCATTCCTCATCAACATGGAGGGTGTTTGCGCATTGTTGTCATGAAGCAGCATACTAACCACAAGCCACAGCAATCCAAAAGGCTCCAACTCATCTGACGTGCAAGGGCCTTCACAACATGCCCTTCACATAGTATATGGAAATGTTGTGTACGATATCGCTGCCACTCTTCTGAAGAGCTTTTCTGTTCTGAGGACTACTGAGTGTACATGTAAGAGAACAGTGCTTGCAGCATACGGTGGCTCTGTCCATGAGCGACACCAACTTTTCACACTACTCGATGAGAATGATGATCCCGAGTGCGTTTTCAAGTCTGCTGCCGCAATCTCGGAAGAATGTCCGTTTATTAAAGGAATCAGATTCCGCCTTCGGACAAGAAATCGTGTAGTGTGCCTAGTGCCCGCATATCGAATGTGTGTAAGCAGCTGGTTAAAAGGATGCCAAACCGACAAGGTATTTTCTGTTCAGTAGGACGAAGTCTGAAATTCCTAATCTGCATGCACGGCTACATAGGTACATCTCATTCGTCAACAAAAGCATAGATACAAAGTCGAAACATAATGATCTCACTAGAAAGAAGCGTAAATATACTGTTTACAATATTCATGACAGATCGTGTTAGTACATGTTTAAAATATTTAGTTTTTTATTGCTGCCCACTGGTTATGTGCTCTCTCTTGAACTTTCGTTGAACTATTTATTTTTTACGATCATAAGTGCTTTGCATATGTTACGTAAGGGGGGTTGTGGCTCTTTTGCTGAGCCACAGCACCGTTCTGTTAAGCGTCTTTCTCACACACAGTTCACTACAGTGAGTGAGCGTGGCTGCTATACTACAGTTTACAATTCTGCTCTGGTCGCACATATACTGTACTGATTGCTTTTGCTCTTGGTGCGTCAAATCTTTTACAAAATGAAAGGTTGCTTTCTGGAACCGTTGTGTGCCTTGTTATTCTCAGCATTGTCATGACCAAGGGTTTTGAATTTTCTTATTATTGACGAAGACTATAAGCTTACAAAAGGTGCCAATGAGCACCATGCTACATGGATTCTTTCTCTTCCTGTTGCAACAAGCACGTAGCCATACAGCCACTCAAGAAATGACACATTCAAGTAATAATGGTTAGCTGTAAGCTAAAATCAGTCTGTATAACCAGTTATAGCATGAATAGTTAAAAAATAAACTTGTGAAACTTAATGTTGAGACATGCATGGCTTCAGCTTCTCAAAAAATCCAGAAAGTACTCTGCAGAACCCAAGGGTCCTGTAAATAATTTTTAAACCCCTGGTCATGACGTTGCACTGTTGGTAAAATTAATATATGGAATCCACCGGCAGATAAAACAGACTGGCCGAAGTGTTCGGCTCTGTAACAAGAAGGGCATACGCATAAGATATCAGAAGTGACGCCATTTGCATGTGCCACAGTTTCAAACTGGAATACAAATGTGTGTGATCTTAGGCAGATCACATTAGGCAGGGAAAGGCTACAGAGGTTCTTTCAAGTGCAGGCTGAACAGATGCAAACTTCCTTTTGAACAAGCAGAGAGCAACCTGTAAATGTGAGTACTCGGACTAGTCAGCTAGCAATGCTTGTCAAACATAATAAAGGCAAAATGCAGAAGAGTTTCACACAAATATTGGCTCCCAGGGTGCTTTTTTTCTTGGTGCCATTCTAACCCAAAACTCCAAAAATGCTTTGTATGGAAGAGAAAGAGAAATGGTTTCTTTTAATTATGGGATTCCAGGTGCTGTTTGAGGCCTTCATTTTGTGTAAAGGCCATGGGGCACAGTTCACACTGGAATTTCCTATCTCCGGTGTGCGTGTGCAGGTGTCGCACCAGGTGGTGCTTTTGAGTGAAGCTGATGCTGCAGTGGTCACACCGATACGGACTTTCACCAGTGTGCTTGCGAAGGTGTGCCATCAAGTAAGCCTTCTGTGCGAAACTGCTGTCACAGTGGTCACACCGGTATGTACACTCGCCAATGTGTGCCGAAAGGTGTGCCACAAGGCTGGACTTGCGTGTGAAACTGCTGTCACAGTGGTCACATCGGTGTGGACGCTCGCCAGTGTGTGTGCGAAGGTGGTCCACCAGGTGGGTCCGGCGCTTGAAACAGCTGTTGCAGTGGTCACACTGGTATGGACGTTCACCAGTGTGCTTGCGAAGGTGTGCCATCAGGGAAGCCTTCTGTGCGAAACTGCTGTCACAGTGGTCACACCGGTATGGACACTCGCCCATGTGTGACGAAAGGTGTACCACAAGGCTGGACTTGCGTGTGAAACTGCTGTCACAGTGGTCACATCGGTGTGGACGCTCGCCAGTGTGTGTGCGAAGGTGATCCACCAGGTGGGTCCTGCGCGTGAAACAGCTGTTGCAGAGGCCACACCGATATGGACGTTCACCAGTATGTGTGCGAATGTGTAAAACCAGGGAGTCTCTACGCGTGAAACAACTGTCGCAGTGGTCACACTGGTATGGACGTTCACCAGTGTGCGTGCGAACATGTTGTATCAGGACAGCTGGCCTTCTGAAACTCTTGTTGCAGTGGCTGCAATGGTGCACCTTTTTGCTTGTGCATTCAATCTTGGGATTTGTGCTTGGCACACAACTTGATGCTGGGGGTGAGCCATCGTTAGAACTATGTCCAGTAGGAACTTTGCCAGGTTTGGCGACGGAACCTGCATTGTAAAAGACAGTGCACTTGCAATAAAATGTGGGACTATATGTGTAAAAGGTCATATTCATGAGCACGAGCAGGTGAGGGGCAAGGGGTGCAGTGGCCCCCTATAGCCATGGTGAAGGGAAGTGCAAATTTTGTAAAATACTATTCACTGCCATCCAGAAGACATGAATGAGTGCTACCATAAAATTTGGCGTCCTTTTATGGAGAGACCTGTGCGCACCTATGGCCATTTGAAGCTTTCGCCAGACATTAGCTAACGTAGAAAGGATTCCTGCACAGATGCCCTGGCACCGTGTACAGCTCAAAGCCCAATCGTCGACTGTAAAAAGAACTAAATTTTGAAACAAACTTCTAGTTATTCGGAAGTTTACAAAAATTCAGAACAATATTTGAACCTTGACAAACCTATGATTATCAAGTGGGATGGCAACAAATCATAACTGAGTTAAAACACTGCTCCTTTAGCCCAAGCGCCCATGCCACCACGGGCTCTTTGACAACACCGTGTTAGCCTGCAAAGGCAATGGCGGTTATTCAGGACCAAACAAAAGTCTATGAGTAATAAGCTGTGACGCATCATACAGCTATTAACTGAACTCTTTTTTCCTGTTCAACCACATATGCCTCTTATCATGCACAGTATAAGAACGACACCACTTAAAGGGAAGCTGAAACCGTTTTCAAATTGCACAAAACACTGTGGTTAGGAAGAAGGGACCTTAGAAATCGTGTAATTCTTTTTCTCAATTCTGTAAACAAAAAGGGCTGCAATCGCTCCTCAAAAACCTGCCGCCGACAAGCCCTCATCGCTTCCGGAAGCGCCAGGTGGGGGGATGGCAAAAGGGGAGAACTGGCGGAAGTGACGGTATTCATGGAGAGTCCGCTGGCCGTCCTGTTTTGCTGGCTCTACTGCGGCCCGTGCTTTGGTGAACAACGCTGCCTACTGCCAGTGCCATTTACTTTGTCTAGTTCGAGTGTTGTGTGTAATCCTTGCAGCCTGTATATAACCCAGTTTTGGCATGGTACTTCTTTCGGCAAGCGCTCAGCACACAGCTTGGTAGAATCCTTCGGTTGTTCTCCTCCATCCTCTTCCACATTAACCAGGCAAACTGGTAGTACATGGCATAGCGAAACTCCTTGGACATAATATGTTTATTGCATCAATATTTCTCTTTTCGTTATATTACTTTCTTACCTGTTTGTAAAATTTTTGTCTTTTCCAGCTGGTTCACATCCATGATGAGCTAAACCCACTTCCTGCACTGCCTTACTGAGGCACACAGACTTCAACCCTTTTGAGCTCGTTAAGCAGCGTGTGCCTGTTTGCTTTTTCCTGATTTTTTGCACCTCCAGGCAGCACAAGCAATCCTTAATCTTTCATCAGCATGCAGCTGCACTTAATTGAACAAAAACCACATATATCAACCTAGTATACTTTAGCAATTTAAACATTTTCATTCGCGAATGCCTGACCCACAATTCCCAAAACATAGTTCTTAAGCCAGCCGAAGCAACGCGCTACGCAGCAACGCCGTCGGTGCTGGCTGGAGATCCCAGTGGATGACGTCACAACGGACCTGGCCAATTGCGGGCAAGACCGGCGTTCGCTCGGCACCCTGAGGCGATGGGGCGCGCTTTCTTCTATAAAACAGCCTTTTGCGTTGATTTCCACCCTTTTTGAGCGAGATTATCTTTTTCAGCGGACTAAAAACTATAAAAAGCCACAGGGAACTCATTTTTTCGAAAAGTGCTTCAGCTTCCCTTTAAAATGATGCAGACTGCAAGTCACCCCTGATTATTGCATACTACAGGAAGAAAAATGTATTTCTATAGATATTCCATGGCTTCTTTATGTCATAAATTCTAAGCATAGATATGAAGCAGAAATTATGGGGATGCTTTAATCACTTTAAGAGACAGTTATTGCGGGCAGAGGATCCATATCAAGTGCAGCTGCCCAACACAAGTCCAAATTCAATGACAAGCAGCTGCGCACCGAAACGCAGAGTACAACGGCTGTCGAGAACATCATGTTCCAATCTGGTGGTCCCACTGTTCCTTCTTCTTTATCAGCTTTTTTTTCTTTTTTTACAGCTGCTCTCCAGTGCGTTCCCCTCTCCTGGCAAGACCCTGTTCTAAACTGCTTGTCTCGCCCTTTCCTGACTGTGATCCTCCCTTGATTCTCAGTTCTGAACTTTCGTGACACGGTCATGTGACCATGTGGCATCATCACCCTCTCGACCAATCGGCATCTTCTGTGACCAATACAGGACACGAAACTGTGTGACGTGAAATCTAATGCCGTCAATTTAAATTGTAATCTACAAACTAGGGAACAAACTAACTTTTTATAACACAGCAAATAAAACTGGCAGTGGCTTAACTTGGCTAACCCTGCAATTCAGCGAAAACCAAGGATGCTTGCTAAGTGCCTGATGCTCGTCCATGGCAGTTCTGCTATGCACTCATGACAGCCGTTCTGTATATACCAACACGACCACGTGGCTATGACGCGGTATCATAGACTTACAACAGCCCCATCAGATGTTAAGGTCAAAGGCCAACCCAAAGGTCACCCAATATCAAAGGTCAACTAAAGGTCATGGGTTCGACAGGATAACTTTACCACATATGTTGATACACGGCTAACGTGGTTTGGCTGAAGGTCGTTCAAGGTCATTTTTCGGCATATGCGACGACTGATTTACCTACCATAGTGAATCTCTTTGCTTCAAAAAACCACAACGAACATGATTGTGAGATGGTTGTGAAAAATGGAAGACACTACAGCACAAGATGCCTAAAAGGTACGGCACGAGATGTCTGCTTATTCCTCATGTTTCTTTTATCACAAAAAAAACTGTTTTCAGGAGACAATACTATACTGAGGAGAAAAATAAAATGCAGCAGACAATATGTTGTTTAAACAGAGCACGAAGATTCCTGCATGCTTATGCTGCCTTCTGCACACTTAACACAATGGTGTGGAAGTTTTTTATAGAAGCCATCATTTAAATCTCAGTGATCTGGCTGTGGTCTTGGCACAATGGGACAGTGTCTAAGCATATTAGTTTGTGCACGAACACCAATGACGGTTTCTTGGAGGTGACAATTTTAAAGACAGCGATTACCATGTCATTATTCGTTCTTCATTGACAGGATATGTTCTTTCCCTGATGGCTTGCAGTCTGTGCCTTGCCAACACTGGTTCTAATACAAATCGAAGCCACGCAAAGCAATTTATATACAAAAAGTGGTGCCCAGTTCTATAAGCTTCGGTGCTTTCTGTAATTACTGATCATATCAAGTTTCTTGAAGAAACTTCTGCACCCATCCCACCGCACCCTCAGAGAAAAAAGGGCAGCTTCTGCAGTATGTTTATGAAATGCTAATCGCAATATTGACTACGCAGTTTTTGCTCCAATGAACAGTTATTCAAAATCAGTGCTCTAAATAAAGGCCAAAATGATAAAAATGATGCATAATATTAGCTGCTCAATAGCTTCCCATCCAATATACAAAACACATGCATACTTAGTGCATTTGTGGATTGTGCACATTTTGTTAAGTGCTCAAATTTTCTTTTGCGCTGAGTAGTTCTCCAGTTTTCATTGTTCAAGTTTCTCGTAATCGTCAAAGAGTGACCCATAGCAATCTGGTGTTGTGTCACCAGACGACTGTGGGTTCCGTTTTTGCATCATAACTCAGCAGGAGACTTGGCCTTGATGAAGCCATTTGTACGTGCTACCACTCAGAAAACACCCTCCCCTCCAGCCTGGATTGTGGGTTTAGGAGAAAGGGCTGCCTCGATGAGTGCGCGAAAGCCCCACACTTAGCTCTGCAGCCTTTCCAGGCTGTGTTACGTGAGTGATCCGCTGATGGCACTGGCCACCGGATTCAAAGAAGAGTTTCAAGGAGCCTGATGCCCTTAGGATCTGGAACTGCAGCCCTGGTGCCTACTACGAGCCGGTGCTGGCTGAGGGCAAGAGTAACACCTTTGCCAAGCCACAGGAAAACCCTCTCTGTTTGGGAAGTGGGATCCTGACTCTAGAAGAAGAGGGCTGATTGCATTGTTGGTTCCCGACCCCTCGTTTAAATGCTAAGCACAGAGCAGATAAGTGCAGAGTTGCTTTGTTCTCTTTCTGCTGCCATTTTTCTCCCTGCTTTCTTTCCTGCTCTTGTGCTCTTGCAGTGGTCCGACACTTTATGCAGCTGCAGCAGTGCCCATTACCGCACACTCTCCACCTCTCACTCTGGACTGGCTTCAGATCCTCACTGAAGTTTAATTTGTAATGAAGTACTGAAGTTTAGTTTTTAGCAAAGCGCCCCCCCCCCCCCTTAAGCCGTAAGTAAGGCAGTTTATGCTGCAAAACGACGCTATGCTTTTAGCATATTAGGGTCCCGTGGAGCCACTGCCAACCGAGACAAGCACTTTGCCCAGGAACAGGCTACAATTAGAGAGAAACATGCACAATGTGCTGCCGCCGAACCTTGATTGGCAACAATTTTTGGAGTAGCTTGTACCAGTTACAGAACTCTCTTGAAGCACTTTAAAGCAACGTAATCGGCATCCTAGATCAGTACAGAGAAGCTGTGCTACATTTCATGACCTGACTTGGCCATAACACTGATAAATTTGAAACAAAAAATTTGTAACATTATTTTGCAACGAAATTGATTGTGACTCATGTCCCTTGAGGGACGTCAGCCAGAATTCAATGTCTTGTCCACGGTACCTTAGAAATGTCACATTCAAAATGCTTTAAGTAATTTTTACTCTGCGAATGCTGCTGACAGCAGTAATTTCAAAGTGTGCCCGTTTATTTCCAATGCATGTGTTCCGACTAAAATGACATTTTTACCCAGCACTCCCATATGTCAGGGAAAGCAAATGACATACCAGCACTGAATTCTAAGCTCATTCGATATCTGTTAGGATAGAAGACTAATACAGAAGAACTTGGCTGTTATGTTCCAAAGTACTGCATTTTCCTGGTGGATATGCTCTTTCAAGCCAGTCCCACTACAGCTTCCACAGATTTCCATGCAATACAAAGTTGGCTGTCACACCCCTTTTGCGGGAGCATTCCTGCATGACCCATCATGAATTCCATCGCGCGCCTGACCATGCGAGTGCCCAAAGCCATTTCAAGTTTTGAAACTACTTCGCTTAGCTTGAATACACAAGTATCAACCATTGCGAGCACTACAGGACTCGCTTATGCCTCCAGACACATTTAGCACATGAGTGCAACAAGGGTACAGAACACTGGCCATAGCAGGACCCTGTAAACCCCATCAAATCTTGAATGCACTACGCTTTGTTTAGTGGCTTCCGAGTGAACTGAGTTTACCAATCAAGCACTTGCAAGTGATGAGAAATGTGTTGCAACTGTTGCAGATGCAACCGAAAGCGTTAAAGTGACACTATGCAGCAAGTGACGACGCACAAGCAGCTCAGTAAAAGTGTCACTGTGCGAACTGTTCTCAGGGGTTTAATTTAAGCCATCCACTTTTAATTAGTGTAGCCAGCCTAAAAGATGGAGATTCAGGATTCTAGCACATGACAATTGGCAGGATTAATGCAGCTGCAGTCCAAACAGTTAAAAAGTGCCTGGGCACCACAGTCCTGCCTCTGCTTCCTCCCCGCTTTTGCTCCCTTGAGACGACAACTGCGCCTATATTTTTTTTGTCCCCTGCGGCTTGAACGTACAGTTCCTGGGTTCTAATAAAGCAAAATTAGTTTGGTTTTATGAAGTTTAACGTCCCAAAGCGACTCAGGCAATGAGGGATGCCATTGTGCAAGGATTCGGACAATTTCAACCACCTAGGGTTTCTAACATGCACTGACATCACACTGTATACCGGCCTGTACCTTACCGCTTCCATCGAAATGAGACCACAACCACGGAGCAACCGTGGCAGCTAATGAATGAAAATTGTGTAGAATGAGAATGACCACCATAAAAAGGCTACAGGAGTGGATGCGTGCACCAGCTTTGCACATTCCGTTATCTTCTTAAGCAGTGTTTCCATGCACGCGAAGTGTCTCATGGTACAGTGACGGCAGATAACTGCAGCACTGACACTCGCTCATCTTCTTCGGTGACGCGTTTATTGACACTTGTCGACTGCAACATAGGCTGACGCTATGATGTACTTTGTGGTGCTGCACCTTGTTTTCTTAGCCAGAAGCCCACGGTGTTAATGCTGGCTCTCGACTGCAGTCAACGCATTGCTTTCATGCAAGGTCTACAATTACCACGCGGGCTCGCTTTTGATTCCACGAGGAAACGACTATTGCAACAAGCATGCGATGATACATTTAGTGAACGTAATCTGAAATCCGCAGTCTCTGGCCGCAAATTCAGGCAAACAAAGAATCCCATGGTTTAGGAATGTTTAGAAGCGTATAATACTTCGAATAATTCAAGTGCGATGCGAATTGAACTAAATAGCAAGCCCATTTATAGTCGAGCCCATTTATAACGAACGACCGATTATAATGAACATAGGGGGAGGCACTGTCAAAATGTTTATTACTGAGCCCCTGGAAATAATGTTCAAGGTTGGATACTGTATGCTTGCATTAAGTAGAGTACACGCCCCCAAAAGTGCACGCTGCATACGAGGCCTCATAAGCTAGCGGATAATTTACAAAATATTTTTAAAGTTTCTCACTTTTGCACATCGCGGCAATCTGCGCTGCCAGGCTTTCGCGCGAAATCTGGCACACGATGTAATGTCGTGAAAATGATGTTAGCAGCGGGGGGGTTATCATTGGTTTGCCGCGCCAACTCTCCAAAAAGCAGCTGGTTCATAGAAAGTGTGTCGGTAAGGGGCACAGAAGCATACTCGAGTGTTTAGAAGGCAAACTGATAGGCTCTGCTTGGAAGAAATAGCAATAGCAATGTTGTGCTAACAAACTAGTTTCGAAAATGTTAGTTCCTTTGTACCATTTCTTTCTTTTAGCTCTGCAAAATAGCAACTCGCAATAAGTCTGGGATTGCATCTAATCCTAAGAGCAAGTAGGAGTAGAAAGGAACCTATCATCAGCAGTGAGCTGTGGTGTCCAACGTTTATAACCCTGACCCTCAGTACAATTTAACCAGCGCGACCTACTTATGGGGCCCTGAGCTGACTGAATTCTTGTCTTGAATGTTGCCTCCATTCGCATGATGCTTTCACCTGTTTGGAAGAAGGGAGTCTATCATAGGTAATGTGAGTTCTCACCTAGAGCCCTGCAAAACCCCAGGTTTGTGCCATACCTGTTAATTTTAAAGACAACCACAACCGTAATGCCAATCCTCATCAACTGTGAACACAAACTACAGCAACTGTTGCTATTAATCGCATGCCGAACTCTGCGCTACTGCAGTTTTGTGCAGTAATCGTGCTCACAATTCTCCTCCAATCCAAATAAGGTGCCACTATATCGCATAGCACAGCCATTTAAAGTTCAGCTCCCTACTGAACACTGTTTGCAGGGATTCTTAACCACACCACTATTCACATCACATATGGCCACTGTTCAATTTACTACCTTTTTAACTGAAGAGCCATGCCAGGTCTCTCGAACAGGGCCTGCAAGCGGACTGCCCACAGAATTCTAGGAATGGCACGCACACTACTCTACATCCCTTTGTCCACTAGTGGGCTGTTTCTAGCAGAGGAAGGATGGCAGGGGGGGGGGGGAATTCTGTAAAGACCATGATGCTGCACTGAGGAGTAGCTTAGGAAAAACTACTCAAATTTAAACAGTGCAAACATCCTCGCAGGGCACCTTTTATTTATGCCTCGCATGCTTCATTGTTTCCCAAAGACACAGCACCTCACAGTGCCACCCATTCGTTATGGTGGCTGACAAGAAGACGAGGAATATTCATATGGGCACATCTCGCAAGAGGACATGCACTGTACCTCCTATGGTTAGAAATTGCTACCAACGATAACCACACACTGCCCAATGTCCTGTGGAAGACCTTTTGGATCCTCTTTGGTGCTGCATCGAGCCCTTTTCTGTTGGCAGCTATGCATATTAGAGATTTCTGCCTCTCGGAGAGCTGATTTTTTACATGGCTATCCTCATAAAAGAGTTAGTAAATGCTGATCTATGTGTTCTTGAGATTTATACCATAAACTGTACGCTTGAAGTTTATACAGAGACAAAAGCTGGTCTTGTAGATGCCGGCATGAAGCTACAGAAAGAGGAATCCAAAGCGGTACAAGTTCTAGTCGAATAAACCCTATCCTTAATGAGGCTAAGCTAGACTTATTAAAGCTTAGCTTGAAAGTCTTTTTTGTGTGGAAATGCACCACTCGAGATATCTCTAACCACAAGAATTTTTTTAGGCAATCTGGACAGCCAAAAATATTTTCGTTCCTATACTGCACTAAACCTATTGCATCTCTGCTTACACTGCAAGATTCCCTTAGCACTGAATGTGTGGATCTGAATGGTACACATACGAATGCATGCAACACACATCTTTCCATCAGCAATGCACTAATCAAGAGCATGAAAAATGACTGATGTGGAGACAAGCTGTGTAAGCCCACAAAATAGGGCCGAAGACGTGTGTCGATGCCCTTCTGTTCAAGTGCTTAAAGTGCTATATCGCATGAGGAAGAACCAAAAGTCATGTCAGCAAAAGCGTCTATATGTATAAGATTTTGCTGTCTCACAACAGATGAACCACGTTTCTGATTATATATCGTTACCACTATATATATATATATATATATATAGATAGATACACATATATCCACTTTGGATGCTACCGGTCAATCTGCTCGTTAAGAGACCGTAAACAGGCAGGGTGGGTGAGAGAACAAACGTGGTTTAATGACATCGTAGTCGAAATCAAGAGGAAGAAATGGGCTTAGGCAGGGCATGTAATGCGAAGTCAAGATAACCGGTTGTCCTTAAGGGTAGCGGAGTGGATTCCAAGAGAAGGTGAGCGTAGCTGGGGGCATCAGAAAGTTAGGTGGGCGGATGAGATTAAGAAGTTTGCAGGCATAAGGTGGGCGCAGCTGGCAAAGGACTGGGTTAAACGGAGAGACATGGGAGAGGTCCTTGCCTTGCAGTGGGTATAGTGAGGCTGATGATGATGATGACCACTTCCTAGATTCTTGATGTCACATTCACTGCAATGTTTGCTCACTGAACTGCTCTTGTGGTCTGACATAGGGCTGCACCACAGCATGCAATGCAACTCTAAACCACAGCTGCCATCCTCATGAATGGCAAACAGCTATCATTGCCTGCGACGAAAAGTTTTATGCAGCTTCAACTTTCAAAAATTGCCACAGAAGATCAAGAAAGCTGTCCAGAAAATTTCTCATCCTCCGACCTTTCCCTGCTCACTTTGTAAGTTGTGCGAGTAGGTTGAAAATGTGGACAAACAAGCATACCGGCACAGATATAGCTGCTGTACGATTTTTTGCTGGTTGCTTTTTTCATTGAGCGAAAGTCAGCATTCTGGGCTAGCCTGGTGACCACGTATTTCTGCGACACTTTGAACATGGGCAAACATCATCACAGGTTCAAGCAACACTTGTGAAAGTAAGACAAAATGGAAGGTTCACCTTCTAGCACTTCGCTGCCTCCCATCGCCCAGGGCCCAGGTTGGTCTCTGCGACAGCAAACAAACTGAAGTTGAAGGTTTTGTTACACAATAGAAGCTTTTGTGTGAGAATTGAATGCTGGTTCTGAAATGAGCTTAAAATCTAAATGAAAAGCGCATAGTATCATGCATCTTTAATGTGAAGACATAAAAACTTTCCCGCCTCAAGCGCTGGCTCATTTGTGCTGAAACTGCGCACAGACCTCATGTATTGTGGTAACTTTTGTCTTGTATTAGGTTTGGCAATGCTATTACTTGGATCTGCCACTCATGATGCAAATCTGTAAATGTCTGCACTGAGGTCAAAGAACTGAAAGCTATCAGCACCTGGTTGCTGCCGGAAGGCAGTGGTGGCGCCATCAAAAGGCCCATGCACCTTGCAGCGCTCCCTTCAGTGGCTTTCACATCATGGTGATTTCCTTTGCATACACCAGACGGCGCCGAAAACTTTGATGAAAACACGACAGGCTGCTGACGATTACTATAGTCGGATACAACTTACGCCCATATTTAGGACCGGCGCACTGAATTCCTACACGACAAAAATGTAGTCTGTTGTTAAAACTTCTCTTGTCACCTAAACAAGAATAATCACAAGAAAAAAGTTATAAGCTCTAGAATTTTGATACCTAGCTTGTTTTGTAAATTCAAACATTACAAAGCTAATTTCGTTTAATTTTGTGACAGGCGTGCGGAGTAATACAGTCGCCGCAGACCTTGGCCTTGTCTTAACAACTGCTGTTTTTCTAAGTTGTATCCTACTATAGTGAACATTATGTCGGAAGCCGCACATTTCTACCATCCCCATTTCAGAAATATACATGATCAATGTTGTAAAGAGAATTTTGGAAGATCCTGTAATTTGAATCATGCGTGGCTGAAACAGATGAGCATATTTATCAAGCTTGCTGCCTAAGGTTACCGCAGTAATCAAGCTCTAGGGGCAGGAGCTCCGTCTTGTTTTTGAGTAGATGGCAATACTTCAAGTTTATTTTGTTATTTATTTTTAATACTCATTTACATAATAAATTTTATATTATTATTATTATTATTATTATTATTATTATTATTATTATTATTATTATTATTATTATTATTATTATTATTACGTTGTGTTTAATGGCGCATAAGCAACTAAGGCTATCATGCGCCAAGCTCAAGGTATAAAGAATTGTTTTCTGGAGATTTTTTAGAAATATATAAAATTTGGCACTGTGGAAAGCTGAAAAAGTTATCTCCTTCTACCTAGTATTGAGAGCAAAGCAATATTGATAAATAGCTAATATTTAAAGTTTCAAAGGAGGTCAGGTAACCTCATCAGCCGTCCTTGGCTGTGCAAGGACTGGAGGCCCCGAACAACAATACAAAACCTCAGCCCTTTTCATGGGAATGAGAAAGCGGCTGAGGAGCATCCGCGAAGCACTGGGTCATGATTTACAACTTTTTAAGAACACCAACTTCTGTTAAAAATCTAAAAACGCAGGACATGTCGACAATTGCATTTTCACCTTACAGCAGTGCTGGGTGAAAAGGGATACATTGGTTATAAAATGAAGAAAAGCACGCTTTTCTTTGCTTTTCCAGTTGCGAGCATGAAAATAAAACGTGATTAACTGTAAGTTCATCTCCGCATGTACAAACTGGTTTGTATTTTTTCGTAAGCAGAAAGTTGTGTGTAATGTGTATGTGGCCTATACTGAGACGGCACATAAGGACTTCCTTGGAACGTTTTTGGTGCACAGATGACTTCCATTGGACTAAAACTGGTTTTATTAGGTGTAGTTTGTTATTTATTTTGTTGTTTATGCGGACCGCCATTGTTTCCATGCATTTAAATGTAGAAATTTTATGCAATCTTTATAGGGCATATTTACATTTTTAATTTGCATGGCTGAAGCTTGAGCAACGCACAAATCGGCTCTTTCATTGGCTTTTATGCCGACGTAACTAGGTACCCAGCAGAGTCTTATGTTCTGTCTTTGGGCTATGGCTGTTGCAATGTTGTGTATGAGGTCGCCAAGCAGCAGAGTTGTTGCACTTCCAGAATGGAGGGCTGTAAGTACACTTAGCGAGTCTGTGTAAATAATACTGTTGGCGAGGTTCTCCTTTAGTATTTTTCCTATGGCTACACAGATAGCGTAGCATTCGGCGGTGAAGATGGATGCACACTGTGGAAGTCTTACTATTTTATTCCAATTCCCTTGTACCACTGCGCTTCCAACGTACGCCTCTGTTTTTGACCCACCTGTATAATATCCTGTGAAACTACTGTACCTTTCCTCAAGTGAAAGAAATTCTTGCATTATAGCTTCTTCTGGAATTTGTTTTTTGCGAAACTGTGTGAGAGCGAAATCACAGATTTCATGGAAATTATACCATAGTGGCAGTGGACCTCGCCTTCGAGCAATGCTTGGCATCATGTCTAATACGCCGAGGTTCTGGCACATCTCTTCGAATCGCAAAAGCAGTGGCCTGGTAGCTTGTGGTTTATTGTTAAAGAGTATTCTAGAAGGGCACTTTGTGGCGATGAGATAACAGATATGTTTGTATAGTGAACGGATTTTTAAAATGTACGAGCATGTGAGCACGGCTCTTCTGTCTTTAAGCAATAGTTCATTAGTTTCTACCGACTATTTATGGGTGACATTCTGTATGCACCAGTGGAAAGACGCAAGCCTAAATTATGTTCTGGATCCAGTCGCTTAAGGTATTGTGTACTTTGTGCAGCTTAATTAATTGGGTGCTAAACGTAATTAACTTGGTGGAGGACATTGTGTACTTTGTTCAGCTTAATTAATTGGGTAGTAGGGGCGGTAGACTTCGTGAAAGTTTCCTGGATGTAATAATTTTCTGCATGGGACCTAATGGGGACTATTATTCGAGTTGGCCCAGTTGGTCCAACTGGTCTAATTGTGTACTAATTTACGATTAGAAAATACAATTGGTACCAATGGGAAATTTCCCAAATGGAGTGAATTGATTTTTTAACTTGGCTATAAAATTTAAAACAGGACTTCGGGCCGTAGAATTCGTGAAAGCTGGCTTACTCTGCTGATATTGGTCCAAGCTTTGATAAATTAAGCGAAAATTTGTTTTCATGCACTTGATAGCACTCAGTTGAGCTCACAGCTATAATTTGTTGATATGTATATACACAGGCGCACCACCCCGCAGGCGACAACAAAGCCCTATATGTGGGGCCGGGCGCTTTATGGCCGGCAGGGAGGATTAAGAGCGCATTGGGATTAGAACTGCATGCTAGCCATACCCACGAAAAAGTTGTCTCTACGATGGGTGCTAAGCGCCGGCGCAATTAACGTAGATGTCAAACCAAATATGACGATTAAAGAAGCTCTGAAAGAGGCTCTAATAATGTTGCGGTATGCCTTGGACGTTAAAACACGCCACTTCACGAATAATATTCATGAAGAATTTTTTAATGCGCTTTGTGGAAGCTAATAATTGGCTCGTTCGTGGAAGGTTCCCACTAAAGAAAAAACAATGGGTTCATTTGGAAAGTTATCAGTTTAAACCAATTGATCGAGAACCAATTGCGTTTTTGCCACCCATTGGGCTCGACCAATTGAGCCCAACTGGTGCTTCCAGTTTAAAATAATTGGCCACCCAACCAGACCAAATAGCCCACCAGTTAACTCACATTAATGGCATACCCATTCGACTTAAGTGGTTTTAACTAGCGAGAAAAAAATCAAGAACAGAAGAATTTCACTTGGAACTAATTGGCCTTTCTTTTATGTCTAAGGGAACTGAAATTATAATTACCCGCTGTTATCAAATATGAGGCCAACAAGCGTGCAATGAACACTATATAGTCAGACACTGTACCCCAACATAAATTAATTCTCAACATATATTCACAGAACACACTTTTCCACTCTCTTATATACTCTACTCTTGAGACCCTCTAGCTGGGGCCAGTAGTGGTTGACTATTAGGCGAATTATAAACAAATCTAGAGATTAAGCTGCTAATATATCTGTTTCAAGAACATAATTAGTCCAGTGTTCTGTTTTATAGCCAGCTAAATATGTAAACAGATCTCAGTGAAGGACACCATTGACTTCCTCTTTGATTTTCCAATTGCATCGCCCAATTGGAAGCAGCTGGAGCATCCAGTTGGGAGATCAGCTCCCAGTTGGTTTTCTGGGTTCCAACGTGGAGCTCCAATTGCTTTCAAATGGTTCCTCTTGGGAGTTCCGAATAAGAGTGCCGAAACCAGTTGGAACCGCACGAAAGAGTCAGGTAATGCAATTGCAAACACAAAACCAATAGGAATGCCCAACTGGAACTATGGAAACTGAATGGTCTGCACAGTTGGATTCATGAGCCCAACTGGCTGACCAATTGGATCCAACTGGTTCCAATTGGAACCAAATAGCATGGCAAAGTGAACCCATTAGTTATGTTTACTGGGTTGTGGCCAAGTACCACACCGTGGTGGCCAAATCCTGTTCTGGTGAGGGAGGCCGTAGTCGGTTCTGGTCACCGAGATAAAGACGCATCCCAGGCCTGGATATGCAGTTCCATCGACACCTGGTTTTGTTTTTCAGACCCGGTGCAGAATTGTGAGGACACGGGATTCAAACCCCGGTCCGCTTGCACGTGAGGTGGATGTTTTACCCGTACTTCATCGCTTAAATATGTTGAGGATTTTTTATACTTGCAGAACTTTTTCCTAATGACTCCCTTCCTGTCTTAGGAGCTTTCAAAGCTCCGTCGCATGATCTAAATTTCACCCACGAACTCCCTGGCCCCCATTCCATAAGGCTCCTATAACTTCGACTAGCTTTTAATGACGATGGCCATTCATGCTGGATATCTTTACCTAGAAGCAAGAAGGCACTCTTGCCTTTCGTGTCCTCTCACTCGGAGTTCATGAAAAGAGCCAATGCAATCAATGTTTTTCGCAACGCACTGGAAAAAAGCTATTACCTCGCTATCAAAAGCAGCTTTGACAAACAATTCCAACGTTTGGAAGCCGTGGGGTACCACCACTTGTAAAAGCGGTGGCTGAATCGCGGCTTCAGAGGATAAAGAAGGAACATGCGAAGCGTGATGACGGTGTTGCGACTCAACAAACGAAGTTTACGGGCTTACGTTGAGCGCAGCTGACAAATGACAGAATGGGAGACATGGGAGAGGCCTTTGCCCTGCAATGGACGTAGTAAGGCTGATGGTGATGATGATGATGATGAAGAAGCTAAGTTATCTCGAGTCAAAATTTTAAATATCAGCGCCTTCGCGCCTTTTCAACTCCTGTGGTCAGCCTAACCCACAAATGGCCTGTGTTCTGCGACTCAAAAGCAGCCCTTCAATGTCCTAATTCTGCTTTAAGCCACGGCGATCACGATCAACTCGTAGA
This sequence comes from Amblyomma americanum, assembly GCF_052857255.1. Lineage (NCBI taxonomy): Eukaryota > Metazoa > Arthropoda > Arachnida > Ixodida > Ixodidae > Amblyomma > Amblyomma americanum. The sequence goes on from NC_135506.1 coordinate 59,284,110, forward strand.
TCAATTAAGAAAATTTCAACACCAGGCCAGGAAGAGGATGATGAGATCGCCTTCCAGTGGGTACTGGGACACTGTGGCATTGTCGGAAACGACGCAGCTGACGCTGCAGCTCGAGTGGCTCACGGCAGTGCCAACTTTGTCCAGATACAGTTGTCAAGAGCCGACGCATCAAGACATTTGCAAATGATTGGCCGAAAAGAGATGTTAGCGTCATGGTCTTCTTCTGGAAACTCTACATGCTGTCTGCACCGCCTAGACCCCTTACTTCAACTCAGTCTTCCGTCCGGCCTCTCCCGCTGTGATGCTACGCAGTTGTGTCGCGGCTGGGAGTGGCGTTTACAATGCTTACTCCCACTTAATCGCAATGGCAGACTGTGGGTGCGACGAAAGAATAGAACACCTTCTTTGTAACTGCCCTAGGTTTCAGCGTGAGCGTGCACTCCTGGCTGCAGCACTCCGCCGTTTAGATCTTCAGCCCCTTACTGAAGCCAAGATTCTGGGCCCTTGGAGTAAGCCTTCATCGCAGAGGACAGCTTTGAAGGCACTTTTCAAGTTCTTAAAGGACTCAGGACTACGTGCAAGGCTGTTATCTACCAGTGTGTGCCCTGTGTACCCTGCAAGTAATGACCAACGTACATGTGGAAAAGTGATAATCTCCCTTTGCTCTTTCTCCGTTCTATCTATTCCTCCGTTCCCCTTCCCACGTGTATGGTAGCATACCGGGCGCTGCCTAGGTAACCTCCCTGCCTTTCCGTTCGTCTTTCTCTCTCTTTCTCTCCTGTGGTAAAATTTTTACGCTGGAAGGTCTGCGCTCCTCCGCCGGCCCTACCTCCGGGGGCGGAGCTTCCTGAATCGCCGGATCTACGCGGCTTATTGGCCGGGGCCACGGTAGCTGCCTGTCGTCTGAAAGAATCTAACGAATAGCCTCGGAGCAGGGTGCGAGCATGAAAAAGTCGCTTGCAAGGGCTCGTCAAGTTTCGCGCGCGATTTCGGGTTCTGTGCTGCGCCTAGAAGTGTATTATTTGGCACATGTTTTCATGACAACGCAATGCAGTGATTGAGCTAGTTGATGTGCCCGCCTCGGAAGGTGTTCCTGAGCCCCTTTAAAGGGTCAGTTTTATTTCTTTGATAACGCTGACTCCCTGCACTTCAGCAACGCTGTGTAAGTATGCTCCGCAAGGTGTTTTTTTTTTCACCCGAAAGGCGATAGATCGCGGCTACATACAGGCGCGGCCGCGGAGTTACCGCAGTCACCCAAGAAACGCCCGCACTGCTGCGCGCCACTGTCGGCGGAGAACGGCCGCGTCGACTGGTCTACGGATTGGATTTTTTGGTTGTTCAGTTTCATTTTCAGTGATGTTTTGTCACTATGTGATGGTACAGTAACTTTGGGTATAGTCGTGTAACCTCCTTGGTGTAGTTACCCATCCATTCACGAACTAACCAATCCAAGCGGCACCTGACGGCGCAGGCAAAATGCGACAAGTCGAGGTCCAATAAGAGATGTCACTCGCCAGCCTAACGGAATTCCTTTAGCACAGCTCATAGAGCAGCAAAGAGAAAAAGAAAGCAAAAAGAACACAAAACCAAATCCAAAGCGTTCCAAAGTGCGTTGCAACACAGGGAGACATCATTTCCTAACTCTCTTTCGTGGTGTAACGATCGATCGGCGCCGGAGGAGAATTGCGGAGAGATTAGCCGATGGTGTGGCTTTATAGCCCCATCAATTGGCCATGAGCCCGTGGCGTTCGGCGTCTTCTAGGGCTCTTGTCACAACCCGGATCTATGTGTCCGAGTCGGAACTGAGCAATGCGGCCTCCCACTGGTCTGGATTCGAGAGCTGCAAACCTCGCGGATAGGAGTTTTGAGGGCAAGCCCAGAGTATGTGGAATAGAGTGGCATGTTGGCCACATAGTTGACAGGAGGGAGAGTAGACCCCAGGGTATATGCGGGCATATATCGCGGAGTTGGGGAAGGTGTTCGTTTAGAGTTGCCTCCCCGCAACCTATTGGGATTTGGTTAGAGAAATATGTGCGGGAGGATATAGAAGTCTACCTAAACGGTAGTGCATGGTTATGTCATGAAATGTAACAATACGATCTCTCGCCGTCCGAAGGACGGGCAACAACACATCCCGGTCGACGAATCCTCGGGCATGATTGTGCGCCGCCTCGTTCCCCGGATGGGATGAGTGCGCAGGGACCCAGATCATTTGGGTCGGGCGGATTTGGTCCTTGGTGGAGCGGGGGAGAGATAGGGTGATAGGGGAGACCCGGCTTTTGGCGAAATTACGAATAGCAGATTTAGAGTCGCTCAAGATGGCTTCCGCAGAGGTGGAGACCATCGCCAAGGCTTTGGCCACCACCTCGGACTCTTGAGACGATCTGACGGGAATGGAGCACGCAACCAACGGCCGTCCGCAGCATTTTACAACCGCGAGCGAAAAGCATCGCGATCGGGGTATTCGGCGCCATCGACATACACCGCTGTCCTATCTGTTAAATACTTTTTGTGCAGAGACTTAGCCCTGTCCTTGCGCAGAGCGACATGATACTCTGGGTGCACGTTTTAGGGGGAGGGGCACCAATAAGATTACTGTGCATATGGTACGGAAGCTGGACCTTGTCGGCGATGGTCGTTTCGAAGCTTATTCCAAGATTGTCGTGTATGTGACGTCCTGTGGAGGTGTGGGTGAGACGCTCGTACTGAGAAGTGAGATGAGCTTCCGAGAGCTCCGTCACAGTGTTGTAGACCCCTAATGCCAGTAGTTTATATGTGGGGGTCGGGTGGGGGAGATGAAGAACCGCCTTGTATGCCTGCCTATTAAGGCAGTCAACGCGGACCCGTTCCTGGCAGCTAAGGTAGAGGTAATGGAGGGTATATGTGAGGCGACTGATAACAAACGCCTGAACAAGAGGTCGCTGGTCAGCCTCTCGCATGCCTCTATGTTTATTAGCAATGTGACGAATTATACGAATGGCCTGCGAGACAGAGACTTCTAGAGACTGATGGATTTTTTGACGCATATTTTCTTAACGGGCCAGTGGCACTGGGCTCATTCTTGGACCGCGCGCGTTACGGCGACGAGGGCCACTTGCGCGTTCTTGATGATGATAATGAACAAAACGTTATTTCCGCTGATGCAGGAGGCCTCCTAGTCCCCGTCCCTGGCACGCAGGCCTAGGGGACGCGGGCCGGTACCTGCGCCACTAAAGACTGGCGAAGACGCACTGGTTCTTCGCGGCTTCAGCCACCAGGGGGAGCTTGCTGCTGGTCGGCGGGGACCTCCCTCTGCAGCAGGGCCTCCGAGGCTTCTCTACTTCCATTATTGTCCCCAGCGCCCGGGGATATGGGGCATTCCCAAATTATGCTATCGCCTCGCTCCGCAGGTCTTATATTTTTCGTCTTTCCTATATCGTTTCAGAATCTGCTCTAGGATGAACTTGGATGTTCTTCACGAAAGGGCGATATCATATAGGTGCTCTGTGGAATCTGAAAACTTGTGAGATCTTTTGTTTGCTTCCCTTTATTCCAATATGCGGTAAGCCTACTTCTCACTCCCAAGTTTTCCCCCCAGTAGTTCCGGCCGGCTCCAGCAGCGCCACAACATCTCGCTTTCGCCACATATCGGTGAAAGATGGCGCAAGAGCACTCATTTACGCGGGAGCACTCGGTGGCACTGGCCACTGGAATAAATGCAAGCAAAAGTCATCAAAGCAGTTTTCTGATTTCAGACTGCACCTATATAATGACGTACTTTCGTGAAGAACAACCAAGTTCATCCCAGAGCTCATTCTGAAAGTATACAGCGTCATTTTGCAGGCGGTGTATTTTTATAAGATCGTGTTACGCACGCGTGCTCCGGTTGGGGGGGGGGGGGGAGGGGGGGGGGGGGAGTACGTAATGGCAGCGCGCCCCATTGAAACACATGGAAACAAAACTTTCAGAAATATTTTCCTCGTTTCACACAGTACTCGCGGAGACGGCTGTTTGTTAATACCGTAGTAGTAATACCGCAGTAGTTGGGGAGTGCTTACAAGAAGTAGACTGAAAAAGTATGCTACGTAATTTCGACGTTACCTCTTTGAAACTCCACGATAAATGTGCGTTGTAAATCCGGATTATAGCCCTAAAGTTGTCAGCTTATCCTAAGATTAAAATCTGAAGCACTATCTGGGCCAGGTATGTACAAGAGCTCAGAAATCAAGGGTACTGCTCAGGTACGCAGTCCGCAGTTATGCAACGAGTCCCGGAGACGCGCCGCACCTACCGAGTGGCCGGCGTCACCGATCTCTTCCCCTTGAATGTGCCTGAACTACACGCAGCTCTCCGGTTTGAAGGAAGCGCTGCTGTCACCGCCACGAGCTTCGATGCCAGCTGGAATCTGGGGGAATCGAAATCGCGAGGAACTTCCGCTGCTGCGCCGGTTTTCTCGAGCGGCTCGAGCAGCGCTAAAAAACGCAACTGCCCAATCGAAGTGACGTAGTTACGTGCGCCCGGCAACTACCTGCCGAATCTCCGATGTGCACCGATTCCAAGCGGCAGTACGGTACGCGAAGTAGACGTGCCTGCGGAGCGCGTTCGTCTGCTACGAATTACGTTACAAGGAAAATGCTGAGCCATAATACGTTGCAGAATGACTGAGTCATGACTACGACGAAGAGTCATGACTTTCTTAAGTCATAGCTTGTTACGTTTCATCATTCATGGCTTTACATGTTAGCTTACATGTCTAGTGAAATCGTAGACCGGCGTACTGCCTCATCCGAATTTTGTGCCATAAACGGGCGCCTTAGCGTTTTTATGAAGGCAAAACGCTAAGGCGCTCTTGTGCTGTGTGATGTCAGTGCACGTTAAAGATCCCCAGGTGGTCGAAATTATTCCGGAGCCCTCCACTACGGCACCTCCTTCATCCCTTCCCTTACGGCACGGTTCAGGTGTCCAACGATATATCAGACAGATACTGCGTCATTTCCTTTCCCCAAAAAACCAATTATTATTATTATTATTATTACACGGCGGCGGAGCAAGAAAAGCTGCTCCAGCACATCCAGTGGAAATCGCCGTGAGAGAAGCTTGCACTTTCAGTAACACTATCACCTACGTTTACGACCTACCAGCTTGGTCACAGATTGCAGAAAATATGCGGATGCCACATCGAGCTCAGGGGCCAGATTTCGCAACTGTGACAAATACTGTCAAAAGTTATTGATAGTGACGTCAAAATGAACAAACGATTAGACGTCACCACGTGACGCAACGAGGAATCAGCTAATTACAGCAGGGCGGCGCCCCGAGAGGATTCGAGGGGCCGTCTGCTAAATTTTTTGTAAAAAGAAATAAGAAATAAGCAACGATGAAAATAAGTAATATTTTATTTTGCCAAAACATTGTGTTTAAAGTCCAAACATATTAAGCAAAACAAAAAGTGTTCGAAGTTGTGCTAATAAATTGGCTGGTGGGTAACTTTTGCTGCCGCGGGGATGCGCTGACGGCAGTAAAATGGCCGCTTTGCACGAAAGCAGCTGTTTCACGCCGTGTTATTGTTTTTTTTTGCGCGGCGTCTGGAATCGAGCTACTGTGCGGTTGACCTAAGTGCTCAGAAAAATTTGAACGAATGCAGTGAAGGCTACGTGCCTACCGAGCGAACTTGCAAGAAGCGCTTGGTACGAAATCGACGAATACAACTTGTTGAAGTCTGTGTTTTTCGCCTCTTTCGATCGATGACAAAAATTCCAAAAGGTGAGGTGTTGCAGTGTGTGATGTGTGGCTGTCTGTTTCTTTTCCCCTGTCATCTATCTTGATTTTTCCAAAGCATTCGACCGTGTCCCACATCAACGTCTTATGTTCAAACTTTCAGGTCTTCACCTTCACCCACTTGTTTTAGACTGGATTCACAATTTTCTCACAGCTCGCTCTCAGTTCACCGTAATAGGCGGACTTCCTTCAAATTCTACTTCCGTCTCCTCCGGAGTACCACAGGGGTCTGTGTTGGGTCCGCTTCTCTTCTTAATATTTATTAACGACCTCCCACACAACATCTCATCCACCATCCATCTTTTCGCAGATGACTGCCTTATCTACCGCCGTATAAATACTAAAGACGATCAAGCTGCCCTCCAAAACGATCTGAAGCTCATCGAAAATTGGTGCTCTTTGTGGATGATGGAACTGAACATTAGGAAGTGCAGTTTTATGCAAATTTCTCGGAAACGCTCCAATTTAACTTATCCTTACTCTTTATTTTCTGAGGACCTATTGCAAGTTGAATCTTATCGTTACCTTGGCATCACAATCAATAGCAAATTAACTTGGGTTGATCATATTACAAAAATCACGGCCGACGCTTCACGTACACTTGGTTTTATTAGAAGATCACTTCCCTCTTCCCCCGCTAACATACGTAAACTGGCATATGAAACTTTTGTCCGCAGTAGGCTGGAGTATGCATCCGCGATCTGGAGTCCTCATCAGTCCTACCTAATTAACATGCTCGAAGCCGTCCAGAACCGTGCAGCACGCTTCATATCGTCAACATACGACTTTCATTCCAGCGTAAGTTCCATTAAATCATCACTTGACCTCACTTCCTTAGCTCTCAGACGAAAAGTTGCGCGCCTTTGCTTGTTCCATAAGTTATACTTCAATTTCCCCTATCTCAGTGGTTCCCTCATATCTCCTCCCTTTCGTACATCGCGCCGCCTTTTTAATTCAAATAGCGTCCAACGACTTCATGGCTCCACCAATGCTTTCAACAAGTCCTTCTTTCCGACCGCAATTGAAGAATGGAACCTTCTGCCCGACTCACTAACAAATGTGCACGATGCGACAAGGTTTAAGGCGATGTTGTTAGATCACCTGGGTTGACATGTTTTTTTTTTTCTAACCTCTCGCCGACGTGTGTGGTGCTTGTGGCCTAAAGGCATTTTTTACATGCACCGTTCTAACTATTCGCGTTCCTTGCTTCTCTTTATGTTCCTATATTGCATTGTTATATTTTTGTGACCTTTGTTTTTCCACATCAACCTTGTATACGCTCCCCCCTTATGTAATACCCCGACAGGGGCCTTTAAGGGACAATAAATGATGATGATGATGATGAAACAGAAGACGACCACGAAGTGCGATTTGCTGGGAAAAATAAAGTGCTTTGCCAGCACAAGCGTATTTTATTTATATATCTGTGGCACAGAGAGGACCACCGGAACCCACCCCTTCTGCGCGGTAAGTTAGCAGGTTGCCTGCAATACCTGCCGCACGCCTTTGCTCACCGTCGGTTGTGCAATGCCGACGTGCGCCTCGCTACCAACGGCGACCTGAAAGCCGCTCATGACAAATAACCGCAGTGCACACAGCACCTGCCGCCGCACCGACAGCGCGCTCGCACGCAAACCTCCCAGTTCATCGGCGAGTTCGTCGCGTAGCCACTCCCCAGTCTGCTTCTCCAGTCGAAAAAGGCTTCGAAACAGCTCTCCCGGCAAGTCAAACGCGTCTTCGTGCGCCTTCCTTCGCCGTTGCTCGCGCCAGCGCAGCCGCCTCAGTTAAATGGCCGCGTACGCCGCCGCCATTTTCTGTCACAAACGCGACGGTCAAATTGACGGCCTCGAAACTGTCGCAAAAAACTTGTCAATTAGCGGCTGCATAATTAGGTGTGCAACGTCACCACTTCTGCCACATCCGTGACGTAATCTGCAGCCACCCATGACGCAAAATTAGCAAAATGGCCGCCGGCCACGACCGACCAATAGGAGCGAGGCTTATTGACACCTTTTTGACAAGTTTTTGACAATTTTCCTAATTGACAGTTGCGTAATCTGGCCCCAGGTTAGACACATGCCGAGCAGTGGATTAAATATTAATGACTACTGTTTGCACTCTGAACAGTTTAGTTAGGGGAGGGTGTGCTTAGTGGGATTTTTCCATTCCTGTGTCAAACGTTAAGATAAGAAAGCAAGTATATATCATGAAACTGTTTGCAACAGTGTCTAAAGGAAATGATCTTACAGCCCAATGCACTGTTCTCGGTTACCTGACACAACTGTCCCTTCAGCTCCTTTATTTCAGTTTCGTCTAATCAATCATGCGACAGCGTCACCCGTTACCGCAGCTTTCATGAGAGGTGTGAGTAGAACGTTGGACGATTCAAGAATTTGAAAAAAATGTACCACAACCCAAGGCGAAGTTTAGGCAAAATGAGTACGGACTGTCGTGACAATTTTTGCAGTAAACCATGAAAATATACGCTGAAAACCTACATCAAACAAAAACCACTCCGGCAGGGACATTAAAGCAGCCCCGCTAAGAGAAAAGACTCAACAAGGCGACGGTTACGCAGAAAAATCACCGACAAACAAAAGTGCCAGCAGGAATGTTGGCTTGCATATTGTGAAAGGCTAGGAATCCTACACACTGCCGGTGACACTCACCTATTCGCACAAATGCAGGCCAGGCTAGCGTTACTACAATACAACTTGGGCCTGCCAGACGCGGTGTGTCTGCAGCGTATGTTTCCAACAGCAGGCAACAGCTGGACAACATTGCCTTTGTCGGGAATGGGCGTGGGCAACACTGAACTTGGCTCCAGCGTCTGTTTTGGCAACATTGAACTTGTGGAGAACGGGCATGGGCAACATTGGGCTTATCTGCAGCATCTAGCAAACGGAAACAAGCTATCGGGAACGCGGTCCAGCGTGCGGCCGTTTTACGCTGGGTCGGATGATAACAAGGTAAAGGCTGCGCTGAAATGTGCGCAGATTGTGTCGCCACACACTCACTGATAAGAATTCTCCGAAATTTCCAAAATCTCCGGCAAAGCTATCCTTAACCCACACAACCGGTCCATCACAGCTCTTGCAGACATCAATCACTGCTGGTAATGGAAACAATATCCCAGGAATCAAAAGCCGTGCTTCATTCCGAAACCAAGGAAGCCCCTCATCTCCAACCTTAGACCGACCTCCCTCACATGCGTCGGGAAAAGCATGGAGTATGTAGTCCACAACCGGCTACAGATGTACCTGGACAAGGAAGACCCCCACCCACGATTATGTACGGTTTTCTCTCTCACCTACCCACCAAAAATGCCCTACTTGAACTCTAAGAAGACATCCGAGAACAAAACCGAACAAGCACCAAGGCCATACACGCCTTTGACCACAAAGGTGCATTCGACTACTTACACCACACCGCTATTCTAATAACCTGCAAGACGTCAAATGAGAAATGCGGAGCCCAGCTGTAGAACTACCTTCGAGACTTCGTCGGCGGACGCATAGCTACCCTCGAGATAGGCTCGCTCACGACAGGGCACCGTCCTATCCCCGATGCGCTTTAGCATCGCTCTAATACGCCTCCCAAAAATCCTCGAAACATACCGGGCGTAAGACACGCACTGTGCGCCGGAAACATCACCATTTCGTCCAGCATCGGCTCGGACGCTGGCACACAAAATCGCCTGCAGCAAGCTACCGAAGCAGTAGAACGATACAACGCCACATATGGCCTACGATGCTCTCCAAAGAAATCCGAATTCGTCCTCTACCCCAAAGCAACAAAAAAAAATGGAGGACGCTGCAGCTTCGCCTTTAAGAGTGGAACCGACAGCGTTTTGTAGCGCTGCCAGGTAGTCCACGGAGTGCCATCATCCATCCAGAGCGATGCCTTGCCCGTTGGACAAATCGCAGTATCTCTAGGCAGCCTCTCAAAGCAGCCCATCCGCCGCCCGAAGAGATCAAGAACGGGAAGCACTGACGCTGCTCCATGAATTGGCTGGCCGTTGTGCGTCTCCGTTTTGATTTTAGAGGAAAGGAAAGGTGCAGTAACTGTCTCACATATCGGTGAAGGAAGTTCGGAGTGAAAGAGAAAAGACAGAAAGAGAGGCCGTAATGGAGGTGTTGTGTCTCCGTTGGCGTCGCATTCGTTGACCACTACAGCACACAGACGCCGTACATCACAGGCGCTCGGACGGTGCGGGTTCCGTGACATAGCAAGGGTTGACACTCGCACAAAACATGACGCACACAGGTACGGTTGCCGCTGCCTGCCCGTCTGAAGCCTGAAGAGGGCGCACACACGCTGCCACCCGCAGGGGCGAAGCCGTCGTGTTATCACCGGCCTCCGCGTTCAGACCAGTTGAGGTCTTCAAAGATTTCGTCTGGCGGTCTTCCAAATTAGAATCCACAAGCCCTGTGCGCTGTCGGTGCACGTTAAAGAACCCCAGGTACCGAAATTACCGAAGCCCTCAACTACGGCGTCCCTGAAAGCCTGAATTGCTTTGGGATGTAGAACTCCATAAACCCAAACTCAAACTGAACACGGTCATAACACTGCCTATCGCACCTCAGCGCAAGCTATTCGCATTTACTTCATCATCATCATCATCACCACCATCATCATCATCATCATTTATTTATTTATTTACCCTTAAAGGCCTTTGCTTAGGGCATTACGAAAGGGGGGAAGCAGTCGTTACATAATACAGTGGTCAGTAACATCAACAAGAAATACAAGGTGCAGGGTTCATGTTCAATATTAGCATTATCAACATTATCAAAAGTATCAACATTAATTAAGATACAGTGGCTCAAGAACAACTTGAAGAAAGATAAACACACATGCACACAGTCAAAAACACGGCAAAATAACTCAGCCCTTGAAATGCGCTTTCATCTCTACAAAATAGATGACGCTGCTTCGCCACAGCCCATGGCAGTCCATTGAAAGGCTTTATAGAGTAGAACGCGATTGTTATCGGGTCGCGTTTCAAAATTCACATACTCATAATTACTCTTGTACGCATCAGCGCACAAAGACACTTACGGAGTCAATTAAGGACCACAACGCATTCACTAGGTCCACTTTTATTTCCGAACCAACGAACCATCGTAGCGTGTTCTGAGTGTGCAATCTGAAAGGCTCGATTCCCCCCTATATCTGCAAGATTTTTTATTTGAAGGTTCTTGTGATACGACGCCAGCAACTCCGACACCAGCATATCTGCGACACGAGCTCCTTAGCACTGTCCCATTAAAACGTACGGTACTGGTAGAGAAAGACACTGGGCTGAGGTGTCCACTGAGAATTGAGAAAGTTGCTTCGCCATTTCTTTTCCTCAAAAACCACTAATTCAGTCGCAACAACATTGCATGTCGCTCGAGGTCAGCAGCCGGAAGCCGTGACCATATGTAAAAAAATCACGGTGGGTTACACATGAAAGGGAGTTTGAGAACTGAGGACAAACTGCAAAAACACGACCTAATTCTTGATGCAAATCAACCCAGCATGGAGAATATAACGGGCGTAGTCGTGGACTTTTTAAAAGTAATTAATTGTAAGACCAAACCCAACATGTTAGCCTTCTAGAGTAGCGGCCAGAGGGTCACGAAGCAACGAGCTCTTCTGGCAGAGCTCACGATCCACCATGCATGCTGACTCCTCTTTCGCCGCCGTGTCACTGCGTCGCGGCGCACGCCTTGGTTCACAGCAGCTATTTATCCGGACAAAGCCCGGCGCGGGAAGAAGCCAAACCGTTGACCAATGAGCTCCTTGCATTCCGCAACCGCACCATACAACTATACTGTGTCGCGATGCCGCCATGCTTCGAGACAGGCAACGCCACCGTGCAGCGTCGCGCCTCCTCACCCCCCCCCCCCCCCCCGCCCTTCGATTTAAACGAAGCATAAAGGCAACAGCCTGAACTTGCAGAGCCAACTATGCCGACTCGTTGTCGATTTAACTATTCAGCGCGGCGGGAGCGTTTTATCGGCCAGCAATGATAGCCGTTGGTTAAGGATCTGAGACCATGCCGACCATGAAAGTGTCCCTGACCCGGTTACCGCCGAGCCAGGCTACGGGAACTGCAAACCACCGCGGAGCATTCCGGCCTTCTGCGGCTGCCGCGTTTCAATTCAAGCGAAACGCAAAGGCATTCGTGTGCTGCGCAGAGTTCACGTTAAAGATCCCAAGGTGGTTGAAATTATTGTGGAGCTGCCCTCCACTACCACGCTCTTTCTCTCGTTCTTCTTTCATTCCCACCTTCCTTCCTTCCCTCAACGCTCAGCTGAGGTGTCCACCAAGAAGTTACAGTTACTGGTCTTTCTCCTCCACAAAATCAATTACCAGGTCTTTGCAAAGCGGTCGACAAAGCTCCACCACGAGTAGCATTCTACGCTTAAAACGACATGGGAAGCTCGAATCGACCTCAGTAAACGCTACTGTCAGCTGAGCATGCATGGCTTCCGTATTCTTTTGGCAATCGTAAGTCAGTGCGGCGGCTTCAACACATTATTACCCGCTGACTCAGTCGCGCTATCCCGTGAAGGGTCCAATATCTTACGTGGTCACTCCGACAAATGGCGCGATCGGTGAGGAAGCGTGGTGGGCAATTGGATGCGTCACGTGATCGAGAAACAGACAGCGAGCGTTGCCTTTAGCGGCGCGCGGGCGAGCTTTCCGCGGGCGCCACTGAGACTGAGAGCAGGAGGTAAAAAGCATGAACCCGCGAGCCGAAGGTGTGAAAATTCTCTGCCAACACTGTCTCAGTGTTCGACTTAAAGTACGACAGAAAAGGGTGTTCGAGCTTGGTTTTTAAAATTCTTGCACTACGTAGAGTACAAGCCACGGGGCGTCCATGCCGCGTACGAGACCTCTAAGGCGAGCGGGAAATTTACAATACATTTTTTTTTTAAATTCCCGCTTCCGCACCTCACGGTGATGGGCGGTGCCGGGATTTAGAGCGAAATCTGGCATATGACGTCACGCTGTGCAAGTGACGTCAGACCCCGGGCGTCATTGGTTCACACCGCGCCAAATTCTTTCAAGCGTCACGCGCTACCGCGGGCGCGGCCACTCCGCGCGCCCCGGCAGCCGGCGGACGTACAAAAGGAGGGGGGGGGGGGGGGGGGGCAGAGCGCCGACGTTTTGGCGTGCGAAAAAAAAACAAACTATATCGTTTGACACCATCCGGAACCCCCTGCGACAAATGGTTCAGCATGGCCGTCTGAAGGCCCTCGGAATGCACGGTTTGGGGGCAGAAAGGTCGTCATTGCGAATCCCAAACATATTTTGGGCTTCATCTCAATCAGTAATTTTATCCTCAGGAAGCTACCAAGTCATTTGACGCCACTTCCAATATTGTGCGACAAACGGGTAGCTCCCAAATTTTATGCAAATGGTGTGGCCCCGGAGGCGGGTGGTCCCACTTCAATGGCCGCTACACTGGCATATACGTTATAACGGATAGAAAGCATAGGTATCAATTGATGCGCTACGCGCCCACTGTTGTGGTAACTATTCTGGTCAATTTGACCTGCACTGCAGACTGACGCGTCCTTAACAAAAGTAGTAAGAGCTCACGCTCTTAAAAACGCAAGCGTTGCGACCACGGAGCAGCTCAATTCGATTTGAGATCAAGTTCAAAATTCGAAGAGTTCGAGCTGCGAGCACCCACAGATTCCCCGCTGAGACTTTGGGTCGCAACGACAGAGACCATGTACTCAACGCCTAGCGGACGATCAGTCATAAGGCGGGCCACTATCTTGGCCAAGGTGACGGACTCCATGCCGAAGCTTGTCACGAGAGACGCTAGCCGATTCCATCAAACTCAAGCAGGCCTCAATAAACCTTTTTATCCACCTAGTTTTTCGAAGCTTCGCTAACACTCCAAGCTTGTGCTCGATTGTGGCCACGTATTCTTCAGTGATGAACAAAGAACCACTGCTAGATATATTCAGCCTCGCAGTGGCGTCGGCACGATGATCGCTCAAGTAAACAAAGGCGGTTGCGTGCGCGCGGTTGACGAGGGACCGCTATCTGGGCCTATGAAGCGTCTGCAGCACATCTTCGGCGTTTCCATGTTTATGACCGCGCCGCTAAACGTGACGGGTAGGGATATATTTTTGTTACTACGAGAAATTCCGTTCGGTCAGGACCAAACAGTTTGCTCGGCGACACAGTTTTGGGCACAATAAAAACGTACTATGAACACTGTGCACTCAGGTTCGAAAGAACGCTGGGAGCCGTCGCAGTCACGGCGGCATTAGGCCTAGCTACTGCCAATGCTATGCACGGTTCAAAGCTCGCAACCGTGCCCCATAACGTAAAGAAATAGCCACTGAATCACGTAAAGGTGTTGCGCGCATATTACAGTGCATAAATACCTGCTTTGAAGACGCAGAAGTGATGACCCCGAAGTTTCCATCGTGGAAATTTCTTGTCAACTGCCTCCTTACCGGCGTGCCTTCGCTCTCAAACTCCGCGTCCGCAGTGGCCTCTGGCGTCGTTGGCTGTCGCTGCTGTTCGGCTCGAGAGAGAGAGAGAGGAGGAAGAGAGGAGGAGGAGGAGGTTAGGAGAAACGGAGGAGACGAAAGACGTAGTTTTTTACAGGCATATTTTTAGCGCAACGGACGGGACGAGATACAGACAAGACGAGTATCTCGTCCCGTCCGTTGCGCTAAAAATATGCCTGTAAAATCCGAACACCAACTAGCCCAACAACTCACCCTGTTGAAAGACGTAGTAACGGCGTGTTCACGCTGTCTGTGGAGGCCACGTTGATTTCGCAGTGATCGAAAGTCCAAAAATGGAGAGAGTAGAATTTGATGGCAATAGCTCTTTTGTCGAATGTTTTGTTCCGGAGTTTGCGCATGTGAACGAATAATAATAACAATAATTGGTTTTTGGGGAAAGGAAATAGCGCAGTATCTGTTTCATATATCAGCGGACACCTGAACCGCGCCGTAAGGGAAGGGATAAAGGAGGGAGTGAATGAAGAAAGGGGCGCCGTAGTGGCGGGCTCTGGAATAATTTCGACCACCCGGGGGTCTTTAACGTGCACTGACATCGCACAGCACACGGGCGCCTTAGCGTTGTGCCTCCATCGAAACGCGGCCGCCGCGGTCTGGTTCGAACCCGGGAACTCTGGATCAGTAGCCGAGCGCCTTAACCACTGTGCCATCGCGGCGATGCCTGATTCACCACAGCTTTCGCTCTCTAACCAGGCTCAGCAGTAGTTAAACCAGAGCTAATTTTTGTTATGTTTGGTTGTGCTGTGGTTTAAGGTTAGGCTCATAAAGACGAACGCTTGTTTTGCATTGTTTAGCATCGTTTATTTTTCTTATTCGTGATGGTGTAGTCTTAGAGGCGCGGCATCGCATGCAGAGTGCATGGAAGTGGGTTTTGCATAGAACGCAAGTGCTGTTTGATGCGTTCGACGGAACGCTGGTTGTCTTTCATGCAACTAGTGGTTAGAGCACTCGGCTACTGAGCCTAAGTACTTGGGTGCAAACGCATCCGCGACGGCCGCGTTTCGGGACGTAAAATGCGCCCGTGTGCTGTTCTTTGTCAGTGCAGGCTAAAGATACCCAGGTGGCCGAAATTCGGAGCCCTCCACTACGACACCCCCTTCTTCTTTTCGTCTTTCACTCCAACCTTTCTCCCTTCCATTACGGCGTCTTACGGGTGTCCACCGAGATATGTGAGGCAGTTACTTTGCCATTCCCTTTCCTCAAAAAACAATTTCAATTTTCAACGCCCGCCGTGGAGAAGAGCTCCGGCATGCGTGCACTCCGCCGCCGTAGGCGCGTTGCGGAGAGAAGGAAAAGAGCCATCCAGGGTCCGTGTTCCGAGTTTGTCATAATTGCCCCGCCGCGGTGGCTCAGTGGTTAGGGCGCTCGGCTACTGATCCGGAGTTCCCGGGTTCGAACCCGACCGCGGCGGCTGCGTTTTCATGGAGGAAAAACGCTAAGGCGCCCGCGTGCTGTGCGATGTCAGTGCACGTTAAAGATCCCCAGGTGGTCGAAATTATTCCGGAGCCCTCCACTACGGCACCTCTTCCTTTCTTCTTTCACTCCCTCCTTTATCCCTTCCCTTACGGCGCGGTTCAGGTGTCCAACGGTATATGAGACAGATACTGCGCCATTTTCCTTTCCCAAAAACCAATTATTATTATTATTATTATTATTAGTTTGTCATAATAAAAATATTGGAGGACGCTGAAGCTTCTTTTTTTAAGAGTGGAACGCGACAGCGTGTTGCAGCACTGCCACAGCATCCACGGAACGCCATCGCCCGTTCGGCGCGACGCCTTTCCCGTTGGACAAATCGCTCTACTACGTTTTGTGAAACACGCGCGGAGCGGCAAACCACGTAGAAGCGCTGCCAGGCGCCTTGCCGAAACGCGTGGGACTCAAGTTGCAGTCGTAGTTCGTCGGCACATCGTTCTCGAGAAACCGGATGCCACGAACGCCAGCATAGCTTCCGCGCCGAACAAACGGGCAGCAATCCGCAAGCTTCGCGGTGAACGCGCTTTGGGTGTGCTCTGCGTTGTTCGCCGCTCACCGCGTGATTGCTGCGTGCCCGAACGCCCCACTGCGCCCGAACGATACGAGCGCGAAGCGCTAAAACCCCTCAATAAAGCAAAAGTAACGCAAAGCTTTGAACTCGCCGGTAAAGTGTACTTCTAGTACACTTTACCGCCGGCTTCCCTCCTCTCCTAGCGCGCCGCCGAATTATCTAGCCTCCCATTGGCCGATGCGCCGTGGTCACGTGTTAGCGCGCGCTTTTTTTGCTTCGCAGCAGACGCCGGCGCCATTACCGGGGTAGCATGTACATTATGTGGTGATTTAGCCACTTATGATCACCCATTGTGGAATTGTAAAGAGGAGCCGCCCCCGAAATCTCTAATACAGGTTCCTACTCTCGAGCAGTGGGAGGCCGTGTTGGTCAGCTCAGACTTGGGAGTTCAAACCCGGGTCATTGAATGGGCTACCCAGGTCGCTGTCAGCCGTGGACTGATATCCACCTAGCACGGATCGTCTGCATTCTGCCTTTTCTCTGAGGAATTAAATGTTTTCCAATCGAATTACCGGGGTAGGAGTCGCGCTTCGTTTACTTTTTTGTGCAACAGTTCTGGCGGGAAGTGTTTTTCCATCTTTGACGGCGTCTACGCGTTGCGGCAATTCCGAGCTTCTGTTGCGCGTATGAATGCAACAAGCGAGGAGGCAGTGGGAAAAGATTTTTGTAATTCCGTCCGGAAAAAAATTTTCCGTGGTTTAGCTCTGGTTAACCCAAGTCGAATTGCGAAAGCTTCGTTTCCTCGGCACGTCGTCTACGCAGCGTCTCATTCCGACGCTCTCGAGAATTCAAAGCGGTCTCTTCCGCAGTTGAAGAGTCACTAAGGTAGGTGTCACTTCTTCTAGCCGCATCTGCGTTACGACGCTTCTCGAGTCTTGCGGCGCGTTCTTCTGGCGTCTCTTGAGCGCGTTGTCTCTTGCTCGCTTCGTTCTGTCGTTGTTGCGTCTCTTTCGCGCTCTCCATAACGACTACAATATGCACGCCGTTTAGCTAAACGTTGTTCCCGCTCTTCATGCGTTTCTTCCGCACGCCGCCGCTTCTTAGCTGCAGCACATCGTTGCAGCTTCACCTTATACACATCATCCTACATACCGTGGAGGATTCTCTGGGACGACTGCGACGAGCCGAGTTGGGGGGCCGCTTTTCCACAGCTGGCATGACGTCACGTAGAGCGAGCGCCTCCCCCACGGCAGCGGCGCGTGGAGGATTCGCTGGGACGATCGCGACGAGCCGAGTGTGTGTGTGGGGGGGGGGGGGGGGGCACTTTTCCACAACTGGCATGAAGTCACGTACAGCGAGCGCCCCTCGCGGCAGCGGCGCGCAGCTGTAGCATGGAGGATGCGCTGGGACTATCGCGACGAGCCGAGTTGGGGCCCCACTTTTCCACAGCTGGTATGACGTCACACATAGGTCACGCTAAAGGTCAGTGGTGGATTTTCCGGGACGACGGCCAAGAGCGGAAACCTCGAGAAGTATTGCTTTTGCAATAAAAGCAAAGCGGCTCGCCGAAAGGTTTGGATGCACAGGATCGGCCGGGCAAACCTCGATAATGTGCTGGATCCGCCACTTTGTGAGGTGAGTGGCGGTTCTTCAGTTGTCAGTCGTGTTCTTTTTCGGGGGATTTGGTGCGAAGCGCGGGTGACTGGAGTCTTTCTTCGCAGTAAATGCTGTTTTGCATAGTTGTAGGTGGACTCATTCGCTCGTAGGCTACGAAAGCTGTGCTTCTTGTCTTATGCACACCGTGCCAGCTCTGCTAGATTCTGCAGGTGCAGCTTTGATGTTGCGCGCATTTCGTGGCGTGCCGACGTGGTTGCAGTCAGACTCGTTCGCAGGCTCGACTCGAAAGTTACGCTTCATATTGTTTGAGCCCCCATGTTTACGTTGCTCGCGTTGGAGGTCTAGCTTTCATCTTGCGCACTGCTGCAGGAATTTTTGTCCCAGTTGGACTCCTTCGCTTACGAACCCCATACTAAAGAGGCGGCTCTCGTTGTTTGATACCCGCTGTACATGCTGCTCGCAATATATGTCCAGCTTTTATGTCGCGCGCATTACTTGCCGTATTTGTGTCGTTACAGATGGACTCCTGCGCTCACGAATTCGATAGTAAAAGTGCGGTTCTTGCCGTTTGAGCCTACGTTGTTCATGCTGCTCGCGGTGAAGGTCTATCCTTCATGTTTGGCGCATCGCTGGACGTATTTGTTTTGTTGCAGTTGGACTCCGTCGCTCACGAACTCGACGCCAAAGGTGTGGTTCTCGCTGTTGAAGCCCCCGCTGTTCATGCTGCTCGGGATTCCTAAACGAACCAACCTGTTTGCTTCAAAGAGAACTGAGTAAATTTCATTTTTAATTTAATTGGTTTTCGAGGAAAGGAAATAGCGCAGTATCTGCCTCATATGTCGTTCGACACCTGAGGGATAAAGGAGGGAGTGAAAGAAGAAAGGAAGAATGGGTGCCGTAGTGGAGGGCTCCGGAATAATTTCGACCACCTGGGGATCTTTAACGTGCACTGACATCGCACAGCACACGGGCGCCTTAGCGTTTTTCCTCCATAAAAACGCAGCCGCCGCGGTCGGGTTCGAACCCGGGAACTCCGGATCAGTAGCCGTTTGTTTTCCACAAAAGCCAATTTTCAAAGATTCCAGACGCAAGTACGGGAAATTCGGAAGCGTTTTTGAGAACTGAACATAACGGTTTACTTTGAAAAAAAAAAAAGAGGGCTAGCTTTTCACCAGTTGTGCCTCGTCTATTCTCCCAACCAGCGCCTTGGAGCCAATTTCTGCGTGTGCCAGGCTTATCGATGCTGAATCGGGAGCAGGAAGATTTCCACGTGACTCGAATTCATGCAGCAGTGGGGCGACCAGACTGCATTCCTTTGAAGACTCCCGTCCGGAGGCAATGGGCTTACGGCAAGGCATGGAGACATTGGAGACGCATTACGAACGCAGTGTGCGTTCAGTCATATCTTCCTCTAAAAAATAAAGAAGGCTACAGCTCAGCGCTTGAGACAGTAAGAATCTTCAGCCTATCAGATGGTTGAAAATTGGTTTTTGAGGAAAAGCCATTTCTTTTCCTTCGCCGAATGCCTGCCACAACGAAGAGGTTTTGGAAAAAAATTCAACGAGGACATCGAACTGCAAAATGAACGGTATGAGGCACCTCTTGCTTGTAAGCCCATGGACCACGGAGAAAGTTTTGACTCGGCGTCAAAAGTGTGAGGTCTCCACCCCTTCATCGACGGCGACGGTGTGGCCAGGATAAGGACTCGGATTCAGAACACTACTGTGTCGTCCAGCGACAAAGCGCCTGTCTTGCTATATGGGGACTACCGCTGGACACGCCTTGTGGTGTTGAGCATGCACCGCAGTGTTTGCCACGGAAGGGTCAGCGACACGCTTGCCAAGCGGCGAGCAAGGTTTTGTGTGGGCCCGAGGCAATTTTCCAAAACCATTGTGAGAAAACAAAAATTTACGCCCACATGACCCTCCGTGGTGGCTCAGTGGTTAGGGCGCTGGCTACTGATCCGGAGTTCTCGGGTTCGAACCCGACCGCGGCGGCTGCGTTTTTATGGAGGAAAAGCGCTAAGGCGCCCGTGTGCTGTGCGATTTCAGTGCACGTTAAAGATCCCCAGGTGGTCTAAATTATTCCGGAGTCCTCCACTACGGCGCCTCCTTCTTTATTTCCTCTTTCACTCCCTCCCTTATCCCTTCCCTTACGGCGCGGTTCAGGTGTCCAACGATATATGAGACAGATACTGCGCCGAGAGTATGATCAGCCACCCTGCTTCCGCTGACACTAATATCCCACGCGCTTCTCTACTCACCACTTACACGGACATACTCCAGCACTACCGACTCCAAAGGTGCACATATCCTCCCGCACACCGCGATCTAACAAGACGCGAGGCCGTCCAATGGCGCAAACTACAAACTGGCAGCTTCCCACACCCCCTCTTATACAGCAGGATCTTTCCGGAACAGATAGCCCCCATGTGTAAACACTGCTCAACTCCGGCCACACTCATACACACGGTGTGGACTTGTACACATTACAACACAGACAACGCAAACACCCCAGAGACGTGGGAGTCTCTCCTGTGTACTTCCAAGCCAGCAGACCAACGCTGGCTTATCCAGCGCGCGGTGGAGGCCGCGGCATCCCAAAGGATCCCCGCCGACCTCCTCTAAGTCAGCGCAACCGGTCCTTTGACTGGTCCCCTGTTTTTGGGCGCAATAAAAGAGTTTACCTACCTGCGCCATTTCCTTTCCTCCAAAAACCAATTATTATTATTATTATTACGGCGCGATTCAGGTGTCCACCGAGATAGATCATTTTTCGCTCACGACCAACGCCGCCGACGACACCGGCTTTTCAGCGCCACGAGCTCCTTAACGCTGTCGAGTTCAATTCATTTCGATACTTTACGCGAGAGCGTATAGAGGTCGCCCAGCTGAAAAACCTGCGTCGTCGTCCATCGTCCTGTGTCAGTAGGGAAAAAAAATCCCAGAAGCTTTGAATGAAGCTAACAGATTGGGAGAGGGTCCAAATGAAGCCAATATTGACGAGAAGGCTTCTATAATAGGCCCAATTCTTTTTGTAGAAGTAATTCATTAAAAAAAAACCTCTGCGGTTTAAGTACTGCTGTACCTGTTTAGAGAGCGAAAGCTGTGGTGTATCGGGCAAGTAGACCCTGCTTGGCGTCTGTAACGTTCAGTGCTTTCCGCACACTGCATATGCAGCGCGCTCACCCTGCCAGGTGGCAGGTGGCAGTTAATGTTTGATCGCGAGAGGTTGGTCGCGCAATGAACGCAGCGGCCTATTCTACCGCCCTCTACCGTGGAATCGAAAGGTTGAAGGTCAAATGTCAAGGTTAAAGGTAAAGTGGTGCGACACCATGGGGGACCACATATGATAAGGCCAGTGGCGTAGCCAGAAATTTTGTTCGAGGGGAGCTCACGTTGCACCACGGCCTCCTCCTTATAGAATCTGTAGAGGGATCAAATACATTAACCATAATTGCATTGCCATTGCCGATGCTAGTGCTTATCTATGCATCTATGCTGCAAACAGAGTCTTGAAAGCTACGCACTTTCTAGACAAGTGAACTATGCATTTTTCATAAACGAATATCTTCGTATGTCCAGAAAACTGGCTGAAATAACAGATATCAATGCTTCCATCTTTTTTGTCTTTGTAAGTAAAGAAAATGCCTCATGAATTTCAGAATTATATCAGTTGGAAACAGGCAAAGTAGTGCCGTCCCTGATAAGAATAATCAAGTTGAGGAGACATATTTTAACCAATATGTTTCATTCAAGAACCTTGTTTACAATTTTGTACATGTGCAATGGCCAGGAAAAAATCTCCCTCTTTCGTTCCAATGTATTCCTAGGGCGCAGCTGTCACCGGTCGAACATTGTAATTGCACCGAAATTAGAGTCGCAACAGAGAGCACATATAAAAAAGCAGGAGTTCTGCGAAATATACATTACAAATGCGAAGATACAATGGAATATCAGAAATGCGAAGATAGAGCTTGAGAAAGGCCAGAAAAGCATCGCTGGGAACAAAGTTGACTGCATGTATACAGGAAACATGACAAGAAGATATTTATATATACGTATATTCTCTAGTAAATCTACATACCAAAGATAAAGTCGCTCCATATTATATCTCAAACAAGCCGAATCAACATGTGGCTCAATAAGAGATCGCAACCCCTACGCACAGATAGACAGACAATCCTGCAAGATTAAAGCTATGATCGCAGAAATCGTGAAATATATTTGGGCCATGCAGTGGTCGCGACAGTACCAGATGGATAGAATTATAAAGAAAGAATGCACAAATCAATAAGAAAATGTGGATTTCAGTTGCCTGCAAAGTGGCAACAATCATTATGCACAGAAAATTAAAGAAGGGTTTTGGTCTGCTTCAAAAAAGAAGAAAAAGCAGGTAGCTAAAAAAGGAAAGAAAAGGACAAACGAAAGCCACAGGTGATGCGTCAAATTGAACTACCCAATATCGGAGAGTGTTTGTTGGGAAAGGCCATGTGCGCCGGGCTTTCAGGGAGCAAGGTCGGTTAAATTGGCGTTTGATGTCCTCGCAATTTTCGTATTCGCATGATAATTTTCATCGTGATGCTAACTGTTACAATAAAAGGCTAAATTACTGCGGTTTTAGGGCCCATTCACACTTGAGAGTCGCAGAGGTCCTGCGACCAGCAGTCGTCTGCTACTACACCGCAGCTCGACAACACCGATGTTCACACTTCCAAGAGCGACCTGCTGGTCGCCTTCTCGTTTGAAATGAGAACTCTTGGGAATGACGCCGTTCGCGCCCTTTCGAGAGTTTCGTCTGCTTTGGCCGCGTCTCCTACGCTCGCGCTTGGCCCTCGAAAGCGCTTTGGTCCCTCGATATTAGCAATGTGCTGCGTCGACCTGAGCGAAGAGAAAGATATAGCGGCAATATGCACCGCGGCCGTTCAAGCGGCCTGCCAGCCAGCCTGGATGCCGGCCGCTAGCGTCAGAAAAATGCGCTAGTATGTTGTTTGTTGGCGTTCATGCCATGCTCTGGGAAGTAGAAAGTAGAAAATGAACCGATTTTGAAGGTCGTTCGCCAATGCCGAGCTGCTGGATACAAGCAAATTTCTTCTCGTACCGCTTTGCTGCTGCTGCTGCCCAATGTCGTTCGTGAAAGCCTTGATGGCAGTCGACTGCTGTTTCAATGGACCGATGATCTTGTCCCCTAAAAAAGAGCGAGGATCAGGACAGTCAAGAGGACAACACAGATTACGTCTTCCGTTCACAAGGATGTTACGTTACGTTACCATCTATAGCGTGCACTAAGAAGAACGGCGGAGACTGGCAAGGGCCGTTTTTACAGTCAAGTCTCATGCACTGCAATACATCAGGGACTACGTTTCCGTACGCTAGAGGCCGAACACAAATGCCTGGATACCACGTGACTTTTTGTTGTCATGCGACGAGCGTGCAACGAAGCATAAGGTTCAGGAATAAACATTTTATTGAAATAGCAGACTGAGGTTCATGCGGGTGAAGCCCCTATTCCAGGGCCCCACTGGCTCTAGCGGCTCGTTCGGCTTGGTCCAAGGTTGCCTGCTTGGTTCCCAGGTCCTGCCGGGCGAGTCGCGCCTCCCACGACCTTTCAAGTTCGTTGCTTGTGACGAGGGGTGAGATTCCCTCTGCTGGTCTTTGTTTGAAGTATCTCTTGCTTGAAGTATCTCTGACGAGGCTGCGGTGCCGTATCCCTCCTCTAAATTTCTATTTACACAGGTCGGGTTTGGCGCTCTCCCCGCCGCGGTGGCTCAGTGGTTAGGGCCCTCGACTACTGATCCGGAGTTCCCGGGTTCGAACCCGACCGCGGCGGCTGCGTTTTTGTGGAGGAAAAACGCTAAGGCGCCCGTGTGCTGTGCGATGTCAGTGCACGTTAAAGATCCCCAGGTGGTCGAAATTATTCCGAAGCCCTCCACTACGGCACCTCTTCTTCCTTTCTTCTTTCACTCCCTCCTTTATCCCTTCCCTTACGGCGCGGTTCAGGTGTCCAACGATATATGAGACAGATACTGCGCCATTTCCTTTCCCCCCAAAACCAATTATTATTATTATTATTTGGCGCTCTCTACCCTTTGTGCATTTTGCCGTGAGCCTGAATCTATTGAGCATTTTTTGCTCTCTTGTCGCCGATACACCTCTTTGAGAAGAAGGTTGCTGGAGGACCCTTGCGGCATTTTGGCCTTAGTTTAAGCAGCCTGCTCTTTCTCTCATTTGGTGCCACCACATTTGGGTTCAGCCACAGATCTGTTTGCACCGCTGTCCTAAATTTCCTGCTAGAATCTCAACGACTGCCATGCTAAGTGTTACAAAATTGTCTTTTGTGTCAATTATTACATTTTGACTTAATTCTGTTTCAGTCTCTCTCTTTATTATTATTATTAATGTTATTATTATTATTATTACTTATATTGAAATCAAAACTTTTATTCCTTTTGCGTTCATGAAGAAGAATTCTCCGGTGTTGCCTTCCCTCGAGCTTTTCATTTTAATTACCTGAGTACAGGTGAATAGCCACCCGATTCTTGGCCGATCCCCCAGTGTAGGTATGTGCCATCTTTTGATAGGCTAACAACAACAGCAACAGCAGACCAGCAAGTTGCAGTGTTGTGTTTTGTGAAGCTTTGCCTTTCATCAACGGATAGGAGTGAATCATATAGCCACGTCGACTCGAGGATCGTGGCGGTAGAGTTAATAAACTGAAAGTTCACTCGTACCTCTTGAGAAACAGGGCTTGTACCATCTGTCTCTTCGAAAGAAAGGAATGTACTGGCTGATGTATTTGACGCTGCCGGCACCGATGACCGCACTGACCAATGCGTATACCTTTACCGTGATGGCTAAGTAAACAACAAATGCTCTCTAAGCTTCTGAGCACGATCGCGGAAGTCTTTCGTTTCTGTTGGCACCCACTGCAACCTGACATAGGGATGAAGTGGTGTTGTTTCTGCTACAACGCAGAGCCTGCGTCCTCATCCCTTCTGTCACCGAGTGAGCAGAAGCGCAAGGTATACCAAATCTGCCTGCCAAACAGCTGACATAGGAAGACAGAAGACTGGCCGATCCCATGGATGGCATTGGCATCGTCTGTTTATTATCGCACTCCATTCCTTTTTTCAATATGCTACCACCTGAGCGAGCGCCGCAGGCCCGAAATCTGACACAGCGGATTCAAAATGGGCGGCTCATTTTCTTTATTTTTTGAGTATCGACTATCGCTGAAATACACGATACACCAAATATGTATTTTCGGCACCGGTACCCCGATACCTTAGTTTCTCGCAAGGCTACCTAATACCAACACACTAAATGTAACGAAACATAGTATCCCTGATACATGTATCTTAGCTCTACCCATGCCTGCCGTTGCAGACACTGTGCGCATACTTAGTGGACGTGGTGGCATCACTGTAACCGCACTTCAACCGCAATGACCGCAGTCAAGTTGGATGCGAAATGCTTCTTAGGCCGTGATAGGGGTCAGTAGAGAGATTTAGAATAGGGTTACCCTATTGCTTGGGGGCATAGGGGAATAGCGAGGCGCTAGTACTCATGCGCAGGAAGCGCGTTAATGTTTTGCGCATGCGCACTGGCACCCCGTTATGTCGCTATGCACCTAATCGATAACGTAGCCCTATTCTAAAGGTCCCTAGTGTCTACAACCCCTGTAGCTCACTTTCGGTGATTTCCGCACGCACGTATGAGATGGTGTCTGCGCTCCCGACTTTCACGGCAGGGCTTGTTGAGGCTCGCACCCACACGTGCTTTCAGAGAGACAGTTCGGTTGAGAAAAGTTTCCTTCCTCAATAGACACAATAGAAAGAAGCGGCGTCAATACCCTACAGTGCATGCCGTACAACCCGACGTAAGGACGCGTTGGAGCCAGCGACAGGCCTAGGATCCAGGAAGTAGTTTGACAAGCAGTTCGGAGTCCACCCTTCCGGTTGGAGTTCCTCTTTATTTATTTATTTACAATACCCCTAAGGGCCCTCGTGCGAGGGTATTACATAGGGGGGGGGGGGGGGCGATACAAGCATAAAAATATGGCACAGGCATTAGAAACAAAATACACGTAATAATTAATTAAAACTAGTAATGTACACAAATAACAACAACAAACAACGCAGAAGAAAATACTCAGTAAATGCACATAATACAACAAAAATACCAAATCTGTTAGTCCATGGTTTGTTTTAACGAATGCTGAAACGATTGTGGGTTAACCTCAGTAGCTATGTGTGATGGCAAGTTATTCCAATCTATTATAGTGCGAGGAATGAATGATTTCGAGTAGAGCAAAGAACGGCATGTGACGCGTTTTATTTTGTTAACGTGGTCGCGGCGAGGAAAGACTGCAGGGTGTGGCAAAAAGAAGTCGTCGTGGAGGGTGGGATGGTGATACAGTTTGTGAAGCAAGGTTAGGCGAGCGAAATGGCGTCGACATGATAGCGGTTCCAACTCGGCACGTTGTTTTAATGCTGTGACACTGGTGAAGCGTGAATAATCTGAAAAGATGAAGCGAACAGCACGGTTTTGCAGGGATTCAAGGTTGTTTATGATGTAAGCTTGATGAGGGTCCCATATGGCAGACGCATACTCAACTTTCGGGCGGATTAGCGTGATGTAAGCAAGTTTTTTTAAGTGTTGTATCGGGCTTGCGTGATAACACGATAACAATGTGCCTGACATGCGCAGTGCTTAAACCGCGCTATCACGAAGGCTATATATATATCAATGCTCCGCAATAAACTTGCTCTTCTTGTTCTGGCCTTCATGCTGTCGAGTGCCGTCATTGCGAACTGATACATGGTGTCAGAAGTGGCCAGTTGGGCAGGGCGTAGCTCGGAGCGCTATGGACCTGCTGAAGCCCCCGGAACCTTTGCAGCTCTCCGGTAACCTGTCGCAGAATTGGAAGCGGTTTAAGCAAAAACTGGAACTCTTCATCCAGGCGACCACGCCAAAGGACGACCCAAGAAGCGGAGCAGCGAAAGCTGCACTCCTGTTGAGCGTTGCCGGTGACGAAGCACTTGACGTCTTCAACACGTTTACGTTTGGTGAGCAGGAAGACAAGGAAGATTACGACACCCTGGTCCGGAAGTTTGAAGCATACTGTGCCGAGGTAAGCAATGAAGTGCATGAGCGGTATGTTTTTCGCTCGAGAAAACAAGAAGACGGAGAGCCGTTCGAAAGATTTATTAGAGACCTCAAGAAGCAAGCAGCGCAATGCAACTTCGAAGGACTGCACGATTCAATGATCAGGGATCAGATCGTCTTTGGGACGAATAATTCCAAACTGCGTGAAAAAATGCTGCGGGAAAAGGGCTTAACGTTGTTAAAGGCTGAAGAAATGTGCAGGGTAGCGGAATCAGTGGCACAAAGAAATCAGGTCTGGGCCAGGCCCGGTGCCAGCATTGACTCCGTCTCTCGCAGTAGGGCGTCGTGCCACCGCTGCGTAGACCGGCAAGAGACCAGTGCAGTAAACGGTAGTTCGTACCGGTGCAAGAAATGCAACCGACGGCACGAGCCGAGGCAGTGTCCTGCTTACGGAAAAAGATGCAACACTTGTCGAAAGCTGCATCACTTTGCGATTTGTTGTCCGGCCAGGGCGCTCGTCAACGAAGTCGGCGCACAGTTCAATGATGAGTTTGATGTTCTTGACGTCTGCATCGACAGCTGCATTACTGGTGATTGGACTGTCGAAGCCAAAGTTGGGGGTCGTAAAGCATTATTCAAGGTGGATACCGGAGCACAAGCAAGCCTCTTACCATTTTCGATATACCGCAAGTTGAAAACTTCCGAACTGAATCCTACGAGCTCTGTGCTGCGAGCATACAATGGAGGCATCATCACCAACTTCGGAACAACAGTCCAAAAAATAACCGTTGGAGATGCTGCAACTACAGTGAAATTCTACGTGGTGAAAAATGGACGTCGTGCAATACTGGGGCTTCACGCATGTGAAGCTCTAGGCCTTGTGCAGCGCACAGTGGACACTGTCAACACTTCTGCTGAGTACGAAGCGATCAAGCACTT
This sequence comes from Amblyomma americanum, assembly GCF_052857255.1. NCBI lineage: Eukaryota > Metazoa > Arthropoda > Arachnida > Ixodida > Ixodidae > Amblyomma > Amblyomma americanum. Next base: position 59,312,063 of record NC_135506.1, read on the forward strand.
CAGGCATGTCTTTGAGGGTTTAGGATGCCTAAAGCAACCATACAGCATGGTACTACAGCCAGATGCTACCCCAGTCGTCCAGCCAGCGCGGCGGGTGCCCCTGTCTTTGCGCCAACCGCTTCGCGACGAGCTTCAAAGAATGGAGAGAGCTGGTATCATCACAAAAGAAGATGGACCTACAGACTGGGTAAGCCCTTTGGTTTTGGTCAAAAAGAAAGACGGCAGTCTTAGGGTGTGCATGGACCCGAGAAGGATCAATGAGCATATAAAGAGGCAACACTACCAGCTTCCCAGGCGAGAAGATATTGAAGCAGAATTGACCGGCGCTTGCTACTTTAGTTGCCTAGATGCAAACTCTGGATTTCACCAGATACCCCTCGACGACGCAACATCAAAAATTTGCACTTTTGCCACTCCTTTCGGTCGATACCGTTACTTGCGCCTGCCGTTTGGCATTTCATCGGCACCGGAAGTTTTTCACAAAATGCTGAGTCAGATGTTGGACGGGCTGCCAGGAGTTCACGTGTATATCGACGACATTTTGGTGTGGGGCACTACACGTCAAGAGCATGATGAACGGCTAGTAGCAGTTCTGAAAGCTGCCGAAACAGCAGGATTGACACTAAACGCCGAAAAATGCAAGTTCGGTTTAACAGAGGTGCATTTTCTGGGTGACGTTATCGGACAAAAAGGAATTTCCCCGAACCCGAAGCTTGTGCGCAATCTGTTGGAAATGCCAACACCAAAAAGCAAAACCGATCTACAGCGCATGTTAGGAGTGATCAACTACTTCGGAAAATACGTGCCAGTGTTGTCAGAACGAACAGCGATGCTGCGAGCGCTTATCAAACCGCAAGTCGAGTTCGAGTGGACCGAAAACCACGCGAAGGAATGGAAATGCATCACGCAGGCACTTGCGACATCACCCTTGCTAGCAATATTTGACCCCAAAAAGAAAACAAAAATAACTTGCGATGCGTCCAAGGACGGCGTCGGAGCGGCGCTTTTACAGTGTCACGGTGGTGACTGGCGACCGGTGGCATATGCTTCACGAGTCTTAACACCACCGGAGCAGCGTTACGCGCAAATTGAAAAGGAGACGCTGGGCATTCTGTTCGGTTGCGAGAAGTTTCATCAGTTTGTGTATGGACAGACGGTCATTATCGAGACCGACCACAAGCCACTTCTGTCAATCGCTGCTAAAGGAATTTGTGACATGCCCCCACGATTGCAGAGATTTTTTTTAAGACTTCTCAGATATGACTATGTTCTACAGTACGTTCCAGGGAAGCACCTGGTCTTGGCAGACATGCTCTCACGATCGACTACACCCGGGGGTGTCGACAATGCTGGTGCCACAGAAGACGTCGAAGTTCACGCACTACAGCTCCTGAACGGCATGGTCACGGTAACAACGCAGCAAAAACTGGCAAAGGAAACTGCTCGTGACTGCTACTTGCAGACTGTCGTCAGCAACTTATCAGCAGGAAACCCAATTCAAGGTGAGCTGAAGCCGTTTTCATCTGAACTGTCCGTAATCAACGGAATTCTGTTCAAAGGAACAAAAGCTGTCATACCGAGAAGCATGAGACAAGAAATGCTAACAAGAATTCATGCCGGCCACCTTGGCTTAAACAAATGCAAAGAAAGAGCAAGACTTCTCGTTTTTTGGCCAGGCTTGACCAACGACATCGCAGTGCTTCTTCAAAACTGTTCTACATGCAGAAAGTTCGCGTACCAGCAAGCCAAAGAACCGCTGATAATGCGCCCGGTGCCGCAGTGTGCGTGGTACAGGGTCGGAGCGGACATCTTTTGTTTTGGGGGAAATTCTTACGTTGTCGTATATGATGCTCTTTCCAACTTCCCAGATGTCGAGAGGCTTCCAGACACAAGTGCAAGAAGTGTTGTTGCGGCTCTCAGTGCTATGTTTGCTCGATACGGCATTCCTATCGAACTGTGCACTGATAATGGACCACAGTTTTCAAGCCAAGAGTTCGCAGCCTTCGCTAAAGAGTATGATTTTACGCACGTCACGTCTAGCCCACACTACCCGCAGTCTAACGGCCTTGCTGAAAAAGGTGTGCAAATTGTCAAGCGGATAATGAAGAAAACTCAAGACGCACGACACGACTTCTGGCTAGGCCTTCTGGCCTACCGATCACCGCCACTGATTGATGGTCAATCCCCTGGCGAGCTTCTTCAAGGCAGGCGCCTTCGATCTAATCTCCCCGATTTTGGCGGTATCAAGACTATCGAAGTCAAGAAGCACCGCCAGACGCCCAAAGGACAGCCGTTGCCTCAACTAGGTAAAGGTGACGTCGTCAGGCTGCGAGACACAACTTGGTCACAGAAAGGAAAGGTGGTTGGGGAAGCTGCCCCGAGGTCCTACCACGTTGTAACTGAAAGTCGTCGTGTTCTTCGGCGCAACAGGCGACACCTGCTTCATTCCAGCGAGCAGTATGCTGAAACAAGTGACGATGACACCGACGACGACTGCGCAGACGAAGCTGACCCAAATGCAAGGAACAGTCCAGGGAGTGTGACACCCCAGCCTTATGGCACTACAAGTGCAGCACCCCAGCAGCCTCCGGGGCTCTGTGGCCAACATCTAGCCCACGGTGCCACGCCTTCGGCTTCGATTACCCATCCAGAGCAACCCACAAGTGTCATCAGTCTGAGGAGGTCGACTCGTACCGCGAAGCCTCCCCAACGTCTTCGTTATGACGCTGCTTTCAATCAGTTATCATGAACTTGAACCACTGTCTTGTGCTAACCTTGGAAGGATGTATCGGGCTTGCGTGATAACACGATAACAATGTGCCTGACATGCGCAGTGCTTAAACCGCGCTATCACGAAGGCTATATATATATCAATGCTCCGCAATAAACTTGCTCTTCTTGTTCTGGCCTTCATGCTGTCGAGTGCCGTCATTGCGAACTGATACAAGTGTGAAGGCGCGTGTTTGAGATTACGCCTAAGAAGGCCGAGTGCGCGATTTGCTGATGCTAAGATTGTGTTAATATGGTAATGCCAAGTTAGGTCAGACTGAAAGTGAACTCCTAGGTACTTGTAAGTTGTTGTAAGTTCAACTTTATCGTTATTGAGGAAGTATGTTGTAGCAATTCGAGTTGAACGGTTAGTAAACGACATTAACTTTGTTTTAGATGCATTTAGAGACATTAGCCAGGAAGAACACCAAGCCGTTACAGCGTCAAGATCAGTTTGAAGTGATTGGCGGTCGGTTTCATTAGTAATATTACGATATATTACACAATCATCCGCGAAGAACCTAATTTGAGACGATACACACTTGGGTAGATCGTTAATAAAAATTAAAAAGAGCAGAGGGCCAAGTACACTTCCCTGGGGGACTCCAGATGTTACGAGGACAGAAGACGAGTTAAAGCCGTTGACAGAGGTGAATTGTTTTCTGTTATCGAGGAATTGTTTTATCCATGAAATAACGCTGGGATGGAGATTTAAGTTTGTCAATTTGGTTAGGAGCCTGTGATGGGGAACGCGATCAAAAGCTTTAGAATAGTCTAAAAATACTGCGTCAACCTGTAAACCAGTGTCTACTGCGGAAAATATGTCGTTAGTAAATCCAGTGAGTTGTGTGTCGCATGAATAACCCCTGCGAAAACCGTGCTGGTATTTGAAAATGATATCGTGCTCCTCTAGATAATTAATTACTTGAGTATGAATTATGTGTTCCAGGAGTTTACAGATGTTGCTGGTTAATGAGATAGGGCGATAGTTAAGTGGAATGGTGCGGTCTCCGGATTTGAAAATGGGTATTACTTTCGCTGTACGCCAGTCGTCAGGAATTGTACCAGATGATAATGATTGTGAAAAAAGTGATGTCAATACGTGATAGAGGTTTAGAGAGGCATTCTTTAGTATTTTGTTATTAAATCCAAGGTGATCAGAGCTAGTAGTAACTTTGAGGTTATTCAAAAGGGCTAGAATTCCTGATTCGTTAATGATAATTTCTGGCATGGAAGTGACGGAAGATGACTGTAACATGGGCGAGGAAGTGGTATCTTCATGGGTGAACACTGAGACGAATGCGTCGTTAAGAAGCTGTGCACACTCAGTTTCAGTTACAGGATCACCGTCAGGATTAGTTAGTACGATTTCGGGGTGGGAACTCGGATTGATGACGCGCCAAAATCTATGACAGTTATTGGTTAACATGGTGGACAGGTCGTGACTGAAGAAATGATGACGAGTTGTATTAAGCAGTGACTGATATTCACGATCGCAATGCCTGTACTTTGTCCATGATGATGGAAGACCTGTTTTGACTGCTTGGCGGTACAAGCGTTTTTTCTTATTATTAAGACGACGAAGGCGATTTGTGAACCATGGTGCATTTTTATGATATCTGATGGTGATGACCGGCACAAACTTGTCAACAAGATTAGTTAATGTGTCTTTAAGTGATTTCCAATTTGTTTCGACAGAGCGAGATGAACAGTGAGCTAGGAAGTCCTCCGAAAATGATTGCAGTGCAGAGTTAATCCCATCGAAATTAGCGCGGTTGTAGCAATGAATTCGCTTAGTGGATGTTTTCTTTCTACCAAATGGACGAGTGATGTACCCGGTGATGATTTAATGATCGGATAGGCCTTGTAAATGCAAGATATCGAAACAAACCTCAGGGTTATTTGTTAGGACGAGATCAAGAATATTTGCCGTTGTGGCGGAGCGGCGGGTAGGATCAGTGATAAGTTGAACAAGCGAAAAATCTAAGCAAGTATGAAGGAACATGTGGGCTTCCTGGTCGCTGGGGTTAACCGTAAGATTAGGCCAATCAATGTTTGGGAAGTTAAAATCACCAAATACAAGGAAAATGGAGTTAGGAAAACGCACGTATAAGTCACTCAATATTCTATGAAATTCACCTGAAAATGTGGCAGTCATATCTGGCGGTCGGTAGAAGGCAGCAATAACAACATCAGCAATACCAATTTTGCATCGTATCCAAACACATTCAAGAAAAGTAGTGACAGTGATCGGGACAGCAGATATTTGTTTCTTTGTAGCAATAAGGACGCCACCCCCTTTTCTATTTTTTCTATCACAACGAAAAAAGCAAAATTCGGATTCACTGAGAAGAATGTTAGCATCCGGAATAGTATCGTCCAACCAAGTTTCAGTTAATATCAGAAGTGAAGCGCACGTTGAATCGACGAGGGAAGAAAGGGCAACAGATTTTGAAAGTACACTTCGGATATTAGTGAAAAGGAAACTACTGCTATTCTCTGAATTAAGACGAGTGTTCAACGAGCATGAAGACGCTGGAAAAGATGAGGTGGCCGTTGGAACCGGTCAGTCGGTCGTGGAAAGACTAACTGGCACCGCTCGGCCACTGGCGACATCCCACAGATACGTGTCCTTATTGATATGCAATTTATCGAAAACCAAACGCACGCGGTCACCATCTTTTTTAATCGTTTTCGAGAACTGCAGCAGCTGTCGACGTTTGTTACAGACAGCAAGCGAATAATCACGTCCGATGCTAAAATTTGTTTCCTTTAGCTTGCGGCCGTTACTTAGAATGGCTTCAATTTCTTTATCGTTGATAAACTTCGCTATAATTGGCCGTGCCTTCTCGGTCGAGAAACGGCCCACACGATGCGCCCTAGCAACGGAAGTAACAGTGACTCCAAGCTTATCGAGGCAGAAGTCGTTGACAAGTTGCTCTGACGTCTCCCAACTTTCAGACGAGTCACTATCGGCGATACCATAAAACAGAACATTTGAACGGCGCGACCGGTTTTCTAAGTCATCAATTTTATTGACGATGTTAGATAACCCACTTTCGTGATTTGCAGAAGTACTAACAGATGAAGCCAATTCAAGTTTTGTTTCAAGTTCTTGAACACGTTTGGTTAGATTTTCAAGGTCTGTTTTCAGTGTCGCATGAATGTTTAGCACTTTTGTTACCGCTTCAATAAGAGTGGCGTTGCTCGCTTCAAGTCGTAATACGGTTTCTGCCACGGTGTCTAATTTCTCTTCCTGCGCCTTTGTCATGGGCCCTGGGTTTACTTCTACGTCCCCACTGAGAAGCAACAAGCGCAGAACACAAACAATAGCAGAGCAAGCACGCTTGAAAGGGCTGGGTTGCGGTTCTTCGAGGACCTCACGGCATTACCACGGGCGTGGAAACCTACGCTGAAAGAATCGTTTCTGGCTGCCGATCTAACAACATCTTGATTGCGCACCAATTCTCGCTCGCATTCATGCGCCGAAGTTATCTAATTTTTTTTTCTCGCTAGAATGCAAACAGCGAGAAAACCAGGACGCATGAACGAGGCGGGCCGATCTCGTTACGATAAGCACCGCAACGTTCTCTGTTGACATGTGGATTTAGGACAGCAAGCAACGAAAGTCACAGTTACGGAGAAGACCATTGACCGCAAACTTATGGCAAGCTCAAGCCGAGTGTATAGGGTGCGAGCGATCCCTGGCTGTAATTAAGGAAAACCCAAAGGTACAGTATACAGTAGTTTTCAATAAGCAAACAATCAATGATTAGCACCAACACAAGCCCAGCCACGCGACTACAAAGAAAAACTGCACAGCTTTCACAGTACCTTCTTGGTCGAAGAAAAAACCCGTACTAGTCCGGGGATCAGTCCTGAGCAACCACTTGTTCTGTGCAGTCGCTCTATTAACTGAGCCAACCAGGATGGCTAGAAGCGAGCTTTCATCTTTAGGCGTGTTACTGTGCTTGGGCGGATAGCAATAAAAATATTCCCTCAGTTAACCTCAGGAGTGATGCAGGCATTGTGAAATAAGGGTGTAGAAGAGCCTCATGTGAAAATACTGGAAGGCGCCTATACCAACTGCACAGCTACCATAATCCTCCATAAAGTCAGCTATAAAATTCAAGTAAGAAAGGGCGTCAGGCAGGGAGTCACGATGTCGCCAGTGCTATTCGCGGCCTTTTTATAGGAGGTATTCCGAGGCCTGAATTGGGAATAGTTGGGGGTAAGAGTTAATGGAGAATACCTAAATAATCTGCGATTCGCTGTTGACATTGCCTTGCTTAGTCACTCAGGAGTCACTCATCAAAGCATGATCAATGAGTTAGACAGGCAGAGCAGAATGCTGGGTCTAAAAATTAACATGCATAAAACCAAAGTAATTTTCAACAGTATAACAAGGGAACAGCAGTTTACAATTGGTAGCGAGGTGCTGGTAGCGGTAAGGGAATACGTCTACTTAGGCCAGGTAGTGACCGCGTATCCAGATCATGAGAGGGAAATAACTAGAAGCATAAGAATGGGGTGGAGCGCATATGACAGGTTCTCTCAGATCATGAATGGCAATTGACCAATATCCCTCAAGGGGAAAGTTTACAACAGCTGTATCTTATCGGCACTCACCTACGGGGCAGAAACGTGGAGGCTAACGAAAAGGGTTCAGCTTAAGTTAAGGACAATACAGCGAGCTTTGGAAATAAAAAATGATAGGTTTAACATTAAGAGACCGGAAGCGGGCGGAGTGTGTAAGGAAACAAACGCGGGTTAATGACATCCTAGTCGAAATCAAGAGGAAGAAATGGGCTTGGGCAGGGCATGTAATGCGACGGCAGGATAACCGCAGGATAACGGAGTGGAGTGATAATTGATAATTGGTTGCTGGGGAAAGGAAATGGCGCAGTATCTGTCTCACATCTCGGCGGACACCTGAACCGTGCCGCAAGGGAAGTGTAAAGGATAGACAGAGAAGAAACGAAGAGGTGCCGTAGTGGAGGGCTCCAGAATAATTTCGAACATTTTGGGGTCTTTAACGTGCGCTGACATTTCACAGCACACGGATGCCTTTTGCGTTTCGCCTCCATCGAAACGAGGCCGCCGCGGTCGGGTTCGAACCCGGGTACTCCGGATCAGTAGCCAAGCGCCCTAACCACTGAGCCTCTGCGGCGGGTTGGAGTGGATTCCAAGAGAAGGCAAGATGAGATTAAGAAGTTTGCGGGGATACGGTGGCCGCAGCTGGCAAAGGACAGGGTTTATCTGGAGCGACATGGGATGCGCCTTTGCCCTGCAGTGGGCGTAGTCAGGCTGCTGCTGATGATGATTCCCTCAATTTGAAGACAGTTTTTGGCCTTTTATTTTATTCTGTTGGTTTGAATCGTTCACAAACGTCTGGCCGTCCAAGTGCCAAGGAAGTTGCGCACCTAAAAAGAAAAATCTGTGACGCCTGCCGGGAAGTCTCTCGCGCTGGCTTATCAATGTTCTACAAAGCATCTAATCTGTTAACAGTGCTGCAGAACGACATGTATACATTTGGGCGATGGTTTAACGGCAGCATACTATCCAATACCACTTCGCCTAGGTGGTTCGATAAAAAGAACACGGAAGTGCTCTTAGCTGGCATTCTTGGTTTGAAAAAATAAAATAAAACTGGTAATGGAGGAACTAAAAACACGGCAGCTAAAGCGGTTACAAAAAACAGCTTAGGCCCCGCATGCGTCGCCGAGTAAGCAGCCATTACCAGTCATATGCCGATAAGATAGGGAAGCACTCCAGAACGGGCCAGAAGATAATTTCCCACGGAGCGAATTGCGATTTGAAGGATGAAGCCACCAAGAACGTTGGCAAAGAGCAATGGTGTATCCACGTTGGCGCAGATAAAAGCTGTATATTATTTATTTCAATCCGTGATTGAACAGTCACGCTAAAAGTGTACATCGAGGATGAAATACACGGCATAAAATGAGTACGAAAGCTCTAAATCAAATAAAGATTATGATGATCACGAGCCGTGTAGAAGGCACTTAAGCGCATTACGTTGCATGCGTAAAGTGACAGTAAATCTCAAGAAAACACTGTTGCCTTCGAACAGTGGGCAAATGCCTCAAGTAAAATCCTAACAGCCACCAGAAAGGCATAATAATAATAATTGGTTTTTGGGGAAAGGAAATGGCGCAGTATCAGTCTCATATATCGGCGGACACCTGAACCGCGCCGTAAGGGAAGGGATAAAGGAGGGAGTGAAAGAAGAAAGGAAGAAAGAGGTGCCGTCGTGGAGGGCTCCAGAATAATTTCGACCACCTGGCTGTTTTACTAAGGCGTGCGTGCGCGTTAAAGGTCCCCAGGGGGTCGAAATTATTCCAGAACGGCATAAGAGATCCGCTTTTGGGACTGGGTGTAACCAAATCGGAGCGGGAGGTCTCTACAGGCTCGTCTTTCTCCCGCGGTTGTGCGGCTTGAGGAGTCCGATGAACGTCTGTGTCCAGCAGAGGACACACGGCTTCCCATGCAGCAGGTAACCGTGCCGAGTCCGCGGCGTCGTCCCCGGAGCTGCGGCGGCGACTCCCTCAAGTTGATCGGGGCTCGAGGCGGCGCGCAGCCAGGTCACTTTCTTGGTTATTTTCTCTCTGGTCTTGTAATGTGCGTGGAAGGCCTCGAGGCGCGGCATACGGTAGCCGAGGTTTCCGACGACCGATTCGGCGGTCGAACTATTGAGCTGCTTGTCGCTCAGGACGCACAGGTAGCGGAGCTTCGTCGCATTCATGATGTCTCGCTAAAGAGGAAAAAAAAAGTAGGAGGCGTAAGGAAAACGAGAAGTGGGAATCACTTGTGCAGTCAGATGCAGCACGGTTTACGGTTTATCATAGCCAACAATTCTGGACAAAATCATTTTTGAGCGGGAAAGAGTTTACGAAAGCAGTTTTCTTCACATATTGTAAGATTTCACTATTGCAATCAATTTATCCGCAGATCACCCTACGGCAGTCTTGCACTTTTTTTCGATTAACGTTTTTACTATCGCCAAAAGCGTTCCCCATATATATGGCAGTCTTATCTGCTTGATGAGAGCGATGGAAAAAATTTAATGCCCGCCGCGGTGGCTCAGTGGCTAAGGCGCTCGGCTACTGATCCGGAGTACCCGGGTTCGAACCCGACCGCGGCGCCCGAGTTTCGATGGAGGCGAAACGTTAAGGCGCCCGTGTGCTGTGCGATGTCAGTGCACGTTAAATATTCCCAGGTGGTCGAAATCATTCTGGAGCCCTCCAGTATGGGACCTCCTTTTCATTTCTTCTTTCGCTCCTTCCTTTATCCCTTTCTTACGGCGCGGTTCGGGTGTCCACCGTGATATAAGAGACAGTTACTGCGATATTTCCTTTCCGCATAAACAAATTTTCATCTAAAAAAATTTAAGCGAAACGTTTTGCTACACACCGGAAGAATGGGCTATTATAGTCAATAAAAATGCTTTGCAATTTTCTGATATTCAAATTTTTTGTCCGACAATGTTGGACATGGGAGGTCGAAATTTTTCCAGAGCCATCCACTACGGCACCTATTTCTTCCTTTCACTCCCTCCTTTATTCCTTCCTTTACGGCGCGGTTCAAGTGTCCACCGAATGTGCGAGAATTACTGCTCTATTTCCTTTCCTCAATAGAAATCTTTAATTTTCAGTTTTTATGAGAGACACAGTAGTGAAGGGTTGCTTTAAGACACTGTACAGTACATGGGCTTCTAGCATTTCGCCTCCATCTAAATGCGACCCCAGAGCCTGGGCCAGCAGGTCATTCGGGTCAGCAGCCGAGCGCCATAACCACTGAGCCACCGCGGCGGCAAGCAATGGGATTCGGTGCAGGAGCATTCACTATGAGCAAAAGGAATTTTTTTTTGTCGCATTATTGCAGTCAGTCCGGCAAAATCACGTGTTGTGATATGTTCGTGCACAACCCAGGTAAGTGAAATTAATGCGGAGCGCTTAACTACGGCGACCCTCATAGCACCATTGTCAGCGTCAAGACTTAACATCGTACACCACATACATGACGTATACAGATACGGGAACGTAAATGCAGGCGTCAAAGGCTTCAAGTTAGAGAATCAAGGTATTGGGACATGTGCTGGGACACGGCGGCCGCGGCCGCCTTAAGGGGTACAACTGGAGAGGCGTACATCTTCCAGGGGACGTATCCTGGCTGAGTGCACTGATCTCGCTATGTGTTTGTACTTAATTGTTTCAGGGCTCATTTTTCGGCTGCAGCGCAGACGTTTCCCTGCCACGTCGTCTCTGCCAGCGTTATAATCTGTTATCGAAAACATTTCACACAAGTACTGCGGCAGTGTTAACAGAGGCCCACCCTTCATGCAACATTCCGCATCCAGCTATCATGAAGTAAAAAGCTTAGGCGTTACACTCGGTTGACGGTTTGAATGAATGCGTTAGCACTTTCTATTACTGCTGATTCTGTTGTAGCTCCACCTCAAGGGTCGGGCACTATAGCATTAATGGATTAATGCCCATATATGCGGAATTGGTCATTCTCTACATTCATAGATCGCGGGGATTCCTCATAACACCCCTGGCGCAGTGGTGCAGCGGTTTAGTGATGCGCCACTGCCCCTCCAGTGGCTATTTCAAACGTAGCCACTGGTGGGGCTTGCGGGACCCAGGTAGCTCTCCTCGAGCAATCTCTCGCAACTAATCATTAGTTTAACTGCCACCTTCTACGGTGGGCAGTTGCCTCACAATCGGGTGGGTAGATTGTGATGACCTCACAAGGTTCGCGCAGCGTCACGCGTGACGGCGGTCGCCATTTTTGCTTACACAGACTTTTATATAATGACAACGCATTAATAAGCAACATGATGCTGATAATGACAGTCGCAGAATAGTCGCCGATGCCTGACCTTGAAACCCTATAGCTTCGAATCGGAAGCGAAATGAAACACGACGTGCTCGCGCACATACTACGCATTTTCCCATAGTAAGTTGATTCAGCAGCAATTTTTTTTAACCCAGAGTGCAGTGAAGTGACCGAATGAAAAAGACGAGAAAAACCGATATTAGGCGCCAGACATAATGGAACTAGCAAGAAATTATTCCAATGCTGCAGTTCTTCGTTTCTTCGTACTAGAGAATCAGATGACCCTGGGTTTAAGCTGGCATTGCGTGCTACTCTTCCAACCCGAAAAACAGCCTACCTAGAACATGATGGAGGTGAAGAAGAGTCCCTCGTACCTGAGGACGAGGGTACGCAAGCTGCTATTGAATTTCAGTAGCTGGCCCAGGTGCTCGAATTCCCGGAGCGGAGTCGGCGAGTAGTCGAGGATACGCAGCTCGGCCACCATACAGCTTGCGAGGAATTTCAGCGACTCCATCCTGGGCACATGGTTGAGCGTCAGGCGGCCGTTCGATCTGCTGACGCTCAAGTTAGCCGCTTCGTCAGGACTGAACCTGAGCTCCTCCTCGCAAAATATGCAAACCGTATTGCCATCGTTGGAGAAGTAGCGGACGTCCAGGTCCTCGATGTTGGGGCAGTGCTCTGCCAGCCGTTTCACCGCGCCGCCGTAGCGAAGACCACAGGGTGCAAGCGAGAGCGCCTGGAGCTGGCGGAGCGCGGGCGCTCCCAGCACTTCCGAAAGGTCAAGATCGGGGCCGGAGTGGAATGAGCTCACGTTAAGCTCGATTAGGTTCTTGCATTCAGCGAACAGGTTCTGCAAAGGAACGTTGCACGCAGCCTCGGCAGTAGCATGTAGAATGCCTTCGACTTCCTGCGGTGACAAGATCAGACAGAAAGTGCGCAGGTCGCTCCAGTTGTTGTGCCAGCTGGCATCGTGGATCTGTTGGGGGAGCTTCGACTGGTTCATGGCGACCACGACCAGGGGCTCGGAGAGAGGGCTCGACTTGGCGGACGTCGCCAGGTCGCGAAGCCACGCGCAGTTCCACGAGTTGTCCTGGCGCCGATAAATGGCGCTCGCGCGCACTGGGGCGCAGTTTTCGAAAGTGAGCACCGCTGGCACTTCGCGGGGTGCCATGCATTCCACCTCGGAAGTGAGCACGAACGTCTCCATGCGGCTCCGGCTGCCCAAGATCTGAGCGCACCGCCACACGGCATTGTTGATGCTGCCGCTCGCCAAGTGAACGTGTAGGTCTGTCACGTTCGGGCAATACCTGAGGAAGGCTTCGAGAACGACGACGCTAGGGTCACCGACGACCTCAACGTACATGCGGCGCACGTTGCATGCCTTGTGTTTGCGGAGCTCACCGCCGGTCACCTGGCCAAGGTACTTGAGCAGCTGGCCCAGTATGCTGTCGTAAGCCTGTAGCGAGAACTTGAGATGCGTCAGCTGCTGGAGCGGCCCCAGCAGGAGGCGCAGAAGGTCAACGGCCTTTAAGGGGCAGCCGATGCAGTCGAGGGTGTGCAGCTTTTCACAGCGGCCGGCCAAGCGACAGAGCTCCTTCACGTCCGCGACAAGACAGTTCGTAAGGCTCAGTCTCAAAAGAGCCGCACCCTGTGTGTCGAGGTGTTTCTTCAGCACCGATGCATCGGCGTTGGCTGGAAGCCGGAAGGCCGCTTCGGACATGTTGGAAAGAATGAGAACCGAGATTATCACGCTGCGCGCTGTAGTCCAGTACTTCGGGACGACCTACGTGTACTCAGATGGTGCGGTAATGCACCTCTGATGTGTCGAGGAAAACTGCCGACGTTATCAATTTTGAAAAATACCCATCTCAGTATAGCGGTAGAATGTACTATCGCGATGAAAAGAAACGCGAACAGCGGAAAGCGTGGCTTTCCGCGAAATGAGCGCAGCCTAGCGTCGGCCCGCTCAGTCCGAGGATCCGTGTCCAACTCAGATATGCTTTGGTGTCGCTAGGCAAATCGGCGTTCTCAGTCGGCACTGCTTTAGCGCTGGAATCTTCCTCCGGCCTGCGCTATATCACCGCGTGCGTGTTATGAGTGTCAGGGGTGACCGGCGGATGATAAGATTTCCGTGTCATTAACCCAGCAAGTAAAATACGGCATGCTTTCGTGCTGTCACGATGATTGTGTGCTGAAGAGAACTGAAGCGCAAATGTCTTGCAGACCTTAGCAGATGTATTGGTCTAAGAAATAAAGAGCAATTCAAACAAAAGCTGGAGATGGCGCAAAATTTGAACTTATCACAATGCAGAATTGCTCGACAAGAGCATACTTTGCATTAATTAATATTTGGTGAATTCTCCATCGCCAAGAATGGCGGAATCCATGCGCATTACCATAGAGACGAACAGTTCTGTGAATTGCTCAGTTGCGCGAAGCCTGTCCCACTCGGCGTTTACAGCAGCCCAGAGGTAGTCCTTGTTCATTTTATGGAGCTTCACTCGTGACAAGCGTGATTTCATAATTCGCAAACATTTTAAATTGGATTTATGTCTGCGCCTTTTGCTGGCTACGAAAGTTTACGGATGCAAGGTTCCCTAACAAGGCTTCCACGGAATGTGAAGTACGGATTGGAGAAATGTCATGCTGATAATAGAACAGGCCATCCTTGAACGGTCCATCCAAAGCATTTAGGGCAGGACAACCTGCTCGATTATATTACAGTATTCAGCCGCAGTGAACCGTTCATATAGCTGTATAAGGCGACCCAAGCTTTCAGCTGTGATGGCTCCCCAACCATACACGGAGCAACGTCCGCTGAGGCTTGTCCGCTTGAAGCAGGTGGGATGAAAGCTGCGTACAGTAAAAAAAAGAAAGTTCGTTTACGCGCTGCCAAGTGGTATAACTCTAAACTCTTTTCTTGTATACCTTAGCTAAGTAGGCACCTGTCACTAAAACAAGGACCGCGCTGTTACTGCAATGTGGTTTTTATTCGTTCGGTTAGAATACACTTCGAGCAATTGATTCATGATATGCAGCAACCGAGAAGTAGCCAAGCTAACCGGAGAACACATTTCTGTATTTTAAGCGCTGAAATGATACATTTTATCCCATAAACACATGGAAGTCGCGCTCTCGTGCAACAATCGTTGTCGGGTTACTTTAGGTAAAATTTGATACTACTATGACCACAGCAGCATAAACTGAACGGATTCAGGACCACATGTATATAAAGACCATCGCAACTGGTGCAAAAGCTTGCCGATGATTGTCTTGACGCCACACTTTCAGTAAGGCGTGTCTCTTCGTGGTAAATGTGCTTTCATCTGTGAACATCACCTGGTCTCATCCTCCACAGTCCAGTCCCTATGCGATTGTGCGAATTCTAGACGGCAGCTTTATGTTGATCTCAAACCAAAGGCTTTCTTGAGTCTGTCCTGCTTCGAAGGCCTGCTTTGTGCAGGTGCTGTCGAACCACTTGAACACAAACGTTTAGCCCGAGCTCGTTATTGATCTGCTGGGCCGTTAAAAAAGGATTGTCCACGGCGGCTGCAGTTATCAATAGGTGTCATTCCGCGATCGTGGAACGTGACCGCGAACCGTGTGGATGGTCCGAGAGTCTATACCTCCAGTTTTGCAGACTTTCAAAACTCTGTTGACGGTCGAGAGCGGTCTTCCAGTAATCTCCGCACTTCTTCTCTGGTGAATTTCTCTGGGGAAAATGAGGGAATTTCTTGGACACTCGCGGCATGACTTTCTTTTCAAGCTGAAGACACTCAAACCGGTAGCTTAGCTCCTACGCCGTAGGTGAACACAATGCGCATGCGCAGCACCGCTTCCAATCATCGTTTTTTTTTATTCTTGAAGCTTTTATTTTTCGATGCACACCAAGAAACCAGCGACGATCGGGCGCGTACTTAACGCTTGAGTTCTTTTACGCACGCAATTATCGCGACAGCATGAAAGCATGACGCAATTTACTTCATTAAAGCTTATCATTCGTAGGTCATGTCTGATAGTCTGAACTCGCACGCGGTGCGATAGCGCAGGCCGGAAAAAGAATCTAGCGCTACAACGGTGCAATACTGAAAGCTATCTTTTAAAAAAAAAAACTTCGCCTTCAAATCTCGCGAAGCACTGTACAGTGAATGCCGTGGGTCTGAACCTTTTCTTGACCAAACCACAATTTTGTTTCCGCATTGTAATCAACTAACAGTGGAGGTATCAGAGGCCTACCTTATCTATAAGAACGCGCACACGTGTTAGTGACCCATCAGTTGTATTGCATGAAAGGGAGTTTTCATGTCTAGACACGCCTCATTGATGTCTTCTGTTTTGTTGTTTTCTGAGTATGTACTTATAATGAGCTTTGTAATTAAACGATCAGTTGCCAGTTGACAGCGCTTGTGGTATCTTTCTTTCCTACGTCCGTCGTCTTTTGCACCCCTTTTTTTTTTCAGGAAGCCTTCGTTGCTGTCGCTTTCGTGTGACCAGTGCCGGCACGTAGAGGCTGCCGTCTTGGTCTGCACATCTCGCTGCGCCAGCGTGAGCTTCCGGATGAACTCATAAAGCTGAATAGATGGTTAGATTAGTTTGTGAACATGCAATGCAGATAAAACGGTGCTCGTAAAGAGACGCAGGCCGAAGACACGCGTGGACTAAATATTAAAATGAATGTCTCAGAGCATTTACACTGCACCTAATGAAAAAAAAAAGACGAACAGGAGACAGCACCCAAAGTAACGCACCGTTACAGTTCACGCAGCTTCCAGGAAGCGTACCTCGCCGTACACTACGGATGGCTGACTGCCACATTCGCTACTGAGCCGCCGCGGTGGCTAAGTGTTTTTGTGGTACTCGGCTGCTGGCCCGAAAGACGCGCGTTCGATCCGTGGCTGCGGCGGTCGTATTTCATGGAGGTTAAATGATAGAGACGCGTATACTGTGCGATGTCAGTGCACGTTAAGGTAAGCAAACTTTATTGGATCTTTTAAGGAATTCGCGGCTGCAGGACCCGCGTCGTCCTCGTCTCAGGCGGTCCCGGGTCCTGTCCTCGCAAGGTCGGGCCCCTATTCCATGGCTCCGCTGAGCCGCGCTGCCTCACAAGCGTGCGGCACCAGGGTCCTTTGGACTGTGAGCTCGCTGCTGTCGAGCCGGCTCTCCCATTGCTCCGCACTCGGGTGTTCGTGTTGGTGGAATGTTCTGTTTCGCTCACACTCTCACGTTAAAGAACCCCAGGTGGTCCAAATTATCTGGAGCCCTCCACTACAACGTCCCACATAGCCCGAGTCGCTTTTGGACGTTAAACCCCATAAAACAAACTCAACGTTCGCTACTACCTTTTCTGATCATATATGCCTCTGTCAGCTCGTTTACTGCAAACCTTAATGCAAGAAAACGAGAGCTTGTTTACAAACGGAAGGTGCATACCATGTCGCATGATTAACTTCGCAAAGAAAGCGAGTATGGCTCAGTAAAAAGCAGCAGCGCTACATGGTAAAGGTTTCATTTGAACTCCACCAGCTGACGAAGGAGGCGCAGCTCAGTAAGAGACCACCGATAAGTGGAACGCTGTAGACTTTTCTGCTATCACCGCAGCGAAATAGCGAAATTCCTTGAAGGCAACATATATAACGCTCACAACGACGAAGCGTTTGTGGTGATACAGAGCTCAATGACAGTGCTTTCTTATTCGTCTTTCACCTGTAGCAAGCACGCGTGAGCAGTGCCCAATGTCTTTCTGCTGACGTCCGCTCGGAAGCTTTTAGTGTCGCAAAAAAACGATGCGCGCAGATGACATTTCTCTCTCGTTATCGCGGGCCGAGTTCGTCCTGCAGTTCGGAGGACCGCCGTTGTACCATTCTTTTCGAAAGCGTGAAATGGCGCCTAAAAGCATCATCAGGCATGTCGAAGGAATCCTCACGTACTTACGTTCCGCCGCCGATAGCGATCACTCAACAGCGATCACTCAATGTTTACATTGAATCGAACACCAGCGTCTCGGTTCCATGGTCGGCCGGCTCACGGGTTCGCTTTCAGTTTACTGACAGCTCATGTGAGGTGTATAAAAACCGCGGTCCCGTCTCAACGAGATGTCACGCCGGCGGGAACTACACTTGGCCATCCGCGCGCGCGGCGGCTGGAGGGGAAGCGAACTGTCCCGCGGATTCGGCCCCTGTTATATCTACAAATTTCGGACGTCTACACATGATATTAATGCAGGTTTCTGCAGATTATGTCTCCTGGACATGTACTAACTACGATGAACACAGAAGAATGGCGAAGTGCATAACGAGGAACCAGAAAAAAATCTTTATTATTAACTTATTTGAAAACGCATCTTCCCTTCTCTCCTTGTGCGGCTCCTTGTCGAGTTTTACTTGAAGTTTTCTGGAAAGACCCTTCAGCAGCGTTTTTGCTTTAAGTGCGAAAGCACTACTTCACTAGCAATGTTGAAAGAACCTGTGTTTGTTTGAAGGCTCTCAGATACCCGCAGAAATAAAATAAACATTGCTGCGACTAGGTTCCGAAACCGCAGCAGCGCGAACAGATCAGCTTCGCTGGCTACTACTGCACGAGAGCACTATGCTGTCGCCGCAGCCGATCACACCTTGTGTTGAACTGCCACACTCTAGCGCCGTATACATTCCACGTCGTCGTCTTCATCTACTTCCATGAAAATGAAAATTGGCTTTTGGGGAAAGGAAATGGCGCAGTATCTGTCTCACACCTCGGTGGACACCTGAACCGCGCCGTATGAGAAAGGATAAAGGAGGGAGTGAGAGAAGAAATGAAGAAAGTGGGGTCGTAGTGGAGGGCTACCCCGCTACTGACGATAGCTCTCGCAAGTACGGCACACTTCTTAAACCCTGCAAGATACAGTGTCACTGCTCTATCAGAAGACTGGATTTTGATTTCTTTCTAGATTTTGAATGTGGAGGACAGAAATGAAATTACCGTGCACTCCGTATGTACAGTGACGTCAGAACTTTTGGCGCCACATGACTGTCAGTTGATCTCGACGATAGAGTTTTTCTGAATGAAATAAATCGAATTACACCACTAGCATTACCCACGTTCTGCCACTTTACTACCGACCCTAGTGAAGGGCTAAGCAATATTTAAAGTAATAAGGATGCTAACGAAGAAGTAGAAATTAACCGGAATTTAGGCTCTTCACATAATAAAAATCACATTGTCCCCTTGACTTCCCCATCAATAATAATGGTAAAGTATCACCAAAATATGCAGCTTTTTAGACGCCAGTGTTCAAAAAACATAGTCAACAAAAAATAGGTGCAGTCGGATGACGTCGTACCTTTCTGAGTCGCCAGCTGGGAAGTGCAGAAGCACCACCCCTTTCAAAGTCTTGTTGGTGCGTAGCGTATCACACAAGGTCAAGATGCCGTTCAAGCCTAAACTGGAGCCCGTGAAGTGCAGCTTTTCCAGTGTGGCGTTCTGCGAGAGCGCCTCTGCCAAGTGCGCCATGCAGTAATCGGCAATTAGCCCACGCAATCTCAGATAGAGCAGGCAGGCGTTCTTGGAAATTGCTGAGGCCAAAGCACCTCCGCAGCTAGCGTCAACTGTGTGGAAGGCAATACGCAGCTCCTTCAAGCTGGTGCTCACTTCAAGAGCAGTAAAGAAGTCCTTGAGCGAACTGCTGACTCCAAACATGTACAGTTTAAGTGTCGTCGAACTTTCATTCTTTCTGAGAGCGTCAGCTACGCCACAGACTTTCGATGCCTCAACTGTGAGTGAGTAAAGCCTGAGCGCCTTGACACTCGGCACCGTCTGAACCAGCCGTGTCCCCACATCCGTGCCGAAGCCGCTCTCGTCCTGCTGCCTCCAAAAAGAAAACGCCACAGACTTGCTATTGGCCAGACACTGCAGGGCTTCAACCATGTGCTGTGAGAGCGTCGGCTGTGTAATGCCCCCAACTCTGAGAGAGTCGGAGTTACGATGAAGCACCTTGACCAGCCCCAGTTCAAGCTTGCCTTCAGCGCAGGTGACCGTGATGCATTCGAGGCCGCAAAGAGTCAGCAGGTCATCTTCTGGCAGGTAGCAGCAGCTTGCCACTCTGTACGGGTCAGGCATACAGGACCGCACCTCGAGGCATACTATGTTACGGAGGCCGCTCTCTTCTGGTGGCGGGCGCAAGCGTATAGAAGTGCGAACTCCTTCTAGAGTAGGGTTGTTGGGCAAAATGCAGCTCAGAACTTCGATGCATGTGTGACGTTCGATGAGCGAAGAGATTGTGTAGGTCGCTTGCTGTGCGCTAGTCATGGGGCGCTTATCAACAGGCTTTTGCGGAAGGTACTGAAGACCTAAATTTCCAGGAAGGCACTCGAAAAGCTCGTACGAAGTTCAGTACAGCATTTCATTCTTCGTAGAGAAATTGCTCACGAGCCAGCAGCTTTTCTGAGAACTTACCGCCGCACAGGTTTGTATAAAAGTCCATTCGCTACTTCCAGGCGTTGCTGCACGTGGCCAAATGTAGAAACAACTGTTTCGCAGACGACGTGCTTTGCTGTCTTTATGAGGCGGCTTGATGGTCAGCGAAAAACAACTCGCTGTGGATGTCGTTGTTTGCCTCACATAATGTCGCTCAGACACCGCAGCACGCGCTGGACTTGTGCTGCTTTGTCGTCGTTTTTGCTTTTCATCGATTCGCCCAGCAGAGAAACTTGGACTTCTCGTCTATGCACAGGTATACGATGGCTACATGCATGACATGCGAACGTGGAGAGGCGTTCCTGCGTCCGCACGGATACTAGGGAGCGGTAGTCTGGGGGTGCGGTGAGTGTCATGGAGTAGACATTAGGGAGCTTTAGAATAGGGGACCCCAAGGCTTGGGGGTTCCAAGGAAATAGCGGCCACTACCACTACAGCGCCACTACGGCGAACCAAAAAGATACTCGTGAAAAAGATTTTAAAATATTCGTTTATTTCTTCATCACAAACTGTTTTTATTGCAGACATACATTTTAAGAGTAAAAATTATAACAAGTGACTCGTGAGAGTAGCGGCGACAATGAGGAGGAGGAACAACTTTATTAAAGTGGAGTTGGTGAGGGGGAATCGGTGCATGGTGAAGCGAGAGGCCCTGTTTAAACGGGCGCCGGGGCGCATGCATCTTTGAACCTCTCGCGCTTTCTAACGTCAACGACGCGTACTCGCTAAGCCTAGCAGATTTGTAAACATGGGGGCAATCTGAAAATTTGGCGTGTTTTGCCGCTAAATATTTGTAGTTCGGTCAAAGCGAAAGCTTCGTGCGCCTTTAGATGGTCGTGATCCTGCGACACAGCGTAGCAGCAACGACTAATCGGTAGTGAAGCAAGCGGTCCCCGCTTCGATGCACGCCGTCGCGTTTCCTACGCTATCCGGCTTTAGGGGGCCACGCTATTTCGCCAATTAAGCGTTAGCGTCGCCCGCTCACCCAAACAGTCAAGTTACGTTAGCGTTCTGCGCACGCACAGTAGCGTCCCGCTATTGCCCTATGTCCCAAAACGATAGGGTGACCCTATACTAAAACTCTAATTTCGACCACTTGGGGATCTATACCGTGCAGAGATCGCACAGCACACGGGCGAATTTTCAATTCGCCTCCACCGAAACGCGGCCGCCGCGGTTGGTTTCGAACCCGGGTACTCCGGCTCTGTAGCGGAGCGCCTTATACACTGAGCATCTGCAGGATAAAGGCGGCCGGGTAATCAGCTCAGGATTCCTTTCGAAAAGGCCCCAATCCGTGCTTTTTCGACGATGTCTCGTTGATCCTCCACGTCCGAGGCAGACAGGGCTGCCTCCCATCCTTCCCACGTTGGCCATTCTAATAAATCTATAGACCTATTAGCCAGCCAGCCCCATATAATATGATATAAGTCTGCGTAATGGCCACAGAATTTACACTGGTTTATTGTCCCGCCACGGTGGCTCAGTGGTTAGGGCGCTCGACTACTGATCCGGAGTTTCCGGGTCCGAACCCGACCGCGGCGGCTACGTTTTTATGGAGGAAAAACGCTAAGGTGCCCGTGTGCTGTGCGATGTCAGTGCACGTTAAAGATCCCCAGGTGGTCGAAATTATTCCGGAGCCGTCCACTACGGCACCTCTTTCTTCCTTTCTTCTTTCACTCCCTCCTTTACCCTTCCCTTACGGCGCGGTTCAGGTGTCCAACGATATATGAGACAGATACTGCGCCATTTCCTTTCCCCCCCCCCCAAAACCAATTATTATTATTATTATTCTCTGCCCTCTGTCTTTATCCTCATGTCCACCTAGAGTGATGGCTGAGGGCGCTCATTTCCTTGCCTCACAACCGCCTGCACCCCCGCATGAATTGAGCGGCGCTTGCTTGAGCTTTCCTCATAGAGCTCTCCCAAGAGTTGTGTATTGCCTCGTGATCGCACATGATATTCAGGATAACAGCTATATGCAGTGTGCGAAATAAAATGCGAGAACGTATCGCTGGCACTTCTGAACGAAAAAGTGATACACAGAAAGAGCAGAAATCCGAGCTTATCCAGTGTACCTGCGTGGGCTTTGTGGCATGACATGAAAAGACACGAGTAGCGGACAGCCAGCTCTAACAGCCGTCCCTCATTGTTGACTTCGTTGTAGAGGCCCACAAGGGCAGTCTCGAGAGTGTTGAGTTGAGTCTGATTGAAGGAAGCGTAGGGTGCAAAGTACAAGACTTTGTTGAGGGCCAGCGCGTGGGCAACGCGGCACGCGTGAGCCTCGTGGAGACCTGAGCGTCGAGTGACCACGCGCCGTAGGAGGTGAGTTACAGAGTGGCAGGTGGTGACAGCGCGGTGGAGGGCTTGCACATTCTTAGCCGCATGCAAAGGGAAGCCAAGAACTTTGCACTGTGTGACGACAGGAATGGGAGAGCCAGAAAGGTGGAGAGAGACGAAGTGGTTGTGTGAGCGCTGGTAGGAGGAATGGTTGAGAAGGAGAAGCTCGGATTTCTCAGGAGCAGGAGAGAGGCCAGCGGTGGTGAGAAAGGAGTCGATGAGATCTAGGCCACGTTGCAGGGTGTCCTGTACGTGACCGGGAGAGCCAGATGAACACCAGAGAGTGATGTCATCGGCGTAAAATATATGATGCAGGTCGGGAATTTCAGCTAGCTGGGAGGCGAGAGGGGCCATAGCGAGATTGAAAAGGGTAGGAGAGAGAACAGCACCTTGAGGAGTGCCACGGGTGAGGTGGTGTGGGTTAGACAAGTTTAGAGAGGAATGAGCGGATATAGGAGTACATGCGGGAGCCACAATCCAAAGAGGCGAGTTGAGAAAGGATGTGATCGTGGCAAACACCGTCAAAGGCCTTGCGAACATCGACAGTCACAAGTGCGTAAATTTGAGTGGGTGTAGGGGACAGGAACGTTTGCTGGAGAATCAGAAACATGTCCTGTGCACAGACGCGGCGTCGGAAGCCAATGAGAGAATGGGGGAAAAATTCCCGTGCCTCAAGAAAATCAGAGAGGCGAGTCAGAGCCATTCGCTCAAGGGTCTTACCAACGCACGACGTCAGGGAGATTGGGCGGAGGTTAGAGAGAGAGGGAGGTTTGCCCGGCTTTGGAATCATAGAAATAAGGGAGGATGTCCAGGAGCTCGGCAAGCAGCCGCTCTCCCAGGCCTCATTGTAGATTTCAAGGAGGAATTCTTTGGCGCAGTCAGGAAGGTTACGAAGTGTGGTGTATGTAATGGCATCCTCACCGGGAGCCGAGCGTGTAGAATTAGCAGCCAGAGCAGATTCGAGCTCCCGGAGAGTGAAGCATTGGTCCAGATCGGGGTTAGGTCCACCTGAGTACACCGGGTAGGAGGGTGCCAGAGGGGGCGGGATGTAGAGAGAGGCGAGTTGATCAAAAACTTCGGAGGGAGTCCCCTGAGTGAGGGCTTTAGCTAGAGTGGGAGCAAGGGCAGGCTTATTGCCAAGGAGGGATTTAAAGAGAGACCATGCGGATCGCGAGTGCAATGCAGAATCAAGGCCATCACAAAGAGCACTCCAACGAGAGTGCTCGAGGGAGGCGCAGTGGGCGACGATCTCAGCCCGCAGAGCAGTGATCCGGGAGGAAAGTTGGGCATTGTGTGGTTGGGAGCGAAAGGAGCGTTGAAGACGTTTACGGCGACGCCATAAACGGATAAGGTATGGATCTGGGTCCTGGATTGGGTAACGAGAGCGAACGCGACGGCTACTGGACGTGAGCGCTGCAGAGATGCGCGACGTCCAGTCGTCGTAGGATTGAAAGGAGTCGGAGGCGAGATAAGTGCGAAAAGCATGCCAGTCAGTGTGAATAACCGGATGACAGCGAGGGATGTGGGAAAGAGAGGTGGTGATATGGATGAGAAAGTGGTCACTTAGAAGAGTTTCGGCTGTCACCTGCCAGTGAAAGGAAAGTGAACCCCGAGAGAAAGTGAGGTCGGGTGTCGTGGGGCGTTGTGAGGCAATGCCCGCTCGAGTAGGAGAGCCAGGAGTATTAAGAAGGGTGAGGTGGCGTTCCTGGGCCAGACAATGCAGGAGGCGGCCGGGTTTGAGGGTTTGTGGGTAGCCCCAGAGTGTGTGAGGGGCATTAAAGTCACCACCAAAGAGGAGATGGGAGGTAGAAGGAAGAGAGTGAAGGAATTTGCCCAGAGCAGAGAATAAAGAGGAAGTGACAGGGGGGTTGTAAAAAGACAAAAGGACGAGTGAGATGCGGGAAGAAGGGTGGTAATAAATCACACAAACTAAATATTTAAGGAGAGTGGAGGGGATGTCAATTTGCTCTACGAGCACGTCACTGCGTACATAAATAGACGCAAGTGGCGTGGCCGTAGTGGCATGGTAGGCGCGGTAGCCTGGGACATTGCGGGCCGTCCGGGTCTCCTGGAGAAGGAGAAAATGAGGCAGAGAGGGGCGGGTGAGTAGGTACTGGTGGAGGGGGGTCTTATTGTGGCAAAGATTTCGGCAGTTCCACTGCACAATTTCGAGGTCCTCGCCAAACGCCATTATGAGAGTGGAGAGGAACGCGATGGTACGCGTTCCTTCTTTTTTGCCGGGGGCAGTGACTCATGGACGGATTGGAGCATAGATGTGAAAGATTCCAATTGCTTTGATTGTGCTTGGAGGGTGGTAAGAATCTGGAGAACCGAAGTTTCCAGCTGAACCAAGCGAGTGTGATGTGCCTGTGTGGTGGTTTCGACAAGGTCAGCCAAAGGGGCGACCTCTCAACCTCCCTATCACTACCTCTACCACTAAGCTCTTTGCCACAGGCCTCTTCCATCCTCTTCGTTCTCTTCTCAGTCTCCATCGTGACTTGCAACTTGCCCGGCTTTCCCTTAGCCGTCAGGGTCAGTGGTTATTGACTCAAGCGGGTATCTCGCCCATTCCAATCTCCCCGTTTACCTCTCCTATTCCCACCCCCGCTCCCAATCTTCGTATCCTTCCCCTCCCGACCAACATGTCCCCCGTCCTGCACGCCGGACGTCGTCACGCGGCCGCACAGCACCATTCCCCTCTCTTTGATACCCAGGGTGTAGCTTACACGGATGCCTCCTCCGTGGCTCCTCGAGGTTCCTGCGGCTACGCCCTGTACCATCCACACCTCCCTGCTCCTGAACCCCACACCAGCGGGCCGTATCTACACCCTCCAGACGCATTGTCCCTCGAGGTCCTCGCCATTGCGCATGCCCTCCAGTCATTTGCCCTCCTTCCCTCTCTCCAAGAGTACACAGTCTATTCAGACTCACAAGCCGCTATACACCACATACAGAAACGCACCCTGACCCCTTCTCTCCAACAGGAGGTCGAACGAGCGGTCTCCGCACTGCAGCCTTCCATCGTTTTCCTCCGCTGGGTCCCTGGGCATTCAGGGATTGACGGCAATGAGCTGGCTCATCAGCTCGCCCGCGACACACTTTTCCGGGCACCGTTGATCCCCTGGCCCAAGCCCTCGGAGAACGGTGGGAGGCTCACCCTTCGCCGCACCATAAAAGAGGTCTACCTTGAGCTCCGCCTCGACAAACGCCTTTACCCTCCTCCTCATCCATCACTCACGGTGCCGGAGTCTCGCCTTCTTCGGCACATTCAGATGAATGCAGTTATCACCCCGTCCCGCCTCTTCCTCTATCGCTATCGATCGGACCCTTCCTGTCCCAACTGCCCCTGCATCTATGCGGACCTGGCCCATTGCCTCTTCTATTGCCCGGCTGCTCAGCAGTCGGGTTCCTTCCCCCCACCCTTTCTATCCATCACCACCTGGCTCGACTGGCTTGGCGCTGAAGGGGAAGAAGAACAGCGACTTCTGGTCGCCCAGGTGGTCGACATGCTCGGCCTATAAATTATGGTCGAATAAAAGTCTTTACTACTACTACTACTGACTTCGTTGCGCGAAGCTATGATCCGTGTACAGAATGAAAATTTGTCTTTTGAGGAAAGGAAAAGCTGTAACTGTGTCGCATATCTCGGTGGACACCCGAACCAACGTACAATGCAAAATGGTTTCGAAGCAAAGCTTCACTGGGCTAGCTGCGGGGCGTTTCGTGTAAGCCGGCGCTTGGCCTTCAAGCCGGGCCACAGGTGTTCCGCCGTGTGCGGTTTGGGTGTCCACCGATATCTGTGAGACAGCTACACCACCATTTCCTTTCCTCAAAACCAATTTTCAAAATTGATCTTCTCGGAGCTTTCTGGAACAGTACCACCCGCCGCGGCACGCCGCGGTGGCTCAGTGGTTAGGCCGCTCAGCTACTGATCCGGAGTACCCGGGTTCGAACCCTACCGCGGCGGCCGCGTTTCGATGGAGGCGAAACGCTAAGGCACCCGTGTGCTGTGCGTTGTCAGGGTACGTTAAAGATTCCCAGGTTGTCGATATCATTCCGAATCTTTCACTACGGCACCCCTTTCTTCATTTCTTCTTTCACTCCCTCCTTTATCCCTTCCCTTCCCTTACTGCGCGTTTCGGTGGTGGGGATGATGAATCAACTTTTATTAAGCCCGAAATAAATCGGTGGTGCACGCAGGCACCAGATGGGGTGGCTCCCTAGTTACGGGACCCATATGTTTCCAGCAGCTCCTAACTCCTGTCCGTCAGTGCGAGCTGAATCGGTAGGGCGGGGCTGGATAACAAGGTCTCCCATCGCTCAAGGGGTTGGGAATTGGGGTGTTGGTGGGAAGGGAGGAGGGGGAGGGGTTCTTGAGTTCTGTGCACTCTGCCAAGACGTGCGGCAGGGTGACCTTTTCACGTGTCCACCGAGATATGAGATACAGTTACTGCGCCGTTTCCTTTCCCGGAAAACGAATTTTCATTTTTCAGAAAATTTAAAAGAAACGTTTTAGATGGATGGAGGGAAAGAACTTTTATTAGAAAAAAAGGAAAGAAAGAAATCTTCCAGGGTGGTCTCCTACTGGTCCAGGAGTCCACTGGCTTGTGCCTTACATAAGGCCCGATCCACCAGCCATTTCTGGCCGGCGAGCTGAGCGGTCCGTAAAGCAGCCTCCCAGGAAGAATGAGCGGGATTGGGGATGGGGGAACTGCCTCCGGGGAAGGACATTCCCAAAGGTAGTGAAAAAGAGTAGATCTGGGCACCCCACAGGTGTTACAATTAGGGGCAGTGGTGGGCTGAAAGCATAAAAGGCGGTAGGGCGAGATAAAGCAGCCCGTCTGTAACTGTCGCCATGTGGCGCTGGATAAGGGCGACAAAGTACTGTGGGTTGGTGGTAATGTCATGCGGCTGAGTTTGTAGAATGCGGTGATTTGATGATATGTATAAAGGACCGATGGGGCCTCTTGCCCATGGTTGGGTGCCTGATCGTCCGGGGTCCGGAGGAGAGTTTTCGGGCCAGCGCGTGAACGCGCTCATTACCGGGGATCGAGGTATGCCCAGGGATCCACGACAGAGTAACCGCTCGGTCGAGACAGGTGGCTGTGGCAAGAATACGTTGTGTGGCCGGCGTCGCCACGCCCTTTAGGTAGAGGCGGTATGCGGCCTGGGAATCTGCAAATTTCGGTTATGTTAATGTCAATGGTGGAGTGGGCCAGCGCATGTGCGATGGCGGCTCCTTCCGCCTCTGCAGGTGAATTAGTTTGGAAGGTGGCGGCGGCCCCCACAGTGCCGTCTTCATAGGCTGCGACTGCCGTGAAGAATCCTACTTTAGAATTTTCTGCCATGTCGACAAAAAGGATATCGGAGCGGTTGCTGTATGTTTTGGTGTAATAGCTCTCTCGAGCCTGTCGCCTACCCTGATGGAGGCTAGCGCTCATATTGCGTGGTAGGGGCTTCTGATATATGTGGTCCTGCGTGCGCAGAGAGATCATGTAAGGTGTAGCACTCTTTGGGGTGGCCTGCCTTGCCTTGCCTTGCCTTACCTGCCTGCCTGCCTAAAGTAGCAGCTGAGCACACGGGAATAGGCTCATGCAATATGTAAATGAAGTTTTAATTTAGAACTAAAGTGTTGAAATTCTTCATCACCTTTAAATAGTTAGCTTTGGAGGTGCTATCCAAAAGTCATGCAATTTTAGAGCTGCAATCCTGGCTACCACTAAAGCCTGGGGCTCCATTTTCAGCACTGGGGTCATTTTTTCCATGACCAAGACACTCGAGAATGACCAAGTTACACTGGTTAGTGCACTAATTGCAAAAAAGGTGTATTCATTTACATGTTGCCTATCTAGGTCAAATGAAAGGCTAGGCCGTTGAGCCTCTGTCATGCCTGAGTTCATAAATCTACAGAACTAGAGCCTTTTTTTCATGAGCAGATATCTAAGAGCGCATTTTTGTTTTCAGAAATCTAAACACTGCTACGGTACGATGACTCAATTTAAAGGAATAGTCACCTAATTTTAGTTGCATGTTTTCCTATCTTTAACAATGCTCAAACCATTACAATATGTTTAACACACTACTACGATACGATGACTGAATTTAAAGGAATAGTCACCTAATTTTAGTTGCATTTTTCCCTCTCTGTAAAAATGCTTAAACCATTACAATATGTTTTACACACTACTACGACACGATGACTGAATTTAAAGGAATAGTCACCTAATTTTAGTTGCATGTTTCCTTCTTTTTAACAATGCTGAAATCATTACAATATGTTTAACACACTACTACGATACGATGACTGAATTTAAAAGAATGGTCACCTAATTCTAGTTGCATGTTTCCTTCTCTGTAACAATGCTAAAACCATTACAATATGTTTAACACACTACTACGATAGGATGACTGAATTTAAAGGAATAGTCACCTAATTTAGCTGCATGTTTCCTTCTCTGTAACAATGCTGAAACCATTACAATATGTTTAACACACTACTATAATAGGATGACGGAATTTAAAGGGATAGTCACCTAATTTTAGTTGCATGTTTCCTTCTCTGTAACAATGCTGAAACCATTACAATATGTTTATCACCATTGTGGCTTTTTGCCTACAGCCGATAAATAATTAGCAACTAAATTTCTTCTCTCAAACTGTTTCGGTTTCATCAACCGAATGATGGCTGGGAGGGCAAAGGTGAATTTAGGCCATGTGAGACATGGAAAAAACTGCAATATTCAATATGATCGCTGGTTAGTTTATCATTTTGGTTCTTTAAGTTGGCTGGCTGAAGCGTTGTAGTTAGGGGTGTGCGAATGCTCGAAATTTCGAATTCGAAGCGAATATGTTTGATATTGGACTTGTAATCGTATTCGAAAATTGATATTCGTGAATTTCAGAATATTCGAAAATTCCCGAATACTCGCCAGCGGTCGTATATTGCCCATACTTTCATAAATTAGACCGAGGCAAAACCACAATATCTGGGCAAAATAGCCGATAATAGAGTTAAAAATTCGAAAAACACAATACAGAGGTCCCATCCCCTTCCTCCGCCGTTCATGACTCGGACCGACCGCACCCCGACGCCGCAAGGCTTCACCTCGTGAGATTTTCCCCAAGTGGGCTTTCCCACCTATCACCCATGCTGCGAACAAGATGGCCGACGGCCCGCTTCGAGCAATCGCAACGCGAAATTGCGCTTTTTTTTTTAATTCTTCGGTAATACGTTACATATTTAATGCACACATCCGAAGAATGCGTCCTGTCGCCTTCATAACTCTCCAAGCATGACTTCTGCCATCCCGTTTTGTAACCTACGCTATGCAGGAAAGCCGACTTGCGAAATGCCGCGGGAGCCTCCTGAAGGGGCGCGTCGAGTAGTCACAATAGGGCAAGCGATCCTGTTAAAATCTCGCCTATTGCATGGTACATTGTAACCTGCACATCTCTTTAGTGGGCGTAACGGCAGGCGTGGAAACAATCGGAAGGCCTCTGTCGCTAGGGCAAGAAAATAGCCTGGCTGCATAGTTTCGGTTTCTGAGCTTCACCGCGGCCCCGCGGCAACTTCAAACGTCGCCCGCGCATTCGCCGATAGTCCGGTCCCAGCTCCGCGCGGCTTATTTATTTTTCCTTTTTACAAGCCGCCTCGCCACTCCGACGACAGTGTGTGCTCCCTGGCCCCTTGCTTGCACTTGTGTTGTTCTTCCAGCACTCCAAAACGGGTGGCTCGTTATGGGCTTTCAGGTGTTAGCGCGATGGAGCCGCCTCATAAGGCCTTACTGCGTCTTCAGCATTTTCGGCAGCATTTCTTTTTTTTCGGGGGGGGGGGGGGGGCAATTAATAAACAGAGGCCTTCGGATGAACCGGGCATTTCTTCCGGTCCCTTGAACTCCGAATGAATGAGGTAGGCATCATGTTATTTTTTGTTGCCAGTCTTGTCATTTTATGGATTTTGTTTTGCATGACCTCATTATAGTTTGGATACGGTTATGCTGTCTAATCAAGTAGTATACATTTCTGTGCACATCATGTTTTTTATATGGCGCTGAGGCAGTCTAGCTTTGTTTATTTTAGTTGCAATGACCATACACTGTTTTGAAAAAAAAAATAAGGGCAACAACGTCTGCTTGCTCATCGTTTTCTGATTTTTTTTGTACTGAACAGATATTCGATTCGATATTCGAAGCCATTTTTTCTTCATATTCGTATTCCATTCGTATTCAAAAATTTCAATATTCGCACACCCCTAGTTGTAGTGAATTAAAACTGTACCAATGATTGTTCAGTAATCTTTATTAAATAGAGCTGGCACAGAGATTGTACACGGGAGATTGGGAGTAGGAAAAAGGAGATCACATTAGGAGGTAAATTCGTGCCTCACGAGGTATTGCAGTGATCTCATTGTGTTTGATTGTATTGTAATGATTGCACTGCAGTTTTTTTCATGCATCAGGTGACCTAAACCGACCTTTCACATCAGAGCTATTGTACAGTTGCTGAAAACGAAACTGCATCAAGAACGAATTCAATTATAAACAATTTAGCAGTAACACAAGAATACCAGGGAGTGGTCCCTGCATACTGATATCTAACGCATAATTTCGGAGAAGGAAACACACAAGCAAAATTTTGGTATCTATAGACCTTTAAGGTAGCTGTATCAACATGAACTCAAGCAGTGTCTTTACTACTTCTGTCAGGAAAATCACATAATAAAGAAAATTATTACTATTGTCATGGCCTTCCATGTTTGTAACAGTGCACATTAGTTAGTGTCAATGTTTCTGCAAGTCTGTTAAGTTTCTTCACAAATGCACTGTTCAGTCTGCGGCACCCATTGTGTAGAGCTGTCAAGCAGTGCATACCAATTACTAAAAACTGAAATGAGTAAGTAGCCTTCTAGTTAAGAGATTATTACGGCTTGCTTTGTTGCTTTATTGGTCTGTGCTGTTTTCTCCTGTGCAATCATTTCCTCTGGAATCTAGCAGATGGAGTGGGAGTTCCCTTTGTCTGCAGGGCAATATATGCTGCTTGAGCATTGTGTACCAGGGTGATGCAGATTGTACATGTTGCTATCACGGAGGTGAGTAAATTTGTTGGCAGCTAGTTTTTAGGGATTTTTTTGCTGCTGCTTTACTTACAGATATCAGTCAATTCTCATTTACCGTCTCACTAAGATGGCCTTATAAAATATTTTGCAGTGACCTCCTTCAGGCATGCTGCTACATAAAGGAAATCTCCTGGATGCTCAACAGCCTGAAGAGTGTTTCAATCGAAAAGGCTGCACACCCTGCACCTAGCATTTGGGACTGGTAAAGAAGGTAGAAGTGACTTACAATGTTTGCTCTGAAGCAATGTTCACATGAGACTGGTCCTTCTGCCGAGGGGCAGCAGGTTATCAAATTTTGAGCTGGACAATAGAGACCTACCTTTACACAACTCTGTACCAAAAGGCACTAAAAATGATATTTCATGTTAATAGTGCATGAAAATTATAGGGGTATAGATTTAATAGTGCATGACAAGCTCCAGAGCAAGCCAGGACTGTTGAGTGTTCCAGTCTCTCCAGAATGGATGTGACTTTGAAAGGCAACTTGGGAGGCTGGAGAAGAAGCGCAACAGGGACGGCCAGCTGTTAAATTTATTGTTGTATTTTAAAGCACTCTTTTCAGAGCTGCCTGTATTTGTGGTACTGTTTGCTGTCGGCTTGTGTGTTAGTCTACTTCTAAAGTAACCTTCCTCTCAATACTGTGTTGATAAAGTTGCCTTTGGTAGTGATCCTTGCTATTGTGCTTCATTATTGACATCATAAAATGCACTTCTTCTCTAGGCTGACAATGATGCCTTCAAGTAAATTTAGCCCAATTTAGTAGCTGCCATGTGCAAAACATTGTCAGAGGTGCTTTAGCCTTGTTTTTTTCACATGGCTATCCTGACAGCTTAGTCTAATGTCGCTCAACAAGCTACAGGTTGACACATTATTCGTACTCTTTGCACATATGTATAACCAATTTTTGAAGTTATTCTTTCGAGCTAAGATAATTTGCTCACTAGCATGTGTTCATAGAGAAAAGTAACACTATTTTGTATTTTGGATGGCTTTAGTTGTGATATTTTCATTTGGACAATCTTGCCATGTTACTTAAGGCTGCGATTTGGGTGAATTGTCAATGATTGATTGTTAAACAGCGCGGAAAGATAGGACGCGTGGAAGGAAGACACGCAACGCAGGCACTGCCTCACAACTTATATTTATTTGGAGAAATTGTCCTACTAAATTTTTCTCCACAAAAAACACAGCAAACACCAAATTTAAAAGACAAAAAAACAACGAAAAACTTTACCACTCACCATACACGACGGTCAAAAAACACTCCATCGCCACGGTGCAACTGCATGTGAAAGTTAACTTTCATCTAACTTTCACACTAACTTTATAACAAACATCTTTCTCTCTATCGTCATCTAACATTCTAACTTCACTTCTGGTTGTACCACAGCAATGTGTTTTTTCACTGTCTTGTATGGCAAGTAGTATTTTTTTGCTTTTACATTTGCTGTTGTGTTTTTTTCTGGAAAAGAAAACTTATAAGGACAGTTTCTTTGAATTAAAATCAGTTCCGAGTCAGCGCCTGTGTTGTGCGTCGTTATTTCGCATGTCCTTTCTTCCCGCACTGTTTAACAATGAATCTTCCCATGTTGTGGGAGCATCCTTTCCACGTGATAGTTCCCACAAAAAAGGTCTTGTTCTATACTTATCATTCTTTATCATATTTTCTTAACGAATACAATTTTAGTTTGTGTACTGCCAGGACAGCTGCTTTTACCACATCTAAAGTCATCCGAATAAAATTGCTAAAAGCTTATTTATTTAATTCAGATTAAGTAAATATTTTTGGTAGACAGGCTACATTTTTATTCAGAACATTTTTGTAGGGGCAGAGATATATTATGACAGAGTTAAGCTAAGTGTGATCAGAAATTTATTTTGTTTCTAACAGAAAAAGGATCATTTCTTAGGAATAACCTGTGTTGTATGTGATGATATTCCGAATCGCTTGAAATATGAGAATTTACGTCTTCTTAGGGCTATCTTTTTTAGGTTTCACTGTGACAGTGAGCATTTTCAGTTTGAAATGGCTGTAAATTTTTTGTCAGTGCGATGTTCTATTGGTGTGCTTGATATTTCGGCACATTCCTCACTGGGGTCAAAATTAAACGAAGGAGCAGACAGCCTCTTTGGCGCTGTTAACTCAGTGTTCATTTTTTTCTGCAAGGAGTAGCTGATTGCTAACTAAGCGTGCAGAAAGTTACTGATATCATGAAAAGCGAAATGAACTTGTACGTTCACATATTTCTTACTGTTTTGACTAGGTGGGACATTTTTTTTGCCAACAAAGGTGTCAACACAGAAGTGATGAAAATTTTTGAATATTAGTATGACAGCATTTTTTCCTCTAATTCCTAAAAGATTTCCTACGTTTCTTGCCCACCTGTGCACAAATTTGTTTTTCAAAACTGGTGTTACAATCGCAGTTCCTGAAATGAAGGCCTGCCTGTGAAAAATGTGGCACAAATAAGTGCTATTTTTAGTCTAATAAACAAATGTTAGTTCGCCCAAATGCACCATACCACAGATTAAAGGAAATACATGAAAGCCCTTTCAGGACAGTTAACAAATTGGCAGTGCATGCTTGTTCTCACCAGAAGCCTATATCGTAGTATTTAACATTAGCTACCCTGCGCATGCTAGGAAGCCATTTTGGGGAGCAAAATGTTGTTTTCCTCATTTGCCTCTTGCAAGTTTCCTCATTTACCTGCTCCAGCAGCTCGATGCCTTTGGTTATCGAAACCAAGGTTGCGAGATCAAATCCTGGCTGGTGCATTCCCATTTTGATGGCGGTGAAATACAAAAGCACTCGTGTACTGTGCAAGTCATTTTGCACGTTAAACAACAGAGAATTTAATGAAACAGGAGAGGCCTGCCTGCTTGTTGACCTGGCATGCTACTCCAGGTGAGTGTGAAAGAAGAGAAGATTAGAGGAGGGTGAAAAGAGATGAAAAAGAAAAAAAGGGGCTAATGGGCCATAGTTTGAGCATAATTGCATGCTCCACAACGGCTTGCCTAAGAATGTGTGGACTAGCGAGGGTTACCATCACGTAATAATTGGCAAGCAGCACCATTACAGGTTTTTAAAATTGGTTAATATCTATGTTGTTCATTATCATGTGGCACTGCAGGTGTTGGGTAAAGGATGAACATCAAACTAGATTAAAATATCAGCGATACAGCAAAACAAAAGGATTAATCGTCACCTTGGCCTGTACTGAGGGGTGCACAGAGCTTTTGACAAGGCTGGGGCATGTTACAACTTGTGTGTCCGCACCATGGGTGCCGCCACGGTCGAAATGATTGCAGCGATCCTGGTATCGAAAGTAGGAGAAACTAAACTTTAACGTGTCCTGTGCTGCCGACGCGACGCATACACGGGAGCAGTGCAAAGTGGTGCAGAACATCCGGGAAGGGGGAACAACGCTTCTTTAGTGCTCTTGCCCGCCTCAGGTATTTATGAATTCACTGCATACTTTATCCCTCTTTGTGTAACAAGTTGAAAAAACCGTCAATACAACGAATTTCCCCTAGTGCCGTTTACTGCAGTGGCTTTGCTTTTGCGAGATGCGTTTAAAAAGTATGTTTAGACTCATTAAAGCAAAAATAAGGGGCCGTGCTGCAGCTTTAGATGGTCGGACACGGCAGTTCCTTTCCTAAGCATGGAACCATTGGATACTTTGCTTTGCTTGCTTACATTTGTGTGTGTGTGCCTCACTGTTTGGCTTAATCTCAAGTGCCTCGATGCCTTTAAAGAACCAATCCCCTCAGAGTTTCATGGCCTCGGAGCCTATTCTGGGTATGGTTATTCCAACTTCTCACCTTACAACCTCGTCAGAGTATGGAAGCAACATTAATGTTCAGTTTGGTTTAGGTTTTATGGAATTTAGTGCTTGCATATATATTACATGCATGTTGTTCGTGCATGTTATCTGCAGCTGCGATGTGAGCGTCACGTTCGAAATTATCGCACAGGCCTCACAAACACCAGCAGGTTAGCGCACGGCACAAAAAGTCGAAAGCGCACCGTGAGCTGCATACAGAAAGGCCGTCGGAATTGTTTTTTAGATGCACAGGCAGCTTTGATTGGCGATATCTTTGCTAAACTCCCCAGTGTGCCTCGCTGAAGCGTTGCAAGAAACTATTGTATACCGTAGTGGTGCCGCCCCAGACATTGTTTTCACATGGTACAACCTGCCGCCTGCTCTAAGCATTGTAAATTTCCCTCAGCCCTCCACCCCGGCTGTCCCTGACGTTTCTCTCTCAGCACGCACGATAGACCATATACTGGAGGGCACCGAACTCTCCACATTATTCCTATCTCGTGACTTATCTCTGATCCCGTGCCTTTCTGTCTTTGTTTTTGTGAAGCTCCCAGAAAAAGTTTCGCCCTGTTAGTCACGGCTTTTTTGCCATGGGCACTTTAGGGTCTTTATAAGTGAGGCAGCCCCTTTTGTGCGGGCAGCTTTTTTTTTACTTCTTCTGTACCCATTTAACACACACAATGAAAATATAGTTTAAGAAAAATTACACCTGAACATTAAAGCGCCTGGTTTCAAGCTTCCTACGGTGCATTTGTTCTTTTTCAACAGGTGCTAGCCCAAGGACACTCATCAAAGTGCCCACAACAGAAACATGAAACTTACCCTATGATAATAATTGCACGAAGAAAACACGAGAATTTTATTGCAAAATGCTCATTTTTTCAGTTGCATAACTGTGGACCGGTAGCCTTGATATTTTCGTGATGGATATCGAGAGGTCTGTAATAGTGCATCAGTTTTACTTTAATGCAAAAAATTATTTCTTGATTCTTCCATTTGGATAATTCGTGCCTTCCATGAAAATGTACACATTGTTCAGACACAGCTGTGTAAATACATAATCTGTTTATTGTTTTTGAGAACAAAACATAGTTTTAGTGATTTCGTTCACAGAGTTTTTAAACAGCTGATAATGCAACATATATAGAGCACTGGTGATGCCGCTTGTCTCACAGCCAGGTTTACATGGGTGTGACCTGTCTCAACCTTCAAGCATATCAGACAAGGGAAATGCGCAAATACCTCTGCCACATGCACTTGAAACAACGCCTCCCCCCAGCTGCAGCTAATAAAAGCAGGCCAACCTGAAAATGGGTGCACCTTGCCGCTCCGCAGCCTGCACTGGGCATGGCATGGCACCACCAAAGTTGCTGCGGTGCATGTAAACGATGAAGCGGCAGCTGAACGAGATACATGAGGAAATACAATGTGCCACAGTCGAATTTTTGTAAACTTTGCTTATGTAGCAGAGTACGAACTAATAAAAAAACCATTACATTGCATGGGTTGTTGCTTTTTCAAGTTTCAATAAATTTTGCATGTTGTTTAATGAAATGCTTTCTTGCCATGTTGAATTTCTGTGGCTGTGAATTTGTGGTCCTTAGACAGGAAAATCTACCAACCACTACATAATAAACTTCACCTATGAATGCTCATTTCTGCCCGAGTATACTCATCACTTCAAACAAAACTGGCAAATAGTCATTCTGTGATTGCATTCCTAATAATATATTGTGTGGGATATAGGCTTCTTTATGAGGCTGAAAAAAAAGACGTCTGTTTGTTTCGTTCAGCCCAGTGGCCTCAGTGCTGCCAGAGAGGCCAGCGTTGCACAGGCAACAGTGACACCTGCACACGAAACACCAAAAAGAAGATGGAGGAGACACACATGTGCGTACATTGCTGAAATCCTAAAGCGGATTGAGAAACTGCATTCTCAAAGCGACAAACACAGGAAAGCACTGAGCCGGATTAGAAAAAGGCCCGAGACAAGGCGAGTAACACATCAGGAGGCTTTAAAAAACATCAACCGCATTTGCTAGAAGACCTTTCTTCAGATCAGGCTCTGCTCTTTTTGAAAATCGAAAAAGCACTGATAAAACAAATTAAACAATTGGCCCTCAATTTGTTCTTTCACTCCCAAAAATTCTATTGCTTCTTTAGAGAAATGCTTCCTTTGCCGCATGTGAGGACGCTGAGCCGCTGGCTGACAGACATCCCAATAACACTTGGTGTCATTGCAGGGTGCCATGAATGCAATAGAATCAGAAATAAAAAATTAGCCACTTCAAGACAAAGCATGTTCTATTTTATTCAATGAAATGGGCCTTGAAATTTTTTTTACATATGATCAGTCACAAGATATTTTTATTGGCTTTATATACGATAGGAACATAAGGACTAGTCATATGGCAAACAAAGCTCTTGTTAGGGCAGTGCCAGGCATATCAAGAACTTGAATTTCAGCCAGTAGCCTTTGTGGCGGCCCACAAAGGATCACCAGCTCTCACAATATACCAGCTGTTAGAAACAAAAGGTCATTTGGTGACAACAGTCATCTGTGCTCAAGACTCGGAACAATGTTGGCCTGTGAAGAATGCTCATCCATCCTATCCATGAGCTATATTTAAACACCCAACTGAACATCTCAAAAGCAGTTTGGCAAAGATGCTAAAGAACAAAACATTTGCAGGATGCCCTTCGCTGACATGAGAGCAAAGCATGCCACAAAATTGTTCAGCAAATCTGTGCCTGTAGCACATCTCACTCTCATCACCACTCAGGGGCTTCCTGTTGAT
Source organism: Amblyomma americanum (assembly GCF_052857255.1). Classification (NCBI taxonomy): domain Eukaryota; kingdom Metazoa; phylum Arthropoda; class Arachnida; order Ixodida; family Ixodidae; genus Amblyomma; species Amblyomma americanum. The sequence continues at coordinate 59,350,216 of NC_135506.1, forward strand.
GCCATATCTACAGCAGAGTTCATGGAACGGGAAGATCAGCTTTTTGATAGCCTGAACAGTTCTACCCTGAAAAAGCAGGATGACTAGTTGGGGTACGCATGTGTGAGGGCTCTGAATACTATGTCTTCCTTGAGTCGCAAATAAATAGGATTGCCCATTGGCATTTTGGTTGCTCCTGGGACAAGCAACCGCGCTGCATCAAAGGTTTGCAGATCACAATGAAAGCCTTGTCCTTGCTGCGGACTATCTAAAAAAGATTTTGAATTTACTCATTTTCACTCGTTGATTGCTGCAAGACCCTTTGAAAACCTTTTTTGAATTATTCATAAAAAAGGCAGTACAGAGACAAATAATCGGCACCAATTCGTTGCCACTCTAAAACATATCTCGATTGGCAAAGCTTTCAAGCTTTTTCGAGGAGACTGTGAAGTGACAACAAATGCATTCCTCATCAACATGGAGGGTGTTTGCGCATTGTTGTTATGAAGCAGCATACTAACCACAAGCCACAGCAATCCAAAAAGCTCCAACTCATCTGACGTGCAAGGGCCTTCACAACATGCCCTTCACATAGTATATGGAAATGTTGTGTACGATATCGCTGCCACTCTTCTGAAGAGCTTTTCTGTTCTGAGGACTACTGAGTGTACATGTCAGAGAACACTGCTTGCAGCATACGGTGGCTCTGTCCATGAGCGACACCAACTTTTCACACTACTCGAGGAGAATGATGATCCCGAGTGCGTTTTCAAGTCTGCTGCCGCAATCTCGGAAGAATGTATGTTTATTAAAGGAATCAGATTCCGCCTTCGGACAAGAAATCATGTAGTGTGCCTAGTGCCCGCATATCGAATGTGTGTAAGCAGCTGGTTAAAAGGATGCCAAACCGACAAGGTATTTTCTGTTCCGTAGGCCGAAGTCTGAAATTCCTAATCTGCATGCACGGCTACATAGGTACATCTCATTCGTCAACAAAAGCATAGATACAAAGTCGAAACATAGTGATTTCACTAGAAAGAAGCGTAAATATACTGTTTACAATATTCATGACAGATCGTGTTAGTACATGTTTAAAATATTTAGTTTTTTATTGCTGCCCACTGGTTATGTGCTCTCTCTTGAACTTTCGTAGAACTATTTATTTTTTACGATCATAAGTGCTTTGCATATGTTACGTAAGGGGGGTTGTGGCTCTTTTGCTGAGCCACAGCACCGTTCTGTTAAGCGTCTTTCTCACACACAGTTTACTACAGTGAGTGAGCGTGGCTGCTATACTACAGTTTACAATTCTGCTCTGGTCGCACATATACTGTACTGATTGCTTTTGCTCTTGCTGCGTCAAATTTTTTACGAAATGAAAGGTTGCTTTCTGGAACCGTTGTGTGCCTTGTTAGTCTCAGCATTGTCATGACCAAGGGTTTTGAATTTTCTTATTATTGACGAAGACTATAAGCTTACAAAAGGTACCAATGAGCACCATGCTACACGGATTCTTTCTCCTCCTGTTGCAACAAGCACGTAGCCATACAGCCACACAAGAAATGACACATTCAAGTAATAATGATTAGCTGTAAGCTAAAATCAGTCTGTATAACCAGTTATAGCATGAATAGTTAAAAAATAAACTTGTGAAACTTAATGTTGAGACATGCATGGCTTCAGCTTCTCAAAAAAATCCAGAAAGTACTCTGCAGAACCCAAGGGTCCTGTATATAATTTTTAAACCCCTGGTCATGACGTTGCACTGTTGGTAAAATTAATATATGGAATCCACCGGCAGATAAAACAGACTGGCCGAAGTGTTCGGCTCTGTAACAAGAAGGGCATACGCATAAGATATCAGAAGTGACGCCATTTGCATGTGCCACAGTTTCAAACTGGACTCAAACTGGACAACAAATGTGTGTGATCTTAGGCAGATCACATTAGGCAGGGAAAGGCTACAGAGGCTCTTTCAAGTGCAGGCTGAAGAGATGCAAACTTCCTTTTGAACAAGCAGAGGGCAACCTGCAAATGTGAGTACTCGGACTAGTCAGCTAGCAATGCTGGTCAAACATAATAAAGGCAAAATTCAGAAGAGTTTCACACAAATATTGGCTCCCAGGGTGCTTTTTTTCTTGGTGCCATTCTAACCCAAAACTCCAAAAATGCTTTGTATGGAAGAGAAAGAGAAATGGTTTCTTTTAATTATGGGATTCCAGGTGCTGTTTGAGGCCTTCATTTTGTGTAAAGGCCATGGGGCACAGTTCACACTGGAATTTCCTATCTCCGGTGTGCGTGTGCAGGTGTCGCACCAGGTGGTGCTTTTGAGTGAAGCTGATGCTGCAGTGGTCACACCGATACGGACGTTCACCAGTGTGCTTGCGAAGGTGTGCCATCAGGTAAGCCTTCTGTGCGAAACTGCTGTCACAGTGGTCACACCGGTATGGACACTCGCCAATGTGTGCCGAAAGGTGTTCCACAAGGCTGGACTTGCGTGTGAAACTGCTGCCACAGTGGTCACATCGGTGTGGACGCTCGCCAGTGTGTGTGCGAAGGTGGTCCACCAGGTGGGTCCTGCGCTTGAAACAGCTGTTGCAGTGGTCACACTGGTATGGACGTTCACCAGTGTGCTTGCGAAGGTGTGCCATCAGGGAAGCCTTCTGTGCGAAACTGCTGTCACAGTGGTCACACCGGTATGGACACTCGCCCATGTGTGACGAAAGGTGTACCACAAGGCTGGACTTGCGTGTGAAACTGCTGTCACAGTGGTCACATCGGTGTGGACGCTCGCCAGTGTGTGTGCGAAGGTGATCCACCAGGTGGGTCCTGTGCTTGAAACAGCTGTTGCAGTGGCCACACCGATATGGACGTTCACCAGTATGTGTGCGAATGTGTAAAACCAGGGAGTCTCTACGCGTGAAACAACTGTCGCAGTGGTCACACTGGTATGGACGTTCACCAGTGTGCGTGCGAACATGTTGTATCAGGACAGCTGGCCTTCTGAAACTCTTGTTGCAGTGGCTGCAACGGTGCACCTTTTTGCTTGTGCATTCAATCTTGGGATTTGTGCTCTGCACACAACTTGATGCTGGGGGTGAGCCATCGTTAGAACTATGTCCAGTAGGAACTTTGCCAGGTTTGGCGACGGAACCTGCATTGTAAAAGACAGTGCACTTGCAATAAAATGTGGGACTATATGTGTAAAAGGTCATATTCATGAGCACGAGCAGGTGAGGGGCAAGGGGTGCAGTGGCCCCCTATAGCCATGGTGAAGGGAAGTGCAAATTTTGTAAAATACTATTCACTGCCATCCAGAAGACATGAATGGGTGCTACCATGAACTTTGGCGTCCTTTTATGGAGAGACCTGTGCGCACCTATGGCCATTTGAAGCTTTCGCCAGACATTAGCTAACGTAGAAAGGATTCCTGCACAGATGCCCTGGCACCGTGTACAGCTCAAAGCCTAATCGTCGACTGTAAAAAGAACTAAATTTTGAAACAAATTTCTAGTTATTCGGAAGTTTACAAAAATTCAGAACAATATTTGAACCTTGACAAACCTATGATTATCAAGTGGGATGGCAACAAATCATAACTGAGTTAAAACACTGCTCCTTTAGCCCAAGCGCCCATACCACCACGGGCTCTTTGACAACACCATGTTAGCCTGAAAAGGCAATGGCGGTTATTCAGGACCAAACAAAAGTCTATGAGTAATAAGCTGTGACGCATCATACAGCTATTAACTGAACTCTTTTTTCCTGTTCAACCACATATGCCTCTTATCATGCACAGTATAAGAACGACACCACTTAAAGGGAAGCTGAAACCGTTTTCAAATTGCACAAAACGCTGTGGTTAGGAAGAAGGGACCTTAAAAATTGTGTAATTCTTTTTCTCAATTCTGTAAACAAAAAGGGCTGCAATCGCTTCTCAAAAACCTGCCGCCGACAAGCCCTCATCGCTTCCGGAAGCGCCAGGTGGGGGGATGGCAAAAGGGGAGAACTGGCGGAAGTGACGGTATTCATGGAGAGTCCGCCGGCCGTCCTGTTTTGCTGGCTCTACTGCGGCCCGTGCTTTGGTGAACAACGCTGCCTACTGCCAGTGCCATTTCCTTTGTCTAGTTCGAGTGTTATGTGTAATCCTTGCAGCCTGTATATAACCCAGTTTTGGCATGGTACTTCTTTCGGCAAGCGCTCAGCACACAGCTTGGTAGAATCCGTCGGTTGTTCTCCTCCATCCTCTTCCACATTAACCAGGCAAACTGGTAGTACATGGCATAGCGAAACTCCTTGGACATAATATGTTTATTGCATCAATATTTCTCTTTTCGTTATAGTACTTTCTTACCTGTTTGTAAAACTTTTGTCTTTTCCAGCTGGTTCACATCCATGATGAGCTAAACCCACTTCCTGCACTGCCTTACTGAGGCACACAGACTTCAACTCTTTTGAGCTCGTTAAGCAGTATGTGCCTGTTTGCTTTTTCCTGATTTCTTGCACCTCCAGGCAGCACAAGCAATCCTTAATCTTTCATCAGCACGCAGCACATGCAGCTGCACTTAATTGAACAAAAACCACATATATCAACCTAGTATACGTTAGCAATTTAAACATTTTCATTCGCGAATGCCTGACCAACAATTCCCAAAACATAGTTCTTAAGCCAGCCGAAGCAACGCGCTATGCAGCAACGCCGTCGGTGCTGGCTGGAGATCCCAGTGGATGACGTCACAACGGACCTGGCCAATTGCGGGCAAGACCGGCGTTCGCTCGGCACCCTGAGGCGATGAGGCGCGCTTTCTTCTATAAAACAGCCTTTTGCGTTGATTTCCATCCTTTTTGAATGAGATTATCTTTTTCAGCGGACTAAAAACTATAAAAAGCCACAGAGAACTCATTTTTTCGAAAAGTGCTTCAGCTTCCCTTTAAAATGATGCAGACTGCAAGTCACCCCTGAATATTGCATACTACAGGAAGAAAAATGTATTTGTATAGATATTCCACGGCTTCTTTATGTCAAAAATTCTAAGCATAGATCTGAAGCAGAAATTATGGGGATGCTTTAATCACTTTAAGAGACAGTTATTGCGGGCAGAGGATCCATATAAAGTGCAGCTGCCCAACACAAGTCCAAATTCAATGACAAGCAGCTGCGCACCGAAACGGAGAGTACAACGGCTGACGAGAACATCATAAATGGCATTTTTCTGGGCCAGTTGGTATGAATCCATGATTTATGCCAGCATGAACTTTGGGACACAAACGAAGAGAGACACGTGGAACACGGAACACACTGCTGGCTAACAACTTTAATGAAAAGGCGCGGAAATATATACAGTGGTAAAGGTGGAGAGAAGGATGGAGAGAAGGCAAAGCGCATGGCGAAAGAAGGCCGCACCAAAAGCAAATGTAACAACAATGCTTAGAACAAATGACGAAACAGCCGTTACCGGGAAAGCGAAATCACTGAGCCCCCCACAATCTTAGGCCGCGTTGCAAAACTGTGCGCACGTGATGGGAACCAAAGCAAGATTGAGAATCAGTTCTAAGAGTAGTCATAGGATAAGATCTAGGCCACAACAAAGACAGTGAAAGAGCAAACGCCGCGTCATAAAAACAAAACACGAAACAACTGAAAGAATATAAAACGGCAAGAAATCACGCCAAAACAAAGCTAGAAGTTTAACCTGAAGATGGACATGAGGCTGCGAAATCATGAAAAGCTCCTTCGCCTTCAGGTGAGACGAGAGCTGAATATAAAACCAAAAATTCCAACACTAACACGGCTAAAACAGGGCTAAAAACCTAAAATTGAATTAAAACCAAAATGCCAACAATAACACGACTAAAACAGGGCTACATGATGTGGGAGATAAAAAAACAAAAAGCACAAACACGGTAAGGGGCACAGAAGCTTACTGGAGAATTTAGAAAGCAAACTGATAGGCTCTGCTTGGAAGAAATAGCAATAGAAATGTTGTGCTAACAAACTTGTTTAAAAAATGTTAGTTCCTTTGTACCATTTCTTTCTTTTAGCTCTGCAAAACAGCAACTCGCAGTAAGATTGCATCTACTACTAAGAGCAAGTTGGAGTAGAAAGGAACCTATCATCAGCAATGAGCTGTGGTGTCCAACACTAAATAACCCTGGCCCTCAGTACAATCCAACCAGCGCGACCTACTTATGGGGCCCTGAGCTGACTGAATTCTTATCTTGAAAGGTGCCTCCCTCCTCAAGATGCTTTCACCTGTCTGGAAGAAGGGAGTCTATCATAGGTAATGTGAGTTTTCACCTACAGCCCTGCAAAACTTCAGGTTTGTGCCATACCTGTTAATTTCAAAGACAACCACAACTGCAATGCCAATCCTCATCAAGTGTGAACACAAACTACAACTGTTGCTACTAATCGCATGCCGAACTCTGCGCTACTGCAGTTTTGTGCAGTAATCGTGCTCACATTCGCCTGCAATCCAAATAAGGTGCCACTCTATCGCATAGCACAGCCATTTAAAGTTCAGCTCCCTATTCAACACTGTTTCCAGGAATTCTTAACCACACAACTATTCACATCACATATGGCCACTGTTCAATTTACTGCCTTTTTAACTGAAAAGCCATGCCAGGTCTCTGGAACAAGGCTTGCAAGCGGACTGCCCACAGAATTCTAGGAATGGCACGCACACTGCTCTATATCCCTTTGTCCACTAAGGGGCTGTTTCTAGCAGAGGAAGGAGGGCAGGGGGTGGGGATTCTGTAAAGAGCATGAGGCTGCACTGAGGAGTAGCTTAGGAAAACTACTCAAATTCAAACAGTGCAAACATCCTCGCACGGCACCTTTTATTTATGCCTCGCATGCTTCATTGTTTTCCAAAGACACAGCACCTCCCAGTGCCACCCATTCGTTATGGTGGCTGACAAGAAGACGAGGAAGATTTATATGGGCACATCTCGCAAGAGAACATGCACTGTACCTCCTATGGTTAGACATTGCTACCAACGATAACCACACACTGCCCAATGTCCTGTGGAAGACCTTTTAGATCCTCTTTCGTGCTGCATCGAGCCCTTTTCTCTTGGCAGCTATGCATATTAGAGATTTCTGCCTCTCGGAGAGCTGATTTTTTACATGGCTATCCTCATAAAAGAGTTAGTAAATGCTGATCTATGTGTTCTTGAGATTTATACCATAAACTGTACGCTTCAAGTTTCTACAGAGACAAAAGCTGTTCTTGTAGATGCCGGCATGAAGCTACAGAAAGGGAAATCCAAAGCGATACAAGTTCTAGTCGGAAAAACTCTTTCCTTAATGAGGCTAAGATAGACTTATTAAAGCTTAATTAGCTTGAAAGTATCTTCTGTATGGAAAAGCACCACTCGCGATATCTCTAACCATAAGATTTATTTAGGCAATCTGGACAGCCAAAAATATTTTCGTTCCTATACTGCACTAAAGCTATGCATCTCTGCTTACACTGCAAGATGCTCTCAGCACTGAATGTGTGGATCTGAATGGTACACGTACGATAGCATGCAACACACGTCTTTCCATCAGCACCGCACTAATCAAGAGCATGAAAAATGACTGATGTGGAGACACGTTATGTAAGCCCACAAAATAGGGCCGAAGACGTGTGTTGATGCCCTTCTGTTCAAGTGCTTAAAGTGCTGTACCGCATGAGGAAGAACCAAAAGTCATGTCAGCAAAAGCGTCTATATGTATAAGATTTTGCTGTCTCACAACAGATGAACCACGTTTCTGATTATATATCGTTACCACTCTATATATATATATATATATATATATATATATATATATATATATATATATATATATATCCACTTTGGATGCTACCGGTCAATCTGCTCGTTAAAAGACCGTAAACAGGCAGGATGGGTGAGAGAACAAACTCGTTTTAATGACTTCCTAGTCGAAATCAAGAGGAAGAAATGGGCTTGGGCAGGGCATGTAATGCGAAGTCAAGATAACCGCTTGTCCTTAAGGGTAGCGCAGCGGATTCCAAGAGAAGGTGAGGGTAGCTGGGGGCGTGAGAAAGTTAGGTGGGTGGATGAGATTAAGAAGTTTGCAGGCATAGAGTGGGCGCAGCTGGCAAAGGACTGGGTTAAACGGAGAGACATGGGAGAGGTCCTTGCCTTGCAGTGGGTGTAGTGAGGCTGATGATGATGATGACCACTTCCTAGATTCTGGATGCTACATTCACTGCAATGTTTGCTCACTGAACTGCTCTTGTGGTCTGACATGAGGCTGTACCACAGCATGCAATGCAACTCTAAACCACAGCTGCCATCCTCATGAATGGAAAACAGCTATCATTGCCTGCGACGAAAAGTGTTATGCAGCTGCAACTTTCAAAAATAGCCACAGGTGATCAAGAAAGCTATCCAGAAAATTTCTCATCCTCCGACCTTTCCCTGCTCACTTTGTCAGTTGTGCGAGTTGGTTGAAAATCTAGACAAACAAGCATACCGGCACAGACAGAGCTGCTGTACGATTGTTTGCTGGTTGCTGTTTTCATTGAGCGAAAGTCAGCATTCTGGGCTAGCCTGGTGACCACGTATTTCTGCGACACTTTGAACATGGGTAAACATCATCACAGGTTCAAGCAACACTTGTGAATGTAAGACAAAATGGAAGGTTCACCTTCTAGCACTTCGCTGCCTCCCATCGCCCAGGGCCCAGGTTGGTCTCTGCGACAGCAAACAAACTGAAGTTGAAGGTTTTGTTACACAATTGAAGCTTTCTTGTGAGAATTGAATGCTGGTTCTGAAATGAGTTTAAAATCTAAATGAAAAGCGCATAGTATTATGTATCTTTAATGTGAAGACTTAAAAACTTTCCCGCCGCAAGCGCTGGCTCATTTGTGCTGAAACTGCGCACAGACCTCATGTATTGGGGTGACTTTTGTCTTGTATTAGGTTTGACAATGCTATTACTTGGTTCTGCCACTCATGATGCAAATCTGTAAATGTCTGCACTGAGGTCAAAGAACTGAAAGCTATCAGCACCTGGTTGCTGCCGGAAGGCAGTGGTGGCGCCATCAAAAGGCCCATGCACCTTGCAGCGCTCCCTTCAGTGGCTTTCACATCATGGTGATTTCCTTTGCATACACCAGACGGCGCCGAAAACTTTGACGAAAACACGACAGGCTGCTGACGATTACTATAGTCGGATACAACTTACGCCCATATTTAGGACCGGCGCACTGAATTCCTACACGACAAAAATGTAGTCTGTTGTTAAAACTTCTCTTGTCACCTAAACAAGAATAATCACAAGAAAAAAGTTATAAGCTCTAGAATTTTGATACCTAGCTTGTTTAGTAAATTCAAACATTACAAAGCTAATTTCGTTTAATTTTGTGACAGGCGCGCGGAGTAATACAGTCGCCGCAGACCTTGGCCTTGTCTTAACAACTGCTGTTTTTCTAAGTTGTATCCTACTATAGTGAACATTATGTCGGAAGCCGCACATTTCTACCATCCCCATTTCAGAAATATACATGATCAATGTTGTAAAGAGAATTTTGGAAGATCCTGTAATTTGAATCATGCGTGGCTGAAACAGATGAGCATATTTATCAAGCTTGCTGCCTAAGGTTACCGCAGTAATCAAGCTCTAGGGGCAGGAGCTCCGTCTCTTGTTTTTGAGTAGATGGCAATACTTCAAGTTTATTTTGTTATTTATTTTTAATACTCATTTACATAATAAATTTTATATTATTATTATTATTATTATTATTATTATTATTATTATTATTATTATTGCGTTGTGTTTAATGGCGCATAAGCAACTAAGGCTATCATGCGCCAAGCTCAAGGTATAAAGAATTGTTTTCTGGAGATTTTTTAGAAAGATATAAAATTTGGCACTGTGGAAAGCTGAAAAAGTTATTTCCTTCTACCTAGTATTGAGAGCAAAGCAATATTGATAAATAGCTAATATTTAAAGTTTCAAAGGAGGTCAGGTAACCTCATCAGCCGTCCTTGGCTGTGCAAGGACTGGAGGCCCCGAACAACAATACAAAACCTCAGCCCTTTTCATGGGAATGAGAAAGCGGCTGAGGAGCATCCGCGAAGCACTGGGTCATGTTTTACAACTTTTTAAGAACACCAACTTCTGTTAAAAATCTAAAAACGCAGGACATGTCGACAATTGCATTTTCACCTAACAGCAGTGCTGGGTGAAAAGGGATACATTGGTTATAAAATGGAGAAAAGCACGGTTTTCTTTGCTTTTCCAGTTGCGAGCATGAAAATAAAACGTAATTAACTGTAAGTTCATCTCCGCATGTACAAACTGGTTTGTAATTTTTCGTAAGCAGAAAGTTGTGTGTAATGTGTGTGTGGCCTATACTGAGACGGCACATAAGGACTTCCTTGGAACGTTTTTGGTGCACAGATGACTTCCATTGGCCTAAAACTGGTTTTATTAGGTGTAGTTTGTTATTTATTTTGTTGTTTCAAGCGGACCGCCATTGTTTCCATGCATTTAAATGTATAAATTTTATGCAATCTTTATAGGGCATATTTACATTTTTAATTTGCATGCCTGAAGCTTGAGCAACGCACAAATCGGCTCTTTCATTGGCTTTTATGCCGACATGACTAGGTACCCAGCAGAGTCTTATGTTCTGTCTTTGGGCTATGGCTGTTGTAATGTTGTGTATGAGGTCGCCAAGCAGCAGAGTTGTTGCACTTCCAGAATGGAGGGCTGTAAGTACACTTAGCGAGTCTGTGTAAATAATACTGTTGGCGAGGTTCTCCTTTACTATTTTTCCTATGGCTACACAGATAGCGTAGCATTCGGCGGTGAAGATGGATGCACACTGTGGAAGTCTTACTATTTTATTCCAATTCCCTTGTACCACTGCGCTTCCAACGTACGCCTCTGGTTTTGACCCATCTGTATAGATGCTGTGAAACTACTGTACCTTTCCTCAAATGTAAGAAATTCTTGCATTATAGCTTCTTCTGGAATTTGTTTTTGCGAAACTGTGTGAGAGTGAAATCACAGATTTCATGGAAATTATACCATGGTGGCAGTGAACCTCTCCTTCTCGCAATGCTTGGCATCATGTCTAATACGCCGAGGTTCTGGCACATCTCTTCGAATCGCAAAAGCAGTGGCCTGGTAGCTTGTGGTTTATTTTTAAAGAGTATTCTAGAAGGGCACTTTGTGGCGATGAGATAACAGATATGTTTGTATAGTGAACGGATTTTTAAAATGTACGAGCATGTGAGCACGGCTCTTCTGTCTTTAAGCAATAGTTCATTAGTTTCTACATGCAGACTATTTATAGGTGACATTCTCTATGCACCAGTAGAAAGATGCAAGCCGAAATTATGTTCTGGACCCAGTCGCTTAAGGTATTGTGTACTTTGTGCAGCTTAATTAATTGGGTAGTAGGGGCGGTAGACTTCGTGAAAGTTTCCTGGATGTAATAATTTTCTGCATGGGACCTAATGGGGACTATTATTCGAGTTGGCCCAGTTGGTCCAACTGGTCTAATTGTGTACTAATTTACGATTAGAAAATACAATTGGTACCAATGGGAAATTTCCCAATTGGAGTGAATTGATTTTTTAACTTGGCTATAAAATTTAAAACAGGACTTCGGGCCGTAGAATTCGTGAAAGCTGGCTTACTCTGCTGATATTGGTCCAAGCTTTGATAAATTAAGCGAAAATTTGTTTTCATGCACTTGATAGCACTCAGTTGAGCTCACAGCTATAATTTGTTGATATGTATATACACAGGCGCACCACCCCGCAGGCGACAACAAAGCCCTATATGTGGGGCCGGGCGCTTTATGGCCGGCAGGGAGGATTAAGAGCGCATTGGGATTAGAACTGCATGCTAGCCATACCCACGAAAAAGTTGTCTCTACGATGGGTGCTAAGCGCCGGCGCAATTAACGTAGATGTCAAACCAAATATGACGATTAAAGAAGCTCTGAAAGAGGCTCTAATAATGTTGCGGTATGCCTTGGACGTTAAAACACGCCACTTCACGAATAATATTCATGAAGAATTTTTTAATGCGCTTTGTGGAAGCTAATAATTGGCTCGTTCGTGGAAGGTTCCCACTAAAGAAAAAACAATGGGTTCATTTGGAAAGTTATCAGTTTAAACCAATTGATCGAGAACCAATTGCGTTTTTGCCACCCATTGGGCTCGACCAATTGAGCCCAACTGGTGCTTCCAGTTTAAAATAATTGGCCACCCAACCAGACCAAATAGCCCACCAGTTAACTCACATTAATGGCATACCCATTCGACTTAAGTGGTTTTAACTAGCGAGAAAAAAATCAAGAACAGAAGAATTTCACTTGGAACTAATTGGCCTTTCTTTTATGTCTAAGGGAACTGAAATTATAATTACCCGCTGTTATCAAATATGAGGCCAACAAGCGTGCAATGAACACTATATAGTCAGACACTGTACCCCAACATAAATTAATTCTCAACATATATTCACAGAACACACTTTTCCACTCTCTTATATACTCTACTCATGAGACCCTCTAGCTGGGGCCAGTAGTGGTTGACTATTAGGCGAATTATAAACAAATCTAGAGATTAAGCTGCTAATATATCTGTTTCAAGAACATAATTAGTCCAGTGTTCTGTTTTATAGCCAGCTAAATATGTAAACAGATCTCAGTGAAGGACACCATTGACTTCCTCTTTGATTTTCCAATTGCATCGCCCAATTGGAAGCAGCTGGAGCATCCAGTTGGGAGATCAGCTCCCAGTTGGTTTTCTGGGTTCCAACGTGGAGCTCCAATTGCTTTCAAATGGTTCCTCTTGGGAGTTCCGAATAGGAGTGCCGAAACCAGTTGGAACCGCACGAAAGAGTCAGGTAATGCAATTGCAAACACAAAACCAATAGGAATGCCCAACTGGAACTATGGAAACTGAATGGTCTGCACAGTTGGATTCATGAGCCCAACTGGCTGACCAATTGGATCCAACTGGTTCCAATTGGAACCAAATAGCATGGCAAAGTGAACCCATTAGTTATGTTTACTGGGTTGTGGCCAAGTACCACACCGTGGTGGCCAAATCCTGTTCTGGTGAGGGAGGCCGTAGTCGGTTCTGGTCACCGAGATAAAGACGCATCCCAGGCCTGGATATGCAGTTCCATCGACACCTGGTTTTGTTTTTCAGACCCGGTGCAGAATTGTGAGGACACGGGATTCAAACCCCGGTCCGCTTGCACGTGAGGTGGATGTTTTACCCGTACTTCATCGCTTAAATATGTTGAGGATTTTTTATACTTGCAGAACTTTTTCCTAATGACTCCCTTCCTGTCTTAGGAGCTTTCAAAGCTCCGTCGCATGATATAAATTTCACCCACGAACTCCCTGGCCCCCATTCCATAAGGCTCCTATAACTTCGACTAGCTTTTAATGACGATGGCCATTCATGCTGGATATCTTTACCTAGAAGCAAGAAGGCACTCTTGCCTTTCGTGTCCTCTCACTCGGAGTTCATGAAAAGAGCCAATGCAATCAATGTTTTTCGCAACGCACTGGAAAAAAGCTATTACCTCGCTATCAAAAGCAGCTTTGACAAACAATTCCAACGTTTGGAAGCCGTGGGGTACCACCACTTGTAAAAGCGGTGGCTGAATCGCGGCTTCAGAGGATAACTTCAAGGAGCATGTGAAGCTGTGAAGCGTGATGACGGTGTTGCGACTCAACAAACGAAGTTTACGGGCTTACGTTGAGCGCAGCTGACAAATGACAGAATGGGAGACATGGGAGAGGCCTTTGCCCTGCAATGGACGTAGTAAGGCTGATGGTGATGATGATGATGATGAAGAAGCTAAGTTATCTCGAGTCAAAATTTTAAATATCAGCGCCTTCGCGCCTTTTCAACTCCTGTGGTCCGCCTAACCCACAAATGGCCTGTGTTCTGCGACTCAAAAGCAGCCCTTCAATGTCCTAATTCTGCTTTAAGCCATGGCGATCACGATCAACTCGTAGATCAATTAAGAAAATTTCAACACCAGGCCAGGAAGACGATGATGAGATCGCCTTCCAGTGGGTACTGGGACACTGTGGCATTGTCGGAAACGACGCAGCTGACGCTGCAGCTCGAGTGGCTCACGGCAGTGCCAACTTTGTCCAGATACAGTTGTCAAGAGCCGACGCATCAAGACATTTGCAAATGATTGGCCGAAAAGAGATGTTAGCGTCATGGTCTTCTCCTGGAAACTCTACATGCTGTCTGCACCGCCTAGACCCCTTACTTCAACTCAGTCTTCCGTCCGGCCTCTCCCGCTGCGATGCTACGCAGTTGTGTCGCGGCTGGGAGTGGCGTTTACAATGCTTACTCCCACTTAATCGCAATGGCAGACTGTGGGTGCGACGAAAGAATAGAACACCTTCTTTGTAACTGCCCTAGGTTTCAGCGTGAGCGTGCACTCCTGGCTGCAGCACTCCGCCGTTTAGATCTTCAGCCCCTTACTGAAGCCAAGATTCTGGGCCCTTGGAGTAAGCCTTCATCGCAGAGGACAGCTTTGAAGGCACTTTTCAAGTTCTTAAAGGACTCAGGACTACGTGCAAGGCTGTTATCTACCAGTGTGTGCCCTGTGTACCCTGCAAGTAATGACCAACGTACATGTGGAAAAGTGATAATCTCCCTTTGCTCTTTCTCCGTTCTATCTATTCCTCCGTTCCCCTTCCCACGTGTATGGTAGCATACCGGGCGCTGCCTAGGTAACCTCCCTGCCTTTCCGTTCGTCTTTATCTCTCTTTCTCTCCTGTGGTAAAATTTTTACGCTGGAAGGTCTGCGCTCCTCCGCCGGCCCTACCTACAGGGGGTCGGAGCTTCCTGAACCGCCGGGTCTACGCGGCTTATTTGCCGCGGCCACGGTAGCTGCCTGTCGTCTGAAAGAATCTAACGAATAGCCTCGGAGCAGGGTGCGAGCATGAAAAAGTCGCTTGGAAGGGCTCTCCAACTTTCGCGCGCGATTTCGGGTTCTGTGCTGCGCGTAGAAGTTTATATTTGGCTCATGTTTTCATGACAACGCAATGCAGTGATTGAGCTAGTTGATGTGCCCACCTCGGAAGGTGTTCCTGAGCCCCTTTAAAAGGTCAGTTTTATTTCTTTTATAACGCCGACTCCCTGCACTTCAACAACGCTGTGTAAGTATGCTCCGCAAGGTGTTTTTTTTTCGCCTGAAAGGCGGTAGATCGCGGCTACATACAGGAGCGGCCGCGGAGCTACCGCAGTCCCCCAAGAAACGCCCGCACCGCTGCGCGCCACTGTCGGCGGAGAATGGCCGCGTCGACTGGTCTACGGATTGCATTTTTTGTTTGTTCAGTTTCATTTTCATTGATGTTTTGTCGCTATGTGATGGTACAGTAACGTTGGGTAAAGTCGTGTAACCTCCTTGGTCTAGGTACCCATCCATTCACGAACCAACCAATCCAAGCGGCACCTGACGGCGCAGGCAAAAGACGACAAGTCGACGTCCAGTAAGAGATGTCCCTCGCCAGCCTAACGGAATTCCTTTAGCACAGCTGATTGAGCCGCAAAGAGAAAAGGAAAACTAAAAAGAACACGAAACCAAATCTAAAGCGTTCCGCAGCGCGTTGCAGCACAGGGACACCTCATTTCGTAACTCTCCTTCGTGGTGTAACGATCGATCGGCGCCGGAGGAGAATTGCACATCGCCGCGGATACAGATGAAGTGATCTCGCCGAGAATACTATTTTCGTCAATTCTGGTGGCACGATTTCGTCTTTCCTGGCATATAATATCTCCTCCTGAATTTCCCCAGTTCTAGAACTCCTGTGCAGCTCTTGTGCTCGTATACTCGCCTTTCCTATCGCAACGTCGGCACGCATAAACAACGGCGACGGCTCTGATCAGAGCGCATTTCAGCTTGTAGTACGGAGTTAAGGAGGATGAGGAGGATAAACTTTATTTTGGTGTGGGTTTATAGCCGATGGTGTAGGTTTATAGTCCCATCAATTGGCCATGAGCCCGTGGCGTTCGGCCTCTTCTAGGGCTCTTGTAGCAACCCGGATCTGAGTGCACGAGTCGGAACTGAGCAATGCGGCCTCCTCCCACTGGTCTGGATTCGAGAGCTGCAAACCTCGCGGAGGGGAGTACTGAGGGCAAGCCCAGAGTATGTGGGATAGAGTGGCATGTTGGCCACATAGTTGACAGGAGGGAGAGTAGACCCCAGGGTATATGCGGGCATATATCGCGGAGTTGGGGAAGGTGTTCGTTCGGAGTTGTCTTCACGCAACCTCTTGGGGTTTGGTTAGAGAAATATGTGCTGGGGGATATAGAAGTATACGTAAGCGGTAGTGCATGGTTATGTCATGAAACGCAACCATACGATCTCTCGCCGTGCGCAGGACGGGCGACACCACACCCCAGTCGACGAATCCTAGTGCATGATTGTGGGCCGCCTCGTTACCTGGGTGGGATGACTGCGCAAGGACCCAGATCAATTGGATCGGGCGGAGTTGGAGGTTGGTGGAGTGGAAGAGAGATAGGGTGACAGGGGAGACCCGGCCTTTGGCGAAATTACGAATAGCAGATATAGAGTCGCTCAAGATGGCTTCAGCAGAGGTGGAGACCATTGCCAAGGCTTTGGCCGCCTCCTCGGCCTCTTCAGACGATCTGACAGGAATGGAGCACGCAACGAACGGCCGTCCACAGTAGTTTACAACCGCGAGCGAAAAAGCATCGCGATCGGGGTCTTCGCTGACGTCGACGTACACCGCTGTCCGATCTGTTAAATACTTTTTGTGCATAGACTTAGTCCTGTCCTTGCGACATGACACTCCGGGTGCATGTTTTGGGG
The DNA here is from genome assembly GCF_052857255.1 of Amblyomma americanum. NCBI lineage: Eukaryota > Metazoa > Arthropoda > Arachnida > Ixodida > Ixodidae > Amblyomma > Amblyomma americanum. The sequence continues at coordinate 59,367,050 of NC_135506.1, forward strand.
GGAGGGGTACCGATAATGTTACTGTGGATATGGTACGGAAGCTGGGCCTTGTCGGCGACGGTCGTTTCGAAGCTTATTACAAGCTTGTCGAGTATGTGACGTCCTGTGGAGGTGTGGGTGAGACGCTCGAACTGGGAAGCGAGATGAGCTTCCGAGAGCTCCGTCACAGTGTTGTAGATCCCTAATGCCAGTAGTTTATATGTGGGGGTCGGGTGGGGGAGATGAAGAACCGCCTTGTATGCCTGCCTATTAAGGCAGTCAACGCGGACCCGTTCCTGGCAGCTAAGGTAGAAGTAATGGAGGGTATATGTGAGGCGACTGATAACAAACGCCTGAACAAGACGTCGCTGGTCAGCCTCTCGCATGCCTCTATGTTTATTAGCAACGCGACGAATTATACGAATGGCCTGCGAGACAGAGACTTCTAGAGACTGATGGATTTTTTGACGCATATTTTCTTAACGGGCCAGCGGCACTGGGCTCATTCTTGGACCGCGCGCGTTACGGCGACGAGGGCCATTTGCGCGTTCTTGATGATGATAATGAACAAAACGTTATTTCCGCTGATGCAGGAGGCCTCCTAGTCCCCGCCCCCGGCACGCAGGCCTAGGGGACGCGGGCCGGTACATGCGCCACTAAAGACTGGCGAAGACGCACTGGTTCTTCGCGGCTTCAGCCGCCAGGCGGCAGCTTGCTGTTGGTCGGCGGGGACCTCCCTCTGCAGCAGGGCCTCCGAGGCTTCTCTACTTCCATTATTGTCCCCAGCGCCCGGGGATATGGGGCATTCCCAAATTATGCTATCGCCTCGCTCCGCAGGCCTTACATTTTTCGTCTTTCCTATATCGTTTCAGAATCTGCTCTGGGATGAACTTGGATGTTCTTCACGAAAGGACGATATCATATAGGTGCTCTGTGGAATCTGAATACTTGTGATAACTTTTGTTTGCTTCCCTGTATTCCAATATGCGGTAAGCCTACTTCTCACTCCCAAGTTTTCCCCCCAGTAATTCCGGCCGGCTTCAGCAGCGCCACAACATCTCGCTTTCGCCACATATCGGTGAAAGATGGCGCAAGAGCACTCATTTACGCGGGAGCACTCGGTGGCACTGGCCATTGGAATGCATGCAAGCAAAAGTCATCAAAGCAGTTTTCTGATTTCAGACTGCACCTATATGATGTCGTCCTTTCGTGAAGAACAACCAAGTTCATCCTAGAGCTGATTCTGAAAATAAACAGCGTCATTTTGCAACCGTCGTATTTTTATAACATCGTGTTACGCACGCCTGTTCCCGTTGGGTGTACGGAATGGGAGCGCGCCCCATTGAAACACATGAAAACAAAACTTCCAGAAATATCTTCCTCGTTTCACTCAGTACTCACGGAGACGACTGTTTGTTAATACCGTAGGAGTAATACCGCAGTAGTTGGGGAGAGCTTACAAGAATTAGACTGTGAGAAAGTACGCTACGTAAGTTCGACGTTACCTCTTTAAAACGCCACGGTAAATGTGCGTTGTAAAGCCGGATTATAGCCCAAAAGTTCTCAGCTCACCCTAAGAATAACATCTGAAGCATTATCTAGATGAGGTATGCACAACAGCTCAGAAATCAAGGGTACTGCGCAGGTACGCAGTCTGCAGTTATGCAACGTGTCCCGGAGACGCGCCGCACCTACCGAGTGGCCGGCGTCACCGATCTCTTCCCCTAGAATGTGCCTGAACTACACGCAGCTTTCCGGTTTGAAGGAAGCGCTGCTGTCACCGCCACGAGCTTCAATGCCAGCTGGAAGCTGGGGGAATCGACATCGCGAGCAACTTTCGCTGCTGCACCCGTTTTCTCGAGCGGCTCGAGCAGCGCTAACAAACGCTACTGCCCAATCGAAGTGACGTAGTTACGTGCGCCCGGCAACTGCCTGCCGAATCACCGATGTACACCGATTCCAAGCGGCAGTACGGTACGCGAAGTAAACGTGCTTGCGGAGCGAGTTCGTCTGCTACGAATTACGTTACATGTAAAGTGCTGAGCCATAATACGTTGCAGAATGACTACGACGAAGAGTCACGACTTTCTTAGGTCATAGCTTGTAACGTTTCATCCTTCATGGCTTTACATGTTAGCTTACATGTGTAGTGAAATCGTACACGGGCGTACTGCTTCATCCGAATTTTGTGCCATACGCGGGCGCCTTAGCATTCTTCCTCCATAGAAACGCAAAGGCGCCCGTGTACTGTGCGATGTCAGTGCACGTTAAAGATCCCCAGGTGGTCGAAATTATTCCGGAGCCCTCCACTACGGCACCTCTTTCCTCCTTTCTCCTTTCACTCCATCCTTCATCCCTTCCCTTACGGCGCGGCTCAGGTGTCGAATAATATATATGAGACAGATACTGCGCCATTTCCTTTCCCCAAAAACCAATTATTATTATTATTATTATTATTATTATTATTATTATTATTATTACACGGCGGCACAGCAAGAAAAGCTGCTCCAGCATGACCAGTGGAAATCGCCGTAAGTGAGAGAATCTTGCACTTTCAGAAGCACTATCACCTACGTTTACGACCTACCAGCTGGGTCACAGATTGCAGAAAATACGTGGATGCCACATCGAGCTCAGGGGCCAGATTACGCAACTGTGACAAATTCTGTCAAACGTTTTTGACAGTGACGTCAAAATGACGAAACGATTAGACGTCAACACGTGACGCAACGAGGAATCAGCCAATTACAGCAGGGCGGCCCCCCAGGAGCATTCGAGGGGCCGTCTGCTTAATTTTTTGTAAAAAGAAATAAGAAATAAGCAACGGTGAAAATAAGTAATATTTTATTTTGCCAAAAAATTGTGTTTACACTCCGAAAATATTAAGCAAACAAAAAGTGGTCGAAGTTGTGCTAATAAATTGGCTGGTGGGTAACTTTTGCTGCCGCGGGGATGCGCTGACGGCAGTAAAATGGCCGCTTTGCACTAAAGCAGCTGTTTCACGCCGTGTTATTTTTTTTTGCGCGGCGTCTGGAATCGAGCTACTGTGCGGTTGACCTAAGTGCTCAGAAAAATTTGAACGAATGCAGTGAAGGCTACGTGCCCACCGAGCGAACATGCAAGAAGCGCTTGGTACGAAATCGACGAATACAACTTGTTGAAGTTGTTGTTTTTCGCCTCTTTCGATCGATGACAAAAATGCCAAAAGGTGAGGTGTTGCAGTATGTGATGTGTAGTTGCCTCTTTTCCTCTGGGAAACAGAAGACGACCACAAAGTGCGATTTGCTGGGAAAAATAAAGTGCTTTGCCAGCATAAGCGTATTTTATTTATATATCTGTGGCACAGAGAGGACCGCCGGAACCCACCCCTTCTGCGCGGTAAGTTAGCAGGTTGCCTGCAATACCTGCCGCACGCATTTGCTCACCGTCGGTTGTGCGATGCCGACGTGCGCCTCGCTACCAACGGCGGCCTGAAAGCCGCTCATGACAAATATCTGCAGTGCACACAGCACCTGCCGCCGCACCGACAGCGCGCTCGCACGCAAACCTCCCAGTTCATTGGCGAGTTCGTCGCGCAGCCACTCCCCAGTCTGCTTCTCCAGTCGAAAAAGGCGTCGAAACAGCTCGTCCGGCAAGTCAAACGCGTCTTCGTGCGCCCTCCTTCGCCGTTGCTCGCGCCAGCGCAGCCGCCTCAGTCGTATGGCCGCCTACACCGCCGCCATTTTCTGTCACAAACGCGACGGTCAAATTGACGGCCTCGAAACTGTCGCAAAAGACTTGTCAATTAGCGGCTGCATAATTAGGTGTGCAACGTCGCCACTTCTGCCACATCCGTGACGTAATCTGCAGCCACCCATGACGCAAAAAAGCAAAATGGCCGCCAGCCACGACTGACCAACAGGACCGAGGCTTATTGGCACCTTTTTGACAAGTTTTGGACAATTTTCCTAATTGACAGTGGCGTAATCTGGCCCCAGGTTCGACACAGAGCAGTGGATATAACATTAATAATGACTACTGCTCGCACTCTGAACAGGTTAGTTACAGGAGGTTGTCCTTAGTGGGATTTTTCTATTCCTGTGTCAAACGCTAAGATAAGACAGCAAGTATATGCCATCATGAAACTGTTTGGAACAGTGTCTAAAGGAAATGATCTTACAGCCCAATGCACTGTTCTCGGTTACCTGACACAACTGTCCCTTCAGCTCCTTTATTTCAGTTTCGCCTAATCAATCATGCGACAACGTCACCCGTAACCGCAGCTTTCATGAGAGATGTTAGTAGAACGTTGGACGATTCAGGAATTTGAAAAAAATATACCACAACCCAAGACGAAGTTTAGGCAAAATGAGTACGGACTGTCGTGACAATTTTTGCAGTAAACCAAGAAAATATACGCTGAAAACCTACATCATACAAAAACCACTCCGGCAGGGACATTAAAGCAGCCCCGCTAAGAGAGAAGACTCAACAAGGCGACGGTTACGCAGAAAAATCACCGACAATCAAACAAAAGTGCCAGCAGGAATGTTGGCTTGCATATTGTGAAAGGCTAGGAATTCTACACACTGCCGGTGACACTCACCTATTCGCACAAATGCAGGCCACGCTAGCGTTACTACAATACAACTTGGGCCTGCCAGACGCGGTGCGTCTGCAGCGTACGTTTCCAACAGCAGGCAACAGCTGGACAACATTGCATTTGTCGGGAATGGGCGTGGGCAACACTGAACTTGGCTCCAGCGTCTGTTTTGGCAACATTGCACTTGTCGGGAACGGGCATGGGCAACATTGGGCTTATCTGCAGCATCGGGAACGCGGTCCAGCGTGTGGCCGTTTTACCCTGGATCGGATGATAACAAGGTAAAGGCTGCGCGGAAATGTGTGCAGAGTGTGTCGCCACACACTCACTGATAAGAATTTTCCGAAATTTCCAAAATCTCCGGCAAAGCTATCCTTAACCCACACAACCGGTCCATCACAGCTCTTGCAGACATCAATCACTGCTGGTAATCGAAACCATATCCCAGGAATCAGAAGCAGTGCTTCATTCCGAAACCAAGGAAGCCCCTCATCTCCAACCTTAGACCGACCTCCCTAACATGCGTCGGGAAAAGCATGGAGCATGTAGTCCACAACCGGCTACAGGTGTACCTGGACAAGGAAGACCCACACCCACGATTATGTACGGTTTTCTCTCTCATCTACCCACCAAAAATGCCCTACTTGAACTCTAAGATGACATCCGAGAACAAATCAACCGAACAAGCACCAAGGCCATAAATGCCTTTCACCACAAAGGTGCATTCGACTACTTACACCCCACCGCTATTCTAAAAACCTGCAAGACGTCAAATGAGAAATGCGGAGCCCAGCTGTAGAATTACCTTCGCGACTTCGTCAGTGGACGCATAGCTACCGTCGAGATAGGCTCGCTCACGACAGGGCACCGTCCTATCCCCGAAGCGCTTTAGCATCGTTCTAATACGCCTCCCAAAAATCCTCAAAACATACCGGGCGTAATACACGCATGCACTGTACGCCGGAAACATCACCATTTCGTCCAGCATCGGCTTGGACGCTGGCACACAAAATCGCTTGCAGCAAGCTACCGAAGCAGTAGAACGATACAACGCCACATAAGGCCTACGATGCTCTCCTAAGAAATCCGAATTCGTCCTCTACCGCAAAGCAACAAAAAAAAAATGGAGGACGCTGCAGCTTCGCCTTTAAGAGTGGAACCGACAGCGTTTTGCAGCGCTGCCAGGTAGTCCACGGAGTGCCGTCACCCGTTCTGAGCGAAGCCTTTCCCGTTGGACAAAGAGCGGAATCTCTAGGCAGCCTCTGAAAGCTGCCCATCCGCCGCCCGAAGAGATCAAGAACGGGAAGCACTGACGCTGCTCCATGAATTGGCCGGGGTGCGTACCCGTTTTGATTTTAGAGGAAAGGAAAGGTGCAGTAACTGTCTCTCGTATCGGCGAAGGAAGTTTGGAGTGAAAGAAAAGACAGAAAGAGAGGCCGTAATGGAGGTCTTGTGTTTCTGTTGGCGTCGCATTCGTTGACCACTACAGCACACCGACGCCGTACATCACAGGCGCTCGGGCGGTGCGGGTTCCGTGACATAGCAAGGGTTGACACTCGCACAAAACATGACGCACACAGGTACGGTTGCCGCTGCCTGCCCGTCTGAAGCCTGAAGAGGGCGCGATGGGTTGCGCACACGCTGCCACCCGCAGGGGCGAAGCCGTCGTGTTATCACCGGCCTCCGCGTTCAGACCAGTTGAGGTCTTCAAAGATTTCGTCTGGCGGTCTTCCAAATTAGAATCCACAAGCCCTGTGCGCTGTCGGTGCACGTTAAAGAACCCCAGGTACCGAAGCCCTCCACTACGGCGTCCCTGAAAGCCTGAATTGCGTTGGGATGTAGAACTCCATAAACCCAAACTCACTCTGAACACTGTCATAACACTGCCTATCTCACCTCAGCGCAAGCTATTCGCATTTACTTCTTCTTCATCATAATAATCATCATAATCATCATCATTTATTTATTTATTTACCCTTAAAGGCCCTTGCTTAGGGCATTACGTAAGGGGGGGAGCAGTCGTTACATAATGCAGTGGTCAGTAACATCAACAAGAAATACAAGGTGCAGGGTTCATGTTCAATATTAGCATTTTCAACATTATCAAAAGTATCAACATTAAGATACAGTGGCTCAAGAACAACTTGTAGGAAGATAAACACACTTGCACACAGTCAAAAACACGGCAAAATAACTCAGCCCTTGAAATGTGCTTTCATCTCTACAAAATCGATGGCGCTGCTTCGCCACAGCCCATGGCAGTCCATTGAAATGCTTTATAGGGTAGAACGCGATTGTTATTGGGTCGCGTTTCAAAATTCACATACTCATAATTACTCTTGTACGCATCAGCGCACAAAGACACTTACGGAGTCAAGGACCACAACGCATTCACTAGGTCCACTTTTATTTCCGAACCAACGAGCCTTCGTAGCGTCTTCTGAGTGTGCAATCTGAAAGGCTCGACTCCACCCTATCTCAGCAAGATTTTTTATTTGGAGGTTCTCGTGTTACAACGCCAACAACTCCGACACCAGCATATCTGCAACACGAGCTCCTTAACACTGTCCCGTTAAAACGTACGGTACTGGTAGAAGAAGACACTGGGCTGAGGTGTCCACTGAGAATTGAGAAAGTTGCTTCGCCATTTCTTTTCCTCAAAAACCACTAATTCAGTCGCAACAACATTGCATGTCGCTTGGTCAGCAGCCGGAAGCCGTGACCATATGTAAAAAAATCACGGTGGGTTACACATGAAAGGGAGTTTGAGAACGGAGGACAAACTGCAAAAACACGACCTAATTCTTGATGCAAATCAACCCAGCATGGAGAATATTACCGGCATAGTCGTGGACTTTTTAAAAGTAATTAATTTTGAGACCAAACCCAACATCTTAGCCTTCTAGAGTAGCGGCCAGAGGGTCATGGAGCAACGACCTATTCTGGCAGAGCTCACGAACCACCATGCATGCTGACTCCTCTTTCGCCGCCGTGTCACTGCGTCGCGGCGCACGCCTTGGTTCACAGCAGCTATTTATCCGGACAAAGTTCGGCGCGGGAAGAAGCCAAACTGTTGACCTATGAGCTCCTTGCATTCCGCAACCGCACCATACAACTATACTGTGTCGCGATGCCGCCATGCTTCGAGACACGCAAAGGTGTGCTGTCGCACACTGCCGAGCGCAACGCCACCGTGCAGCGTCGCGCCCCCTCAACCCCCCCCCCCCCCCCCCCCCCCCTTCGACTTAAACGAAGCATAAAGCTAGCAACAGCCTGAACTTGCAGAGCCAACTATGCCGACTTGTAGTCGATTAAACTATTCAGCGCGGCAGGAGCGTTTTATCGGCCAGCAATGATTGCCGTTGGTTAAGGATCTGAGACCATGCCGACCATGAGTGTCCCTGACCCGGTTACCGCCGAGCCAGGTTACGGGAACCGCAAACCACCGCGGAGCATTCGGGGCCTTCCGCGGCTGCCGCGTTTCAATTGAAGCGAAACGCAAAGGCATTCGTGTGCTGCGCAGAGTGCACGTTAAAGATCCCAAGGTGGTTGAAATTACCGTGGAGCTGCCCTCCACTACCACGCTCTTTCTCTCGTTCTTCTCTCATTCCCACCTTCCTCCCATCCCTCAACGCTCAGCTGAGGTGTCCACCAAGAAGTCACAGTTACTGGTCTTTCTCCTCCACAAAACCAATTACTAGGTCTGTGCAAAGGGGTCGACAACGCTCCACAACGAGTAGCATTCCAAGCTTAAAACGAGATGGGAAGCTCGAATCGACCTTAGTAAATGCTACTGTCAGCTGAGCATGCATGGCTTCCGTATTCTTTTGGCAATCGTAAGTCAGCGCGGCGGCTTCAACACATCATTACCCGCTGACTCAGTCGCGCTATCCCGTGAAGGGTCCAATATCTTACGTGGTCACGCCGACAAATGGCGCGATTGGCGAGGAAGCGTGGCGGGCAGTTGGATGCGTCACGTGATCGAGAAACGGACAGCGAGCGCTGCCTATAGCTGCGCGCGGGCGAGCTTTCCGTGGGCGCCACTGAGACTGAGAGCAGGAGGTAAAAAGCACGAACCGGCGAGCCGAAGGTATGAAAATTCTCTGCCAACACTGTCTCAGTGTTCGACTTAAAGTGCCACAGAAAAGGGTGTTCGAGCTTGGTTTTTAAAATTCTTGCACTACGTAGAGTACAAGCCACAGGGCGTCCATGCTGCATACGAGGCCTCTAAAGCGAGCGGCAAATTTACAATAAATTTTTAAAAATTTCCGCTTTCGCACCTCGCGGCGATGGTCGGTGCCGGGCTTTCGAGCGGAGCCTGGCATTCGACGTCACGCTGTTCAAGTGACGTCAGAACCCGGGCGTTATCATTGGTTCACCGCGCCAAATTCTTTCAAACGTCACGCGCTACCTCGGGCGCGGCCACTCCGTGCGCCCCGGCAGCCGGCAGACGTACAAAAGGAGGGGGTGTAGGGCGGCGGCAGTGCGCTGACGTTTTGGTGTGCGAAAAAAAAAACAATCGTTTGACACCATCCGGAACCCCCTGTGACAAACGGTTGGGCCGTAATGGCCGTCTGAAGGCCCTCGGAATGCACGGTTTGGGGGCAGAAAGGTCGTCATTGCAAATCCCACACATATTTTGGGCTTCATCTCAATTAGTAATTTTATCCTCAGGAAGCTACCAAGTCATTTGACGCCACTTCCAATATTGTGCGACAAACGGGTAGCTCCCAAATTTTATGCAAATGGTGTGGCCCCGGAGGCGGGTGGTCCCACTTCAATGGCCGCTACACTGGCATATACGTTATAACGGTTAGAAAGTATAGGTATCAATTGATGCGCTACGCGCCCACTGTTGTGGTAACTGTTCTCGTCAATTTGACCTGCACTGCAGACTGACGCGTCCTTAACAAAAGTAGTAAGAGCTCACGCTCTTAAAAACGCAAGCGTTGCGACCACGGAACAGCTCTATTCGATATGAGATCAAGTTCAAAATTCGAAGAGTTCGAGCTGCGAGCACCCACAGATTCCCCGCTGAGACTTTGGGTCGCAACGACACAGACCATGTACTCAACGCCTTGCGGACGATCAGTCATAAGGCGGGCCATATCTTGGCCAAGGTAACGGACTCCATGCCGAAGCGCGTCACGAGAGACGCTAGCCGATTCCATCAAACTCAAGCAGGCCTCAATAAACCTTTTTATCCACCTAGTTTTTCGAAGCTTCGCTAACCCTCGAAGCCTGTGCTCGATTGTGGTCACGTATTCTTCAGTGATGAACAAACAACCACTGCTAGATATATTCAGCCTCGCAGTGGCGTCGGCACGATGATCGCTCAAGTAAACAAAGGGAGGCGGTTGCGTGCGCGCGGTTGACGAGGGACCGCTATCTGGGCCTATGAAGCGTCTGCAGCACATCTTCGGCGTTTCCATGTTTATGACCGGGCCGCTAAATGTGACGCGTATGGACATATTTTTGTTACTACGAGAAATTCCGTTCGGTCAGGACCATACAGTTTGCTCGGCGACACAGTTTTGGGCACAATAAAAACGTACCCTCAGCACTATGCGCTCAGGTTCGAACGAACGCTGGAAGCCGTCGCAGACACGGCGGCATTAGGCCTAGCTACTGCCAGTGCTGTGCACGGTTCAAAGCTCGCAACCGTGCCCCATAACGTTAACAAATCGCCACAAAATCGCATAAAGGTGTTGCGCGCATATTACAGTGCATAAATACCTGCTTTGAAGACGCAGAAGTGATGACCCCGAAGTTTCCATCGTGGAAATTTCTTGTCGAAAACTGCCTCCTTACCGGCGTGCCTTCGCTCTCAAACTCGGCGTCCGCAGCGGCCTCTGGCGTCGTTGGCTGTCGCTGCTGTTCGGCTCGAGAGAGAGAGAGGGGAGAAGAGAGGAGGAGGAGGAGGTTAGGAGAAACGGAGGAGACGAAAGACGTAGTAACGGCGTGTTCACGCTGTCTGTGGCGGCCACGTTGGTTTCGCAGTGCTAGAAAGTCCAAAAATGGAGATAGTGTAGATGTTTGTTGGCATTCGCTCATTTAGCGAATGGTTTGTTCTGGAGTTTTTGCGTGTGAACGAGTAATAATAACAATAATTGGTTCTTGAGGAAAGGAAATGGCGCAGTATCTGTCTCATATATCGTTGGACACCTGAACCGCGCCGCAAGGGAAAAGATAAAGGAGGGAGTGAATGAAGAAAGGAAGAAAGGGGTGCCGTAGTGGTGGGCTAATTTCGACGCCCCGGGGGTCTTTAACGTGCACTGACATCGCACAGCACACGGGCGCCTTAGCGTTGTGCCTCCATCGAAACGCGGCCGCCGCGGTCTGGTTCGAACCCGGGAACTCTGAATCAGTAGCCGAGCGCCTTAACCACTGTGCCATTGCGGCGATGCCTGATTCACCACAGCTTTCGCTCTCTAACCAGGCTCAGCAGTAGTTAAACCGGAGCTATTTTTTGTTATGTTTGGTTGTGCTGTGCTTTAAGGTTAGACTCATAAAGACGAACGCTTGTTTTGCATTGTTTAGCATCGTTTATTTTTTTTATTCGGATGGTGTAGTATTTAGAGGCGCGGTATCGCATGCAGAGTGCATGAAAGTGGGCTCTGCATAGAACGCAAGTGCTGTTTGATCGGAACGCTGGTTTTCTTTCATGCAACCCGCCGCTGTGGCTCAGTGGTTAGAGCACTCGGCTACTGAGCCTAAGTACTTGGGTGCGAACCCGTCCACGGCGGCCGCGTTTCGGGACGTAAAATGCGTCCGTGTGCTGTGCTTTGTCAGTGCAGGCTAAAGATACCCACGTAGCCGAAATTCGGAGCCCTCCACTACGACACCCCTTTCTTCTTTTCGTCTCTCACTCCCACCTTCCTCCCTTCCATTACGGCGTCTTACGGGTGTCCACCGAGATATGTGAGACAGTTACTGCGCCATTCCCTTTCCTCAAAAAACAATTGCAATTTTCAACACCCGCCGTGGAGAAGAGCTCCGGCATGCGTGCGCTCCGTCGCCGTAGCCGCGTTGCGGAGAGGAGGAAAGGGGGCGTACAGCGTCCGTGTTCCGAGTTTGTGTCATAATAAAAAAAAAATTGGAGGACGCTTAAGCTTTTCCTTTAAGAGTGGAACGCGAACGCGTGTTGCAGCCCTGCTAGGGAGTCCACGGAATGCCATCGCCCATTCGGCGCGACGCCTTTCCCGTTAGACAAATCGCTCTGCTACGTACTGTGAAACGGACGCGCGGAGCGGCAAACCCCGTAGAAGCGCTGCCAGGTGCCTTGCCGAAACTCGCGGGACTCAAGTTGCAGTCGCAGTTCGTCGGCACATCGTTCTCGACAAACCCGATGCCACGAACGGCAGCATAGCTTCCGCGCCGAACGGACAGCAAGCCGCAAGCTTCCTGGTGAGCGCGCTTTGGATGTGCGCTGCGTTGTTCGCCGCTCACCGCGTGATTCCTGCATGCCCGCAGGGCCCCACTGCGCCCGAACGATACGAGCGGGAAGCGCTAAAACCAATCAATAAAGCAAAAGTAACGCAAAGCTTTGAATTCGCCGGCTTCTCTCCACTCCTAGCGCACCGCCGAGTAATCTAGCCTCCCATTGGCCGAGGCGCCGTGGTCACGTGTTAGCGCGCACTTTTTTTGCTTCGCAGCAGACGCCGGCGCCATTGCCGGGGCAGGAGTCGCGCTTCGTTTACTTTTTGTGCAACAGTTTTGGCCGGAAGTGTTTTTCCATCTTTGACGGGAAAATATCTAATTCCGTCCGGAAAAAGCAAAGCGGCTCGCCGAAAGGTTTAGATGCACAGGATCGGCCGGGCAAACCTCGATAATGTGCTGGATCCGCCACTTTGTGAGGTGAGTGGCGGTTCTACAGCTGTCAGTCGTGTTTTTTTTTTTTTCGGGTGATTTGGTGCCAAGCGCGAGCGACTGCAGTCTTTCTTCGTGGTAAATGCTGCTTGGCATAGTTGTAGACGGACTCGTTCACTCGTAGGCTACGAAAGCTGTGCTTCTTGTTGTCTTATGCCCATCGTGCCAGCTCTGCTAGATTCTGCAGGTGCAGCTTTGATGTTGCGCGCATTTCGTGGCGTGCCGACGTGGTTGCAGTCAGACTCGTTCGCAGGTTCGACTCGAAAGTTACGCTTCGTATTGTTTGAGCCCCCATGTTTACGTTGCTCGCGTTGGAGGTCTAGCTTTCATCTTGCGCACTGCTGCAGGAATTTTTGTCGCAGTTGGACTCCTTCGCTTACGAACCCCACACTAAAGAGGCGGCTCTCGCTGTTTGATACCCGCTGTACATGCTGCTCGCAATATATGTCCAGCTTTTATGTTGCGCGCATTACTTGCCGTATTTGTGTCGTTACAGATGGACTCCTTCGCTTACGAATTCGTTAGTAAAAGGGCGGTTCTTGCCATTTGAGCGTACGTTGTTCATGCTGCTCGCGGGCAAGGTCTATCCTTCATGTTTGGCGCATAGCTCGACGTATTTGTTATGTTGTAGTCGGACTCCTTCGCTCACGAACTCTATACCAAAGGAGTGGTTATCGCTGTTGAAGCCCCCGCTGTTCATGCTGCTCGGGATTCCTAAACGAACCTGTTTCCCCTCTACGTACGGCGAGCGCCTCCTCCTTCTCCGAACACAAAGACAAGTCTATCCCCCACCACACCGTAAGCTAACGGCGGCAGAGGCGAGGGAATGGCGACAACTACAGACGAACACCTTTCCCAACCTACACAATTACCACATCATCTTCCCCGACAGACATGACAGCATCTGCCCCCGGTGTGGCGGAATTGCAACAACATATCATGTAACATGGGGCTGCTCCGGTCCCAAGCCCCCCGAACTAGACAGACATCACTCCGAGGAACAGTGGGAGTCTGCCCTGCTCAGCTCTGACTTGGCGACGCAGCGAAAGCTGATATCCCAAGCAAGAGCAACCGCGGTGGACATTGGGGTCCTGAAATAAGGACTCCATCCAAAATCTGTATTTTCGCCTCTCTATCCTAACTTTCTGAAATAAATGTTTTCTACTACTAAACGAACCAACATGTTTTCTTCAGAGAGAACTGAGTAAATTTAATTCTTAATTTAATTGGCTTTTGAGGAAAGGAAATAGCGCAGTATCTGCCTCATATGTCGTTGGACACCTGAGGGATAAAGGAGGGAGTGAAAGAAGAAAGGAAGAACTGGTGCCGTAGTGGAGGGCTCCGGAATAATTTAGACCACCTGGGGATCTTTAACGTGCACTGACATCGCACAGCACACGGGCGCCTTAGCGTTTTTTCTCCATAAATCGCAGCCGCCGCGGTGGGGTTCGAACCCGGGAACTACGGATCAGGTGTCGAGTGCCCTAACCACTGAGCCACCGCGGCGGGTTGAGTAAATTAATAATAATAATTGGTTTTTGGGGAAAGGAAATGGCGCAGTATCTGTCTCATATATCGTTGGACACGTGAACCGCGCCGTAAAGGATGGGATAAAGGAGGGAATGAAAGAAGAAAGGAAGAGGTGCCGTAGTGGACGGCTCCGGAATAATTTCGACCACCTGGGATCTTTAACGTGCACTGACATCGCACAGCACACGGGCGCTTTAGCGTTTTTCCTATATAAAAACGCAGCCGCCGCGGCCGGGTTTTGAGTAAATTCGAGTTTTGATTTTTCAGCATTTGAGATTTTTTCTGTTGCACGCTACTTTGACCGAAAGCGATTAACTGCGGCAGTCCAGGCTACTGCACGTTAGGCATGGAGATTACAAGAGTGGAGGCAATGATCTCTTACAAGTCATAATTGCATATGCTGACCAAAGACGATGATCGCCTAAACAACCAGCATTCGAATGACTCGTGCGGCGCTGTAGCTGTTCACGAAACAGCGTTTAAATTCATTTTTTATTTGCTGTTAATCAACCCAAACTATTATCCCTACATCAGATTTCCGATCGCAACCGTGTTAGAGTGCGCAACTATAGGGCTTCGTATTCGCCTATTTACAAACAAAAATTACGTGGCTACCGTCAGTCGAATATTTTTAACGGTAGCCTGTGAGGTGTCCGAAGTTTATTAACTCCTAAATAATCTGCAAGCTTTCCTGCAATAAAATAGTTGAAATTCAGACGAATAACCTCACTGAATAGCACAGCCCGCTGCACGAGCGAACGCGCCTTTGAGAGAATATATTATAGGAGCATTAAACCGTCATCCGTTCAAATAAAGCCTAGGCTGCACATCTAGTCGCATGTCGGCCCACTTCCTCTTTCCGGAGTTAAATTTTTTATAAGATGGGGCAAAAGACGCCGGTCGAAAAACACGACTGCGAGACATTCACTACAGTGCCGCGAACTCCCTCGCTCACTCCACTTCCACCGTGTGCACCGCGATCAAAGCGATCGCAGTACGAAAGGTTCTGATAAAGCAGTGCAACGTGGGTCGGGGCAGTTATTATTTAGGTAAGTAATAATTGTATCTCCCATGCCATGCGGCCGAATAAGAGGCAGGAAAAGCAACAACAAATTGATTCGGGTGCGCGGTCCGCTGCGCGCCAAAGCGCGAGCGTTGGGAACAGTGCGCGCTGAGTATATAGTGCCGCGAACTCATTCGCGCACGCCACTTCCAACGTATGCTCCGCAATCAAAGCTATCGCAGGAAAAAAAGTTTCGATAAAGCAGCACGGCGTTGGTCGCGGCAGTTATTTCAGTAACTTATTCTTCGATCTTCCATGTCATCATGTCATTTCGACCGAAGCCAAGGCAAAAAACGGCAACACAAAATTTATTCGGGCGCACGGTCTGCTGCGCGCCAAAAGGCGAGCGTTGGGAGCGTCTGCTAGCATCCCCCTGCCTAGGTGCCGCCACCATCGGCGCCCGGGAGGAGCCGAGAGGAGGAGCGTTGGCATAGGAGGAGGAAGGAGGAGATGTCGTTATTTTTAGTCTATTGAGGTTTTTTAGGAGGCGCTGTCGTTGCGCGCCACCTGTTGGGGCAGTGGCGTACATTGCGAGGAGAAGGAGGAATTTTTCGGTCACGGCCGACGCCAACGACACCTGCTTTTCTGCGAGACGAGCTCCTTAACGCTTTCGCGTTAAAACTGGCACATACTTAGCTCGGCTATGCCAGGATATAAGTAGAGAAAGCTAAGGCATAGCTTGGTTAGCCTTGGTTAATCTTGATTGCAAGTCATGGTTAGTCTGGTTGTCTAGCTACGTTGTTGCTTTAAAGACGACACACAACGTGCCCGTCTCGAGGCGGCATAGCCAGTAGTTCGGCGCGCTGTTCCTCTGTTTCCGGGGCGATTAGTTTCCTCTTCATCTCGTTCCGATGACGATTCCAGCTCTTCTGCTTAGCAGACTTGTCGCCGTCCATATTGCCGCCTCAACAGTGGTTGCGGTGCACGCGAGTTCTCATTTTCAATCCTCGGACATGTTATCAGGCATGAGATATAGCTGGCGAAGCGAGCGGAGGCGAGCGCAAAGACGATGGATGGATGGGAAAACTTTATTGGCGACAAATTTAGTGTTCTTGACCCTTAGGGGCCACTGGGCGCCGTGGTCGTTCCTCGGTCCAGGATGCTGCATTTGACAGCTGCCAGCGTGGCTCGGCGTACGAGCAAATCGTTGCGCTTCCTCGTCCTGGCTGGCCAGCAAGTGCTCCCACTGCGACATTCTCGGGAGGTCAGTTTTATGCTCTAAGTATGCCTTACGGCAGGTCCATGTGACATGCTCTAGTGTAGGTTTACCCTGGCACCACGGACATTCGTCTACATATTGTGTAGGGAAAATCTTGTGTAGTTTGTGCAGGTGCGGGTAGGTACCGGTTGGTAGTCTGCGCCAGTATACCGCCTCCTCTTTGGATAGCCTTTTGTTTGGTGCTGGGTAGCGTTTCCGCTGACACCTGCAATGTTAGAGTATGTCTGAGTACGTGGGGGTAACAAAGTCAAAGGTCCCCGTGGTGTAAACTGTTGAGTCTGCTGGATTGACGTACCCTCGAGTTAACTCTACTGCCACGTTGCCTCTCATCCCCTCATGTCCCGGAACCCATACTATACTATGTTTAGTGTTTATGTGCCTGCTCGCCGTGTGTATAATGTGACTGGCGATGCTGGCGATCCTGCCTCTTGCGTAGTTTCTGCATGCTTTTTTGGAGTCCGTCCCTATAGTAAGGTTTTGTCCTGTTGCGTTGCCGTGCGATATTGCCAGAGCAGTGGCGGCCTCTTCAGATGCCTCTATGCTTGGGTTGTTGATCGTTGCGCCGGTTATTTCTTTTCCTCCTTCGTCTGTTACAACGGGGATCGTTTTGCGTTGGTATCGGTACTTTGCTGCGTCCGTGTAAACTACGCTAGGATTGTCACTGAATTCCCTGCTGAGTGCTCGGACTCTGGCTTGTCGTCTTTCATGGTGTATATTGGGGTCCATGTGTCTGGGTATGGGTCTTACCCGGGTGCTGTTTCTGTCCATTATTAATCTGTTCCTTGTCTTTTTGTGTGGCCTGGGGTAGCCCTAATTTCTCCATTATGTGTCTTCCTGTTCCTTCGGTTGGTGTTGACATTGGAAGTTTGAGCGCCGTTTTGTACCCTTTGCGTAGTATGGTGTAGATTTGTAGAGTCTCTTGCTTGTTCGTCGTAGGAGAGACTGTACATTACCCTGCTCGTGACGAGACTGTCTATGAGTCTTAGGGTGTCTTGTTCTCTCATCATCTTCTGTTTACTGCTGACTGTTCACACGGTTCTGGCGACTTGCTCTGTTGCATTGCTCTGTTGAGAGGCGATGGTTTTGCTACATCGTTCTGTGTTTTGCAGCCACATTCCAAGCACTCTGACTTCCGTTTTCTCAGTTATTGTCTCGTTTCCGAGCTTCAGGGTGATTTGGGAGTCGTATTTTTGTGTACCTTGTTTGTTCTTACGTATTCTGATTTTTCTGCTGAGCACGATAGTCCTCTCGCCCTGGCGTTCAGTATGGTCGATCGATCTTTGTAGCTGCTGTTCTTTTTCTGCTAGGGAGCCTGGGGTTGTCCAGATTGTTGTGTCATCTGCATAGATTGCGTAGCTGATGTATTCTATTTCGTCGAGTAATTTCGTGAGTCGTAGAGACAATTACTGTGCCATTTCTTTAATAATAATATTATTAATAATTGGTTTTAGGGGAAAGTAAATGGCGCAGTATCTGTCTCATATATCGTTGGACACCCGAACCGCGCCGTAAGAGAAGGGATAAATGAGAGAGCGTAAGAAGAAAGGAAGAAAGAGGTGCCGTAGTGGAGGGCTCCGGAATAGTTTCGACCATCTGGGGATCTTTAACGTGCACTGACATCGCACATCACACGGGCGCCTTAGCATTTTGCCTCCATAAAAACGCAGCCGCCGCGGTCGGGTTCGAACCCGGGAACTCCGGATCAGTAGCCGTTTCTTTTCCTCAAAAACCAATTTTCAAAGATTCCAGACGCAAGTACGGGAAATTCGGAAGAGTTTTTGAGAACTGAACAATACGGTTTACTTTGAAAAAAAAAGAGTGTTAGCTTTTCACCAGTTGTATCTCGTCTATTCGCCCAACCAGCGCCTTGGAGCCAATTTCTGTGTGTGCCAGGCTTATCGATGCTGAATCGGGAGCAAGAAGATTTCCACGTGACTCGAATTCATGCAGCGGTGGGGCGACCAGACTGCATTCCTTTGAAGACTACCGTCCGGAGGCAATGGGCTTACGGCAAGGCATGGAGACATTGAAGAAGCATTACGGACGCAGTGTGCGTTCAGCCATATCATCCTCTAAAAAATAAAGAAGGCTATAGTTCAGCGCTTGAGACAGTAAGAATCTTCAGCCTATCAGATGGTTGAAAATTGGTTTTTGAGGAAAAGCCATTTCTTTTCCTTCGCCGAATGCCTGCCACAACGAAGAGGTTTTGGAAAAAATTCAGCGAGAACATCGAACTGCAAAATAGACGGTATGAGGCACCTCTTGCTTGTAAGCCCGTGGACCGCGGAGAAAGTTTTGACTCAGCGTCAGAAGTGTGATGTCTCCACCCCTTCATCGACGGCGACGGTGTGGCCAGGATAAGGACTCGGATTCAGAACACTACTGTGTCGTCCAGCTACAAAGCGCCTGTATTGCTATATGGGGACTACCGCTGGACACGCCTTGGGGTGTTTAGCACACACCGCAGTGTTTGCCACGGAAGGGTCAGCGACACGCTTGCCAAGCAGCGAGCAAGGTTTTGTGTGAGCCTGAGGCCGCCAGTGATTAAAGCGCGTCGTGGCAAAGTGCGTGATATGTGTGCGGTTGAAAGCTACTACAGCTGCAACGTCTCACCTTGAATGACAGAATGCAGAACATTCTTCCATCTGAAAGCACAGGTGTGGACCCATTTTCGCGAGAGACAGACGCGTTAGAACAGTGAGAACTATTATCTTGATATTGTCCTTGATCTTACCGCTGAGCCTTTTCTCATGGCATTTAGGAGATTCCATGCTAGATGTGGAACTCCCTGAGTGTATGTTCTGATAACGCTGCGACATTCAAGGGGATACCTCGGGACTTAGCAGAGCTTCAAAGTTCCAGTTGAAAGCGACATGTGCAAGAGCACTACGCCCAAGTTTATTGCCGAGAGAGCTCCTTGGTGGGGAGGGTTTTTGGAACGACTAACCACAGTCGTTACGATGAGGAAATACCTTTTAATTTATGGGGGTTCTACGTCCCAAAGCGACTCAGGCTTCGAGGGACGCCGTAGTGAAGGGATCCAGAAATTTCGATCACCTCGGGATCTTTAACTTGCACTAGAATTGCACAGTACACGGGCCTCTAGAATTTCGCCTCCATAGAAATTTTGCCGTCGCGGCAGAGATCGAACATGCGTCTTTCGGGTCAGCAGCCGAACCCTATAACCACTGAGCCACTGCGGCAGCTGAAGGTATAGTTTCATATGCAATCACTGGGTACTTTAATACATTAAACTGAAGCTGTTAATTCAGGGCCAATCAAATTCATATACTCCACTTAGTAAGCCAGGTTTGTCCTAGCCCATTTCTTGCTAGGACGTCGCCATCTGTCCACACCAGAAAGCTGTCATGAGTCGGAGGCGCCTGACCTTCCAAATGTGGGCTTTCACTGGCAGCAGGTCATGATGGCACATGTTTGGAAAAGGAGGCATCATGAGTATTCCTATATCTCCGCAGTTTACATGGTCGCCAATTGCCCCGCCGCGGTGGCTCAGTGGTTAGGGCGCTCGACTACTGATCCGGAATTCCCGGGTTCGAACCCGACCGCGGCGGCTGCGTTTTTATGGAGGAAAAACGCTAAGGCGCCCGTGTGCTGTGCGATGTCAGTGTACGTTAAAGATCCCCAGGTGGTCGAAATTATTCCGGAGCCCTCCACTAAGGCACCTATTCTTCCTTTCTTTCACTCCCTCCTGTATCCCTTCCCTTACGGCGCGGTTCAGTATGACCCCTCTTGAAGGCTTAAAAACCGTCGTGTTCCGATGCGCATTACAAACTGTTAGAAGAAATCTACGCCAGTTTCGTTGAAATTCATATTTCTGGCTGTAAAATGAGAAGCCCACGTACAACGAACCTCGGCTAAAGCAAACGCAGTCCGCGCTACCCTCAGGCTCGTTATTAGTGTGCTCGCAGTATGCTTGAGGTTTTGAATCTTGAAACCAGCAACCAAAGCATTTTTTTTTGTGCCGCTAACCGATATATTTTTTATATCTTCGTTTCTTTCATTGCAAGAACTCACTACCGCTTCCTAAGGTAGCTCCATTCAGTATGAACGGTTCGACATGTGAGCATATCACCCATTGTGCCATTGTTGATGGCTGACCTCTTACGCTTGTCCACCATCCTCTGAAAGAATGAATAATATGCTCGAATCAATGGGAGCATGTCGTGCTGACCTATTAACTAAGCTGACGTCATATTTGGCTGACAGCAGCATGCACCGATAATCTTTCAAAGCTTTTTTTTCTTGGTATTGCCGCTGATTGCCACTTCTTCTCGTCGTACATTGTTACATGAGAGGTGAGTGGCATCAAGCATCAGCCCACTGTCGATTATCACGGTCGTCGAAGTAAGGAAAAAAGAAATGCACCGTGATAAAGATGCGACTCCCGCAAACTCGGCCGCCCGATATAAACGCTCTGCTCGAAGACAGCAGGGCGCGTGAATGCTTGATCTCTTACCGCAAGAAGAAGATTCTGTTTTCGGAGTAAAAAAGTCGTCCCGCTTCGGCAACATGATTTTCTACGAGGCGTCGTGGGCTGGCGTGCTTTTGCTGGCATCGGTGACGTGGAGTGCGTTAGCAGCTCCGTCCATTCAGCAGCCGATAGAAGGTGACGTGTTCTTTTTCGGTGAATACGTAAACAGGGCTTTCGAACTAAGAAAACAAAAATCAAAAAGCGCATATTCTTTCTTCAGAAAGCACCGTGTATCGCAGCTGAAGGCTTAGGTCTATTTCTTTATATCATTACTTTTCCTCTATACCACTTTGCTCTAACAAGCTGCTCAAGTTAAGTGAAATAATGCAACGGAAGCCCCATCACTGCTAGACTTCAGGAGTTCATCGCAATGCTGACAACGCTATGAGAGTGCAGTGGCGCCGTTTTCACGCTGTGAAATGTAGCACCAGTATGAAAGTCTCCCCCTTGTTGGTAAAATCACTAAATGCATAAATGGCAACTATAATGCATTACGAGGCTTCCATCACTCAAAAAATGGTCCATAGATAGTGTATAGACATTTTATGAACTCTTTCCTTTAGATATTTCTTTTCGCCTATTCATAGTCTACAAACTATATATAGAGAAGAGTAATAAAAGAGTATGGCCATAAATCTACCGATTGTCTACAGGATGTCTATAGGATTTGTACTGCCTATAGATTGTTCTCTAGAGTTTTTCTATAGAGAGTCTATAGACTTTAGAGACAGAAGTCTGTGGGCAGTCTATAGACCGTCAAAAGAAATTTTTGTAAGGAATGTGCGCAATGTAAATACAGTTTTATGCGGTTTGAAGTTGAATTTTAAACAAAGCTTTTTTTTCAAGAGGAGCAACATTAAAAACAATAGCTCTCATTTCTTCCTGTGTATTCCTGTATACATTATCGAATATATGTTTCAGTGCACTGTTTACGTGTCACTAAAACTAAATGCAATGCATGCTTAACATGAAAAGAGCGCTAAAGGCTCCGAACACAGCGAAAGTGCTCTAAATGATGGCGCTATGCTTTGCGTAAAAACGACGTCCGCAGGGGTTTTCGTCGCTTTCACGTACAATATAAAGTTTTAGAACAGTGTGTGCATTTACGAGCGCTGAACGCGAACATTTTACAGGGCGTTACGTCACATCCGGCTCTTTACTTCGTTCATTCAACGTATTAAAACGCTGACGCAGTGATAACGCCAGCCACAGTTAGCAATCTCGTTTTCAAAAAATGAAACCATTTCTTAACAAACCGGCTTCTCTGGTGAGTCCGACATGAATAAAGAAAACGAAATAACACGACATAAAAAACGAAATAAAAAGCTCCACTTTTACTAACGTGGGGTTTTAAATTATTTAAACCATGTAAACTTGCAAAGGCATGTGTTTAGCCTGGTGGGCTAAACCACTGGTTGGAAGTTGAAGACGACGACGATGTGCAACGCACAGTGCGAGAGTGCGTTGTAGTTTAACACGAGGCGTGTTCGGCTGCGGTGATAGCCTAGTGTCCTCGTGCAGTGGCCAGCGAAGCTGATCTGATCGCGCCACCGCGGGTTCGAAACCTAGCCACGTCAATTTCTCCGTGGGCTGTTGGTTTGCTAAGTTTAGCAAAGGTCACCCTCAAGGTCACCTTCCCATTGGCTGCAGCTTCCGCGACGCTCTTCCAAACTAACCCCGCTTACCCGAGTTACTCCGAGCTTCACACAAGATTCTTAATTGAGAGCGTGTCGCTTTCGTACTAAAACAGGGAAAACGCAGCGATGATAAATTGTATTCTAGGTGATATAGGACGAATCTCTGCTAGGTGCCATTTATAGACCAACACCAATATGTGACGTGAGCTATATGCGGTGGCGCTGCTGTCGCCGGCTGGAACGATTGTGGAAAACTTACGGGTTAAAAGTGGGCTTAGCGCCCATAGGAATAAATGGAAACAAAAGATTTAAAAGCAGTTTTCAGATTTCACAGAACATCTGTGATGTCCTTTCGTAAAGAACAGTTGAGTTTATCCTAGAACAGGTCCCGAAAGTATAAAGTCTCACTTCGTAGGCTATCTATTCTTTAAAAAAAAATCTATGCATTGGAATGACACCTGGCCGGGGATATACGGAACGGGAGCGCAGCCCGTAGAAATACATCTAAGCAAAACCTTCAGAAATAAATTTCTTGTTTCAGAGAGGGCTCATAGAGGCGGCGGCTTGTTAGCATTCGGCGAATACTTTGAAGGAGAGTGTGGCAGAGTACGCTACGTCATTTCGAAGCAATATTTGTAAAACGCAGCGATAAATGTGTGTTGTGAACTCGGACATATACCCCAACAGGCGCTCTATCCGCCGGGTGTTATCCCGAAGCGCAGTGTTCTCGTAGAGCGCTGGCGTAGAGGTGGAGCATCCGCGTCGCGTGCAAGGGGACCGGGGTTCGAATCGCGGTGCTCCGCAATTCTACACTGGGTAAAAAAAAATTCTGCGTGTCGATGGAATTGCATAATCAAGCCTGGGCTGCGGCCGGATCTGGGTGACCAGATCCGACAACACACTCCCTCACCAGGACAGACTTTGGCCACCCTGGTGTGGTGCTTGGCCACGACCTCCTATATGAACTAATTAATTAACCCTCGGCCCTCAGACCCAATGAACTACTGAGTAACTGGCCAAGGCTGCGGTCACACCTGTGACGCAGTGGAGGTTACTACGATCTCTGGCTCCGGACTGGCCACCATTGGACATTGAACCTGGCAGCGTTTAAAGCTAGAACCCTACTTAGTGAGCCTTGTCTAGTAGCTCTGTTAGAGAAACTAGAGGCTATTAAATGGGATGTGATAGGAGCTGGTGAGGTTAGGAGGACAGATGCACCATATACTGTTTTAGAGGGCCGGCACGTACCATGCTATCCTGGATTATCGGGTAGACCAGAACTATATATAGGTGCAGCGTTCATCTTTAATCATGATATAACTGGCAGCATAGAGGAATTGTACAGTATTAACGAGAGAGAGGCAGCTATTGTAATTAGGCTCAATAAGAGGTACGACCTGACGGTGGTATAGACCTACGCGCCTACATCTATCTAACTACGGCGGCCTGATCGTAGAAATCTTCCATGAGGGCGTGCAATCGGTTATGAGGGCAGTAAAGACACGGTAAACTGTACTGATGGGCGACTTAGATGCCAAAAAAGGGGAGAAGCAGGTGGTGGTAGTGAAAAACTTGTTTAATGCTCAAAAAGAGAGGAGGAAAAAGCGGAGGAAGTTGCAATAGCTGTCGCTGACGCGGATCAATCGAGCACGTTTATCACAGACTCTGGCCAAACCTGTGAACACTATCTTGCAGGAGAAATATCACTGCTTGCCTCCCAACTTATAAGACGGGCTGCCGTCGATCAAACTCAGACAAACATAACCTGGGTTCCTGGCCACCAGGGTCTACACGGCAATGAGGCCGCTGATGCGACCGCCCAAGCGCCTACATACCGGGTTCCTCATCCTGGCTATCTTGGCTCAGATGCTCATCAACCGCTTCTGCGGTTAGGCGAAATCAATCCAATACTAGGACAGCCCCCGCCTCTACCTGGTCCCTGCCAAGGGGAAGAGTAAGGCGGATGAGTGAACTCTGTGGCGCCTGCCGACAGGAACTCGTCTCTGTCCTTCCGTAGTCAAACACTTTGATCCCAACTTAGATGGGTGATGCCCGTACTGTGGAGAGATCTGCGATACCTTTCACATGGTGTGGGCATGTACTCAGAATCCTTACCTTCCCCTTTCCAGTACCCCTTCCCGCGAGGCGTGGGAGACTGCCCTCCTACACTGCTCCACACTGGAGTCCCAATGGGCTCTCCTGTTCCCATCGTGCGGCGTCCCGGAAAAAGCAGGCTGGAGACCAAGTAGTAGGCTACTATAGCATAGGCTCTAAGAATAGCAGTGTGGCTTTATTAGTGGAGTTCGCAGGAAGCAATAATTTACGGGTCATGAACACCTTCTTTCGCAAACGAGAAAACAAGAAATAGACATGGAAGAGCCCAAAGGATGAGACTAAAAATGAAATAGTCTTAATACTATGCGGTCAACCTGGCATTGTGCAGAATGTAGAGGTCCCCGGTGAGGTGCGTTGTAGCGACCACAGATTGGCAAAGTCTCGAATAAGCCTAGACCTGAAGAGGGAATTGAATAAACTAGTCAAGCGGAAGCCTATTAACGAGTTAGCGGTTAGAGCACGAGCAGAGGAATTTAGGATATCGTTGCAGAAGAGATGTTTGACTAACTGAGGACGACAACATTAATGCTCAAGCAATGAACGATTACCTAACAGCTATCATTATGGACTGCGCAGTAGAAGTAGGTGGTAGGATAGTTGTACATGATAATGGCAAGCTATCTCAGGGAACGGAAGATCAAATTAAGAAACGATAAAACATGAAAGTGTCTAAACTCACAGATAGAATAGAACTAGCACAGCCCTAAAAGTTAATAAGGCAAAGTTGCCGACATAAGAAAGTTTAATATTTTGAGAATCGAGCATGCTCTAATGAATGGAAGTAGCCTAAAAGCGGTGAAGAGGAAACTAGGCATGGGCAAAAAACAAATGTATTCTTTAAAATCGAAGACGACAATGTTATTGGCAATATGGGTAAGGTATTTAAAGCAGCCGAAGAGTTCTACACAAATCTATACAGCAGGCAAGGAAATCAAGACGTTTATGAAACAGGCAGTAGCGCAAAACACTGGGTCATCCCACCGGTAACAAACAAGGAAGTAAAGAACAGTAGATCGCTTGGAGGACGGAAGGTGATTGCGCTAGAAAAACTAGCCGTCATGTACACGGAATGCCTTATGACCTCGAGCGTAGCTGAAGCTTGGAAGAACACTAACATTAACTTAGTCCATAAGGAAGGAGAAGTCATGGATTCCAAAAGTCACGGACCAATCTCCTGATTGTCCGTTGGCTACAAGGTATTTACTAAGGTAATATCGAATAGAGTCAGTACAACCTTAGACTTAAATCATCTAAATGATCAGGCATGCTTTCGTAAAGGGTACTCGACAATAGGCCATGTTCACACAGTCAATCAGGTGACAGAGCAGTGCGCAGCGTACAGCCAACCCCTGTATATAGGCTTTATAGATTACAAAAAAGCATTTGAGAATACCTAAGTAGTCTTCGATTCGCTGACGACATTGCATTGCTAAGTCTCTGAGGAGACGAAGTGCAAAACTTGATCAATGAGTTAGCGAGGCAGATCAGTACTGTGGTCCTGAAAATTAATACGCAAAAAACCAAATTAATGTTCAAAAGTCTCGCGAGGGAACATCAGTTTGCAGTTGGCAGCGAGGTGTTGAAAGTGGTAAGGGAATACGTCTATTTAGAGCAGGCAGTTACCGCAGATCCGAATTACAAGAGAGAAATTACTAGAAGAGTCTGGAGTGGAGCGCATTTGGTAGGTTCGCTCAGTTCATAAATGGCAGTTTACCAATATCCCTGAAGAGCAAAAGTATACAACGCCTGTATCTTACTGGTACTCACCTACGGGGCAGAAACGTGGAGGTCTACGAAAAGGGTTAAACTTAAGGACAGCGCAGCGAGGTATGGAAAGAAAAATGATAGGTGCAACGTTAAGAGACCGTGAGCGGGCAGAGAGGGTAAGGGAACAAACGCGGGTTAATGACAGCCTAGTCAAAATCAAGAAGAAGAAATGGGCTTGGGCAGGGCATGTAATGCGAAGGCAAGATAACCGCTGGTCCTTAAGGGTAACGGAGTGGACTCCAAGAGAAGGCAAGCGTAGCAGGGGCCGGCAGAAGGTTAGGTGGGCGGATGAGTTTAAGAAGTTTCCTGGAATAGGGTAGCGGCAGCTGATACAGGAAAGGTTTAATTAGAGAGATATTGTAGAGGCCTTTGTCCTGCAGTGGGCGTAGTGAGGCTGATGATGATAGTCTAGATGTACTAGACGTATTATCCAATGCGAAGCGAGTGCCCTTTTCAGAGCACGTCGCCATGCTGGCACGTACTTCTGCCTTGGCTATCGTTGCATATATCCAGTGTGTATTTGTTCAGTGCGCTTGATAGAAAACTTCCGCTGTTGCGCTAGCGTTTATTGAATGATTCATTGTGGTTTAGTAGAAAACGGTTTGCTCCTATTTGATCTCGCGGTGTGCCACATTGTTTGTAGAGGCGCGTCTCTTCACGAGAAGTGCAGACGATAAGCACACGGTGAGGCGTTCAGGAACACGTTTCAGAGCTTTTCGATTTTCTGAATGGCTGAAAAAAAAAACCGATATTTCATAGTGCTGCAGGCTTGTGTTGAAATTTAGTGTGAGCTACTTACGGCGTCTTCGAGAGGTACGGGGGAAAGTGACAACTTTTTTTCTACGCTTGGGAGCTCATGTGAAATTCAACGCGCTCGAAGGGAGATGTCGATGAGGAAAGATCTTGGCCCGGTGCGGGTGGTCGCGTCCATTTTTTGTAGCCTGCGGATCGGCTTGTCCCGGTCAGTTCTGCTCACCGACACTTATGCAACTTCCATGCCGATGCACGCTAGCGGTCCGTCTCTATACACTGCCAGGAGATCAGCGTCAATAGCAAAGAAGAAACGGCCATCCTACCCGCTGGGATTTGTCCGCTCGTTAAATGGCCAGAGAACAGAATCACGTTTTGTGCACTCTTCTCGGCAAGGAAGGGCCTTGGAAAAAAGGATGTGACTTAAACCAAATGAACTTGATAGTACCGTTTAATCAATAGTGAACTGAGGCTGTTTTGAATACTTAACAGAACAATAATATGGAAAACTTGTGGAGGTGGCTGGAAAGTGGCAACCTTGCTTGGAATGCAGCTGCTGGAAGGCAACACAGGGCGGAAAAAGCGCCGAAAGGCTTCCTTTTGATTTCAAGGGCGGGATGGTATTCGAAATGCTTGCTGTTGGGTCACGTTTGCTGTGCTTTTCATGACAGAAAACACAGGCACTGGTAATGCCCTCGCGCTCAAAGATTTCAACCCTTTCACCTCCAATATCTGCGTCCTCTCTATGTGTCTTTGAAATGGAAACGTTTGGCTGACTTTCTATCGGACCTCCTCCGAGTTGTCTGACCTCTGAGTTCTCCAAGTCTCCTGTAGAACTTATGTGAACATTCATTCTTGAAGATCTGGCTGTTGATTTCCCTCACTCATATCTCCTCCACTCACTCACTCGTCACTTACTCCTCACTCATTCGCGCCTTGTTCACTCATCCTCACTCCCTCCACACTCACGCATATCTGACTCCTCACTCACTCATTCCTGATTCGCTCAATTATCACTTAATGTTCACTCACTCACTCACTCACTCACTCACTCACTCACTCACTCACTCACTCACTCACTCACTCACTCACTCACTCACTCATTCACTCACTCACTCACTCACTCTCCACTGACTAAGTACTCATTCACTGATTCCCTATGCTGTGCATGAAGTCGCCGTGCTCTGGAAGGTAAGAAACTGATGAGATTTTCCTGACAAGGCCTTCGCTTCTAATGCAGGCACCCGGATCTTGGAAGCGGAGGAGCTTTTCGAAGGCGACATCCTGCTTCCCGAAAGCCTCTCTGAAGA